>NC_071577.1:18260000-18576250 GCF_024509145.1 Vidua macroura
GGTGGTGGCAGACCAAGCAGCTGTAACGAGCTCTCTGTGGTTTCCCTTTTCCACTATATTTCCCCTCCTTTCTCCATGGCATCCCAAAAGTGAAAGTCATCAAACGCACAAGCCACCATCACAGTTGGAAAAACAGTGGTATGCAACTTCAGTAAATATAACTCAGTTGTACCAATAAAATTGAAAACAGAGAAATGACATAAAAAGAATGTACATTATTTTAAATTGCAATTTTTATATGTTCACTTTTATGGCCTCACTCTTTAAAATAAATCCAGGACCTGATTTACTTTAATAAAAGTTTAATTTCACATCTTGGTTTCAGTTCTGTACTATTAATTTATTCTATGGCCAGCCTTCTGACAGGAAAAGAGCTAGAACAGCTGGGGAGTTTTACAGTCAGGTTATACTCAAGTCACTGTAATGCAGTGGTTAAAAGAAAATTCAATTGTAGCTTCCACCATAGAGGAATGTTTTTGTCTTTCAGTTTTTCATATGTATTGTTTTGAAGTACTAGCAAATGGAAGCCATTTTTCACACCTGAAACTCTTAAACAAATGCAGCAACATTTCACAGTCACATTTCCGCAGTGGCAGACAAGAGGCCAGACCCAGAGCACATAATACTACACAAGTGACCCACAGCAGCATGAGAGAAGCCTCCTGCTTTCAGAAGCCTCAGCGTACCAAGCAAAATTTGAATTATCCTTCTTTTAACTGAAAATTGCCAAGTCATTTCGGAGCACAAAGGCAAATATCAATTACCCACCTTGCTCCACAGCTGAGCAGTTGCTGACCTCAAGCTCATTCAACAACACACATTAACAAAGCTGGGATGGATACATACGGGCTGGCTGCTTGTAAACAAGGGCACAACATGAATTGCTGAATGATCAGAAATAACTCATACAACTACACAGAAGTGAAATTTCCTCTTTAAGCCATTGGAGACTCATAGGTCACTCTCATTTTTAAATGCTGCCTCAACGCAGCTGAAACACAAGCAAACGCCGAGAGATGCCCAGGGACGCACCGCTGCACCTCAGGGCTCCCCGTTCTCCCAGCCCTGGAACAAGGAGTCCCCGCAGGCCCCCTCCGAGGGGCTACCACATGCAGCTTCATCTTGGCCCAGGGAGGGGGGCCCTCGCTGCTCTGCCATCACCTCCGAGCCTCCTGGACCACCCGGCTTCCTCAAGGCACCCTGTTCAGCCACGAGCGGCCCCACCACCGACCTGTGTCCCTGACCCGCACTAGCCGTCGGCTCCAAGCCCACGTGCTACTGCCAATACGCGGCCATGGAGGCAAAGCCATCACCAGCATCCTCATAAGCGTGTGCTCTTACCTGGCGGAGCAGTGCCGGCCGGGCCCTGCCCTGCCCGCTGAGGTCGGCAGCGCTGTCTGTGGCGAGCCGCGGCTCCGGGGCCGCAGCCGCCCTTCACACGGCCCGGAGCCGGGCAGGAATCGCTACCGTCCCCCGGGCCTGGCACCAGGACACAGCTCAGACCTGTTGTTGTCATTAGCATGGGGAGCATCGGTGGGAAAGGGCCAAACAGCCTTTCAGACTGCAGCGATTTTTGATCTCCTTCTCCTTTGTTTAACCACCCCTCGCTGGAGGAAAGAGCTGTGCCCCGGTGGCTGCCAGGACGGGGCAGGTGTGTGTGGCAACGCGTGCCAGGGCCAAGGCGGGTGACATTTGCTCGGGCAGGGCTGGAAATCACGTGAAGGACAAAGCTGCCTCTTTCAGGACGAGAGTACACACAGCCAGAGCAAGAAAAGTGTATTTGGAATAAAATGGCAGGAGTCTGCAGATGCAAAAAACTAAAACAGCCCTTTTGAGGCAACTAAATTTTCCGTGTGTCAGACACCCACACAGCCCAGCCTGGCAGGAGATCAGCAAACCTCTGCTGTCTCGGCACGACTCCCCACCTTCCTGTGAAGTCGGCACACACAAACATCCTGTTTCTGAAGAGTTTATGTGCAAGCCACGAGCAAATCCCATCCTTCAGACTCACAGTAGAAGCACAACATCACACTTATGACGTGAGATGCCAAGATTCAACATGGAACATGCAGCTCTGCACGCAGTGGGGAAGAGATGCAAACACAAATGCTTCTGGACACAAGTCCCCGTGTTCATAAAGCTGCTTGGCTCCCTCTCAGGGAATCTGCATTTAACTCCAGTGACGGGTTCTTGTGCTCTGGCTGCTGGTCTTGCTCATTGCTACAGCGTCCCTGCAATTGCTAACTCGTCACTAATGTGGCATTCACACGGTTGCCTACCCAACTACTCACCGCTGGTTTTAACTTTGCTCTGACTGGTCTACAGCTGTAGCATATCAGCACGCAGCTTTAAACAAAAGAAAACTAAAGTGACCCTACTGCTCTTCTTTCTGCGTTTGTTTTTGGAAGGGAGAATCAGCCTATGTTTTCTGCAAGAGCAACAAGGAAAATTTTGGTTTTAGTAATGTAAATCATGCAGTGACAGAGGTGAGGATGAAGGACCCAAAGCACTGAAGCATGGCTGAGCAGGCAGCCCACAAAGGCTCAACTGTAAACACCTACTCAAGCCCTAATATGCACGGGAGTCTTCCATGAACTACTGAAAAGAACAGGAAATAAAATTATGTTTTATTCATGTGTGTAGAGCAGCACACAGGTCTACAAACAAAGAGATAGTGATTCCCTCTCATCAGCCTTAAAAAAGTACTAAATTGTAACCAAGGCAGCAGATTTGTTACCATCTGAAATTTATCATTTCTCTGTAGCAACCAGGTCCCTTCTGCCTGGCTGTTGCTGCCAGATGTTCATTTCACTGTAATTTAGCCCTACACACAAGACACTGGCTTGCACTGCCCCTGCTCTGTTTTCCTCATTAGCAATTCTCTTTGCTTCCAGGTCATGATTTCATTAGCAGTAAGTCATGCAACAGCCAGGTGAAGTTGTACAAAGAAGTTTTTATTAAACGTGCTGGTGGGCTGTGCTGCCTGCTGAAGCTTTGCAGAGGGACAGCCTCTGTGTTCCAGGGTGTGATACTAAACCTCTGCACTGCACAGGAGTAAGGACCTTCTTGAGATCCTTTCTCCACTGCCCCTTGGGCAGCTGTCACCTCATCTCCTCCTCCTGAAACAGTAAACCCGGCACCCTCAGCCACAAGCTGGGTAACAATAGGGACGTACTTCACCCTTCTAAAGCTACAGCGACGTCCTCCAACATCTTTTCTCTTTAGCATTGTCTCTCCCTTTTCACAGCTTCTTTTTGTTCTCTGCAGACTGTTTTTAATGATGTGCTTTAAAGGGATCTCACCTCTTTAAGAGAAGGCTACCAATCATCATCCCTAACTTTGAGTCACTTCTGCATGAATAAACTGAGCTCCGATGAGCACAATTTCAAGGAAGCCAGCGGCTTTTATTCTTCATCTTCCTGCACTAGAATGTGCTAACCTGTAAAACTGAGCACAACGGAATATATGGTATAACACAGTTACAAGCCTGAACAGAGAAAGACAAAAATCTTCATTTTTAAATGAAAATCTTAATAAAGCAAAAAACAAAACAAAACAAACAAAAAAAAAAAAAAAAAACCAAACCAAACCAAACCAAAACAAAAAACCAAAAAAAAAAAAAAAAACCAAAAAAAAAAAACCAACCTTGACTGAAAGAACAGTGTTGCCCTGTACTTCTAGAAGCAACAGCACTAAGAAAGTAAATTTGTCTTGCGGCTTACCCACTTACCAAAGTATTGCATTCAGCTCACCCACATCTTGCTTTCTAACATTAGCCAGATTTACTTTCCTTAATAACCAGCTTTTATGGCCTCATCTCTAGATGTATTTACCCAGCTGCTATGTATTTGCTAGGTGAGCATGTGTGTCACTTCATGTTTCAGAAGGGTTTTTAAGCCTCGCCTCTGGGCAGTCAGGATTTCCTGCTCTGCGGCGGCAGGAACAGAGCGAGACAGGAAACAGTGCTGCTGCCACGGGCTGTGAGGGAGGAAGGTCAGCGGCTGGGTTTGTACCTTCTCATTACTACCACAGCCTCAGGACTGAGTCTAGTCAAGAATTGAACTTACCAAATTGCCCTTTTATGCTGAACTGAAAGCATAAAGTGTTTTCAACTTAATTTGAGTAGGTAACATCAGTGATATTCCTTGTCTTTAAAATACTTTGGATATCGTGTTGCTGAGCCAGCACTGACTGATGCAATGGCAGTGCCAGATGATATCCACATGCTCAGTGTCCCTGTCACTCGTGGGAATAGAGCCAAGCCCTTCCAGCAGCCTGAAATGGGAGCAGTTGTATCATGACCCTGTCTGGAGACCATCCATTTTATATTTCGCTGTACAGAAGCATTGTGGGAAGTCAGCCACGCTCAGACAAACGAGATGATATTGAACAGCAGAGTTGGGACAATCATTTTACATTCTTCATAATTAAAAATAGTTTTAAAGTATAATTTTTAAACAAAAACATTTTTAAATTTATTTCCTATTTTGATCTGAAGTTTTAGAAGCATCAACTTAAACTTTACATGATTAGAGTCACATCACTGAATTTTGTCCATCATCTTTCAGCGCACACACAAATCCTCTGCTGTGGTCAACACTTCTGTTTTATCCTTTAGAAAGCTGCTATGATACTTTACAGTACTACAACAAATACATTACTGTAAAAGCTTCTATGATGCCCATTTTGGGGGGAGGCAGTACTACATTACTACTACTGTGAAGCTGGGAACAGGCAGAGTGCTACTCAGATATCAATGTTATACTGGAAATTATGAACAGTCAATTGAAATTTAGATTTATTCTGAATCAAAATGAAAGATTCATAAAGTTTCCCATACAAAGATCAATGCTTTGTTTTTCCAAAGTGCAAAAACAAATTCATAAATGAAACATTTCACAGCATTTCAGTAAAGGTACATATTATTGCAATTTGTATTGTTAAATAGTGCAAATAACAGTACAATTTAAAATATTGTAGCCCCATTTTTGAAATGGAATCCTTAATTTCAAACTGACAGCACTAGTATTTTTCAGAGACAGCACAGCAAACATGTTTGAACAGTATTTTTGACCACCTCTGCGCTTTGAGCAAAGCAGACCTTAAAGCTGACACTGAAAAAAGCAGCCGCCTGCCAATTCTGGTCTCCACAGAGAGACTGAGGAAAGACATCAATTTATGTTAAAGGTAATGTGGAATTCAAAGTCAGTGTTGGGACTATAAAAGCATAAATAGTGAGCCTATAGTATTTACACAGCTGTGAGTTCAGATCCAACTTTTTATAAAATTTATGTATTTTAAACAAAGAGGATACTGATGGGGTCTAGCTGTCATCCTGAGACAAGTATATCATCATCTAAAATCTCCTTCAGATTGAGACTCACTGGATCCAAGTAAAAATACTGCAGTATGATGCTGTTAATAGAAGGAAAACACAAATAAAATGCTTGATGACAAGGTAGTCTCCTTCCTGTGAGCAAGCACACACACACACAAAAAAAAAAATGGATCCTATTGAGCGATTGTCATAGTTTGACAAGGTGAACCATGTCATTAGTTCTTCTGTCCCCTGCATACTATGACTTTTGCAGGTTTTGTGCAATGTGTTAAGACTGAGTAACGGTGCTAACACAGGACAATGCAACATTTCTTTAAAGCAACATGTGATTTCAGCCAGTTTCATTTAAAAGGCACAAAGCCTTTATAGCAATGATGCAGGTAACTGAGAAATACTGCTTCTGCTCACACATGATGCATTGCTGCACACAGAACTTCAACAGATTCCAGGACCTGTAACAAGGAGGTTACATGAGAGATGAGCACAGCAGTAGGAAATTATATACCTATTGCAACAGCTTAATACAACAGGGCTTTGAAATATGGGGAAGCTAAGTAAGATGAGGTCTGCTTCTGTATTATATTGAAAGAGCTTTCAAATAGCAGCTGAACATGGTCCCCCATCCTGCTCTCACCAAAGAAGTAAAATTCTGAACCAAATAGCCTGGTGTTGTTTTGCCCTTCCTTCCATGAAATTCTCTCTTTCTTGTTGTGTTTTACATGAGACACAAAAGCAGAGCTCCTATTAGCATACATTTGTAAATTCAGTCTGTTCTCTCCAAGCATGTGCCAAAGCTTTTCTAATAGTTTTCCTTAGGTAAGAGTTCATCACCAAATTAATATGACAAGTTAGTAGAACATATTTGTTTAGTTTCATCACAAAAAACACATAGTGGTTTAGGCTGATTTTCTTTTTATTAATAATATAAGGTTCTGTAATCTCTTAACATTACAACTGAAGCTTTACAGTTAATCTCACACTAAAATGACAAACACTGTTTGGCTTTATTTTCAGAAAATTAAATTACAACCTTGATAAACGTACATTTCCAAGACTAAGAAGCAATTTGTGTTTTCTGGATTTCAGTGCTAACGCATCCCTGCCTTTGAAATTGGTTTCAGTTAATTAACATTGCTACGGAAGAACTATTTGGCCTGGCCTCTGTTAACAGCTGTAAGGCAAAGATGACATCTCTAACTTAACCATTATAATGCAAGTCAAATCAAGACACGTTTTTCTTTGACTATAAGATTTAGATCCTGGCTCAGCTTTTAACAGATTTGCTTCTTTTCTCTCCAAACTTTTATAAAGGTCTCTCTAATGTAAACATATTTTACAGTCAAGCCACAGTCACTCTCTGTACCTTTCTTCCTTCAAAGGGAGCACAAACTGTGTAATTGGAAGTCATTACAAGCTTAATTAAAACTGCTTGAAACTTATATATGGCCAAAATACTCAAGCAAATGCAAAAGTTGTGTTATGCACTAGCACTTCTAATCTGCATGGATCAAACTCCATCTCTGAACAGGCTGCAGCTGCAGGAGGGAAGTCCGTGGAAAGAAAGTACAGCATACAGAAGGAAGAGTGGTGGAAGACTACAGTATTAGAGACAGTAAGATTTTGTTTTAAATGGTGAATGGTCTCTATCTAGGTCTTCTGAACTTGCATTACACTTTTTTCTATTTTCATTAGCAATGAGAAATTAAAGACAGTAATACATATGTATGCAGTAATACAACTGCAGTTTCAACTAAGCTCTGACCAGTTCATAAGATAGTATTTAGGAAGACAGCAATATTCATTACATTTGGAGTTAATCTTTTCCTCAGCTATCCATTGACAGTGATTTCGGCCCCTTGTAGCCTGTTATTTCACCTTCCCATAGGACAATTGATATACAGTAAAAATCTTTACTGCGTTTTAAATCACTTCAGAAGTCAGTGGCTATTTAAAGGTTAGAGAGTGTAAGGAGATTTTACCTGTGTACTTACAACAAAAAAAGGATGAGGAAACCATAGTCAGAAAATTAAAAAATGGGAAGGATGTTGCAGAGCTGTGTTGTACTGTAGTCAAAATCTTAAGAGATCAGTATTACTAAGCTATGACTAGCACAGTTCTACTCTGTGCTGTCATTCTGCAAAAAAGCTTCACATGCTTTCCTTCAAAATTAATTCTTCATAGTTACACAAACTTTCATTGAGGCACATAAACACCCTTCATATTTACCAGCTCTTAGAAAAGTCTCCACTGGGGAGTGACACAAGTCATCAGCAAGAGGCCAGCCATGGCCACGGAGTGCAGCTGAGGTGAGGAAGTCCCTGCACGGCCACGTGCAGATCCACTCCCCGAGACACCTTTGTGTACTTAAGGAACACTTAACCACAGTGCGAAGGCTCAGTTTCCTACAACAGACTACACCTACTGTTTTGGTTACTGCTGAAATACCAACTCTGGGGACAAGAAGACATAATCAATTTTTATACTGAGATGTTGTGAAATAAAGACCATTCAAAATAAATTCTGCTGCATTAAAACATCACATGAACATTCTGTCTTATGACCTGCAGATCATAAAAAAGTTTTCTTTAATTACCTTGACAGCATGCAGTTTAAAGTAATGGTTTGAGTGTCCATGTTTTTCAATCATTTGAACTGTAGCATTGAAATTAATCTCAGAACAAGTTCAGAGTTGTCTGATATGCAGTATTTTTCCAAGCATTTTATATTCTTTTTGGTATATTACCAATATGAAAGCTAATAGAGAGTATTCTAAAATAGTTTAAAAACAAAAATGCAATTTATCATTTTCTTCTCATTAAGGGCACACTACCAATACAAAAGGTGTCCAAACTGACACTATAGAGCTGTGAAGCAGGTGACTAGACAGTGTCCTCAAAGGACAATCTGTATTTTTTCTACCTTATGCATATACATTAATTATCAAAAAGTTGGATAATTTCCTTTAAGAAAGAACCCACCTTAAAAATGGATCATGAGTATTGACAAATATTTTGTTTATTTTACTGATTAAGATTCAAGTTTCAATGTAAAAATGCTAACTCTCACATGATACTGATCAAGAAAATATTTCATTTTCATAAAGTTCAATGGACAATTAAAATTGTGGCTACTTGTGAAGTAAATAAATGATTCATAAAGACCGTAGGAAACTGTACAAAACTTAAATGGGAAATCTCACTTCCAGGATGACAGTAGGTTGTCCATTTAAGCATTTTATTAAACTGTTGTGACTGTTTCAAAAGACAGTGCTGGGCAGTTTCATCTGAGTAACTGAAAAAGATATTTTGCATCTGTGCAAAACAAACAACAGGAACAAAACCCATACACACTAGGACTGAAGTACAGATGAACACAAAATTTTGTTACAAACCTGTTTTCAACATACAGTGAGAAATGTCCATTGTACAAAACTTAGTGACTGACCTACAATTAATTTAAGATTATCCCAGCAATGCAAATACAACTCAGAACAGCTAAATTGTGTAAGATTTTCCAGTAGTACTACAGTAAGAGATTACTGAATTTTTAGTAGTTTGACTTACACTGTCTCTTTTGATGAAAGCCTATATTTATACTCTAAGTATTTGCTGGTTACAAGTCTGTTACATACTTAATGCAGTACAGGGAGGTACTCCTTGGTGTTCTTTCATCTGTCTCTTAGCAGCTTTCCTTTAGCAAGAGGCTGGGCTGTGCAGCTGCTTCTGTAGAAAACACTGTTGTCAGTCTTTGTCCTCCTTGCAGGGGATCCTTTAAGTAAGAAACATCTGGCAGTATCCCGCACTGAAAATACTGTCAGCTGTGCTGCCTAGCCCAACTTGTAAACCCAAATTTGCATTTCCTGGTTAGTACTTTGTGCCCAGTAGATTGGAACTTTGTTAAGTAAAAGTCCATAAACATTAACAGTGATGTTTACACTTTATTGGGGGAAGGGGGTAGCAAAAATTAATGTAAGTTACTAGTTTTGAAAGTTTAGTCTATGTTATATTTGATTACTGGGATATCAATACAATGAAAGTGGAGGAATTTCAACAGTAATTTATAATTTTTAGTACATCAATTGTGCAGGGCTTTATAAAAGATTTTTGTTTCCAAAGATGTTATTGGGGTCCACATATTCTTTAACAGATCTCAGCATTCCCAAGCCAACATCAGAGATGCTCTCCTTCATCCAGCGCTTCCGCAATTTGCCTACTGGAAAAACAAAAACAAAGCATTTCAATATATGGCAGGATTCTAGGAGCCAATCAATCTTGTGACTATGAATGAATAAACACTGTGTGATAAATGCTTTTATTCAAAAATGAGAAATGTTTTGCTTTATTTGATTTATTGAGCCCACCAGACTATCAAGCTCATTAAGCTCAGCATACTCCCAGAGGAAGACTGTGTTCCACACTGTCTACTTCCTTTAGAAATGATGAAATTTAGATGAAGCTTAGGCTGAAATCACATGTTCTATTAAGACAAGGAATCAGTAGTAAGTTTTAAAAAGCCACAAACTAATTTTAAGTTGTAAACTGTAGAGATTACTAAAAAGCAGAACCCCGTATTTCTTGATTACTTTAAAGCGAAAACGTAACTCAATAATCCAGCTTAAACCAGTATTGGTTTAAATACTAAAAAACTGTTTCTATGAAGAAGGCTTAATATTTCATTTAAAAACTTCTATGCTGGCTGGTAATTGCTCAACGCCATTACACAAGAGCTTTGTTTCGCATATAAAAATGGCTATTCACAACATGTACCAAATACAAACAAAGCTGACACAATCTTTTAAAAACTCATTTCACTAAATTCTCACAATAGTCCTGTTAAATGGCCAAGTGTTCATATGCTAATTAACCAAATCATCAACTCTGATTAACAGATCATTCAAAACCGAGGACATTTTTTCCATTAAACACACTCTAGCATTAAACTTGCCAGCCTGAAACACAATCCATTTGTCAGTATGAAAAGACATAGTAAAGGTTTGAGAGATGGAAGCTTTAAGAGTATCTGAAGTTAAATTCAAGCTATCTTTTGTGCCCTGTTTCAGGGTAACCATCAAACTGTCATCAGAATAATAAATTACAGGGACACCTCTGGAGAACAGAGTATATTTGTTTATACCTTAAGGAAAATGAGCCAGTCACAATGCCAACAGAAAAGCAAATAATGTGAGACAGAGTGAAATTTGCAGTTTGCTAGAAAATGACTATTAGCAGCATGTGTGTCAAGATCAAAGATCACAAGTGAAGGACAAAAGAATTTGTACATTGTGTATATTGTGGTAGGAACCCTCGCTGTATTTTGCAGCCCCAGCTCAAGAAAGTATATTCACAGATGGAAATTCTGTCACTACAATGTGACTGTCTGAGCACAGTGACGTGGTCAAATTTTATCTCTTAAAACTTTAACACTACTACAAAACACCTGAATTGTGGATGTGGCTTGACCATCCCCTCAAGTCACTCACACTGGCTCTTACACAAGCAGCAGCTGAAGAACAGTCATTACTATTTTCAACTGTTATCTGTAATATAGTTTCAGTGAATGTGTTCTGTGGTTATGGATGTAATTGTCCTGAAAAGACTGCAAACAACTGCTCCAACAAGATGGAGCACATTAGAATCACAGCAGGATGCCCAACAGCTAGCATGCCTGCCTCTTTTACACCTCCAGTAATAATGCAATTCCACAAGGAACTGAACTACTGTCTGAGCAGCACCAAACAGTCGTTGCATATTTAATGAAGTCGCTCACCAAGTGCTGGAAAACAGAAGGTGCTTGGAGTGCATCATTAGTTCTGTCAAAGTGATAATTTACACATCTATCTTGTCAAATTTTCTATGGTTTATACTTTTGCAATAATAAATCTAACATACATCTGATTAGTGAACTGGAAACAAAAAAAGCTGTACTACAGTTACCAGTCCTTCACAAACATGCGCAACAAAAAGATTTTAACCCCTTGATGTTGATTCTCTGCTCCTACTGTTCATGTCAATGAAACATACATGGAGTTTTCAACTACTTAAGTTTTCACATTAGAGTTAAAAAGCTTTGAAACAATCTCTCCTAATTCTATGCTGGTCCATCAGATAAAATGGAAAACAGACAAAGTGAAGGAAAGGCTCTGTGAAAATGAGAGCAGCACTTAGAAAGGTCATTTATATATTGTTTCACTTCAAGTTAGTGCTGTGCTATACATTTTCTGGTGCTTCTCCTCCACAGGACAACCCAACGGCTTCAAGGATGAGAAGAGAAAAAGAGGAAGAAAATGCCATAATAGTTAAAGATGTTAGTGTGAACATAAAAATAATTCTAAGTAACAAAGTTGCTTACCTCCACTCTAAGCCTCGCTAAAGAACAGCTTTGTGCTCAAGGAAGCCTTAACTTCCCAGAAGTAAGATCTCAGTTAAGCCTGATCTTATTACAGACTACAGAAAACCAACTTCCCACTTCTAGCCTAGAGAAAGTAGACTTTTCAGTTTTAGCCCTACATGATGGCATTTATCTAGAACTGACAGGAGACAAAACTAGAATGCATACCAGAATCTACCACTTATAGGCCTTCAGCACAAGTTTTACAGGTGGCAAGTAGCCTGTTCCTGAGGTATGCTGAGCAGTCTAATAGTGCCTTAAAACATTCACTGCTAGGAAGCCAGAAACCTCCAATCTGAACCCCAGTCTATTACACTGAGAATAAACCCCACAGCATGGCAGGGAGCCTACTTCTCACAAGGTACTTCAGATCAGAAAGCCAAGGAGCTTGTTCAGTAGCAACTCCAAAGACAGTCCAACTCCAACTTTATTTTTAGGTTTTTAATCTATCATTCTAGTCCACATATGAAAGAAATATGTGAACTGGCTAAGTAACTTTTCCCCAGCTCTGATACATGCTGCTCCATGTTGGTTTCTCCATTGGAAAAGTTTGTCTTTCCACTGCCCTTTTTCACTTGCCCATCTTCGAAAATGCATCTGGATGGCTACAAAAAGTCTGGCTGCTAAAAATGGAGTGAACAAACAGCAGGCAGCAATTGGTTTCCTCACTTTTGGAATATGAAGTACCAGAGCACACATGAACACTTCTGTAAGAAAAAAATTCATGTAGCTGATTGATTCCAGGAATTACTTTACACCCATGCAGAACAGATTTATAGTACTGTGTGTTCCCAGTGGAAACAGATTCTGATGGCACTGCACATGGCTCTGGACTTCCTCTGCTCCAGCCCTTTCAATTTGAAGAGACAGTCACTGCGTAAGAACAGCTTTGCAAAAGGAGCAGCAGTGACAGGTCCTAAGAAGGATGAGGCTCATCCAGCTGTTGCCCTTCCTGAAGCTAGCTGTCCCTCTGGAGAGCAGCTCTCTGCCCTTATAGACTGCTTAACATGCTATTACTCTTCCAGGAGAATTCTGCAATACTGAGAAAGGTCGGTGTATTAATGTAAAACATGGCAGCACTGGGGTATATTGGACCAGTGTACACCAAGTCTACCGCATAATTAACACCACCACCACAACACTTTGCATATTTTCATTTGGTATCTTAACAGCTGAAATACTTTCAAGTTTGGTGTTGATTAATCAGGAGGTCCTTTCCTTTTTTCTTTTTTTTTTTTTGAAAAGGCACTGAAGATGACTATTCTGTTAAGACTTTCAACAGACCAAGGAGGAAAATACAACTGTGTTACTGTATAATTTCACATGAGGTTACTCCATGTCTAACAAATGTATCAGTTTAAACTCATTCTAATGAGTACAGCAAAAAATCTAGTATGCTTAACCTAAGGGTAGAAGACTTTTTTCCCCTCTGTAGAAGACAAAAGAATGTGTTCAACTCCCCCTCATGAAAGAACTTCATAATTTCAGATTTTGTAGCTTGTCGGAGTTAATTACTGCAGTGTATAACTTAAGCCACAGCCTCTTAATGCCAAAGAACTGCAATGTCAAACATGTAATTGAATGCAAACAAGGTGTAGGATTTGGTTTTTCCTTTATTTTGTTTTGGGGGTTTTGCTTTGGTTTTTAGTGTTGTGGGATTTTTTTCTTATTTTTTATTTTCCTATATAAGCTGCCATTGATACTACAGCTAAACCTATGCAGCATGGACTACCTGGTTAATCTTTATTCTAATCAGTTGTCTAGAAAGTAGAAGAAAATTAGTTCTATTATGTTAAGTGGCTAAATGGGGCTATTTTCCTCAACCCCACAATCTGGTAATTGTTTCCTTAAGTAACCAGTTGTAGTTAAAACAGTCCCTCAAAGGGAAGCAATGTATCATTACTTTTTACACTGTTCTTTAGTATTACATGGGTCCTTAAGTTGGTAATATGAAAGGGATCAAGTACAAATCCAACCTTCTTCCTTTCTGATGGTGCACCCCAAAGGGGTTATAGCTGTATTTATGCACCAGTCATACCTACTGGTACCTCCTCAGCACATTATTTCATCCGTACAAAAAAAGGCATGTTTGATAAAAGAAAAATTCAAGTTTGACACATCATATGGGTGTTTTAAGGGCTTGCCATAAATGATTAGAATAATTATTTATCTGAACTTAAGCTTTTATCTACAAGAAACTGTCATTCCTAATGTTGCTTTTTAAATGCTAAGTTTCTCAACACTATCTATGGCTCTCCAGCAAACTTACATGACTCTGAAATCAAAAGATACTCAGTGCCCAGAAAAGAAGGCTCATAGCTGTGCAATGTCCCTTTCTGAGCATAGGACACAGTCAAGACAGGGTGACAACTATGATGGGGGGCAGGGGAAAGAAGAGTTATGCACAGTAAAGTCCTTCTCAAGCTAGTCTTCATAAAGTTAAAAGTACCATGATTTCAGTTCTTACTGTGCACCTACATGCAGTTGGTACTTCCCTAGATGTAAAGTAATTTATACATTTACACAACTCAAACTGTCATATACGACCATTTCTTCACTCAAGGAGTATATGAACACTGACTTAAGCAGGCTTTGTATTTCCTATAGCCTCAAGTCCCAGACTACATCTGTTTTCTTTGATACACAAACCCAGAGTTAAAATAGCTCCATTTATCACAGTGTGATTGTGGGCAGACAAATCAGCCTGTCTGTTTCCAGATAGTGAAAACAACTGTTATTAATCACAATTACAAGACAAACACCAAAGGAAATTGCACTAGTATTTTCTTTTACTCTACACAATAGACCAGTCAGTGCTAAGAGTTACAAGGCTTGGAGGTCAGTAAATAAAACTGACAATATTAGGCTAATTTTCAGCACCACATCTACTATGGAGGGGAAAAAAATTAATCTTGAATATTGAACACAATGAACTGCCAGACAAAACCACTCAAAGTGGAAAATATATATCAGTATCAGAGGCAGTCATGCACACAACAGGAGCATAAAAAGTCAAACAGAAACCCAGTTTTCATAGCTGTGGAGTCACAAGGTTCAAGCATGCAAGGGTTTGAAAATGCTATATAATTATTTTTTTTCTTGTTCAACACATGTGGTAAGCAAGGTTCTATATGGTGAGGGCAAATACATCCAAATGTGTGACAAGCTCCAGCTGCATGCGAGCTGGATGAAATGCTAGTCACAGTAAAACAGAGCTGCCACAGCAGGGAAAGCACATGAGTACATCACGGGGGTAATCCCACATCCAGTGTGTGAGAACTGACAGGTCCACTACACCATCATATTACACATTTAATCAGAGTATTTAACAGTAAGAGCAAACAAAAACTACTGAAACCTTTTCACCCATGTTATTACCTACATATCCTTCAATATCCTGATACTGCTAAAGCAGAGTCCATTTCAGTTTCCATCACAAAGCAAGATGCCTGAAAATAGCCCTAGCTAAAAGTTTAAGTTCCCTTCAAGTTTAGGAAGTAACTGACATGTTTTAAAGCACAGCTTCTGCCCTTTAGTTTTTTTCCCCCCACACAGAGACTTCAGAATTACAAATTTTTTCTCTAGTTTTTTTTTTAAACCATTGCACTTCTTTTTTGCTCTTGTATCTGTGACCAAGCAATGCCCCAAGAGAGTAGAGAGAAGAAATATATGAAGATAATCACTTGCAAGAAAGTAGCTGCACAAATCACACTGATGTCACAAGTCTTCCTGACATCTAGGGTTATATAGGACGCATGCAATCAAATTAGACTATCCATCTATGTGGGAAAAGCATATGTAAAGCATCAGGAATAAGAAGTATTACTTATACGTGACACTGGTTCTTAATATTAAAGCACAAAATACCTTGTGAAGATGCTAGTAATACAGGACATGTAATCCCCAAACTCCAAGAGAGGAAACTAGTTAACTAGAACTTACCAGACAGCAGGCCAGTAAAGTGAACATTTATATAACATCAATGATACAAGAAATGGTAGATTGCAACATAGTCCAGTTCAAAGTCACTGGCCCTTTTATTCAGACACTTCGCCTACATTTGGGCGAATAGCATTCACAAAGCCACAGGGGACACAAAACTGTCTTAAAACAGTGAAAATCCCATCTGAAGTCTTTGTAACTGATACATATCTACACAAGGATCAGTAAAAGTTGGTTAAGACAAATCGATCAAACTGGAAAAAAAAGTGAGAAGTTTCTAGATAAAATGCCAGGAGATCTCCTTCCCCCCTTGACCCTCCCCCAGTAATTTCAGTTAATGCTATGAAATATTTTTCAGAATTCTACTACAAACTATTTTATGTACTCATGAATATTTAGCAGTATCAAAGAAACTAACATTAAACTGAGAACACTACCTCCATGGTGATGTGAAAGACTTCCTCCATTGGCAAGTATTTCTTCTCTAGCCGCCCTCTAAATTTGAAAGAGATGGTATTTATTCAACAGCAATTGCACAAGACTTTGGATTTCATTAAATGCTTGCTATTGCACTCTTACACACAGGTGTATGAAAAGTTTCTGAAGTAATTAGGGTACATTATATAGGTAAACATTATAGTTCAAGCCTGCAAATAAAGGTAAGAGTCTTCTAAACAAACATCAAAGCCACGACATTTCAAATGGCATCTCTTGTAACAAATGTATTACTCGAGAATAGAATATTCTTGATCACTTCTGCCTTCACAAAACTTAAAATATCCAGTGGCTGAGATGCTTATTTGGAAGATGATTAAGTCTCAAAAAAGAAGTCTGGAAACAGGCTTCTCAGAGCGACTCAAGATCCTTATTCAGATCAGAGTTCAACCCAGATCTCCAAGATCCTGGTTGAGGCAGCGAGGTACTTTACAAGACACAGCCCTTTCATGGGTGCAGTTTGTGGTAGAAAACAAAATTTAATTTTCTATGTTAAGAATGTTCAAGTTGTAGAATCTTCTTTGCCATTCACTTCTGAATAATTAAGAGAGCTTAGAAAGTGTAAACAACAAAGCTTATCTAAGCCCAAGCACTACATGTTTGTTTTTTTTTTTTCTAAAGAGTGTACTGTTTTAGGAATAATATATATAACTGTAGCTGTGCACTTAAGAGTTTTTTTTTCAGTCTGCCATAGATTACATATACTTGATCAGCAAGCTCACTTTGTTAGGCTAAATTCACTCACTACAATGGAAAATGTGCCTTCAGGTCATCACACAAATTAATTGCAATAAAAGTAATATCTAGTTTTAAGTAAGTTTCATTAAATAAATACTCAAGTATTACATTCTTCAGTGCCTTATATGCAACAGCATGGAAGCCTCTGAACTTGTAGATAAAATTTTGCATGCACTTGCCAAATTCAAGAGAAATTTCTAAAGAATAAGCATGAGAAGAATGATATCCCAGTTATAAATACTATTTCTCTACAGTCCTATTAGCAATTTTCTGGTGCTGAAGTTTGAGCTAGGAACCAGAACGCAGGACAAAAAGCAGTTTGGCCATAATCCTTCTAAGAATTACATCTTGAAGGTAACAAAGATATTCCTTTCACCTAACTAGGTCAGTACAGTGTTTCATCAGCTGTAGTGTTACAGCAGAAGTACTGCAGAGCTGCTTGGCCCATGCTGAATTAGCTTACAACTGGTCTAACAGACTGGGCTTAGACCAATGCTTATCTCAGCCTAACAGAAATGGCATGAGACAGTACCATTCCTGATTTTCTACATGCAGGATTATTAATAAGGTATGATCTTGACAGTTTTACCATGCATTTTACAGACTGAGTATTAAGCAGAAGAAGTGGTTTTGTAAAAAATGGAACTAAGGAGGACTAATTTCCCATGGATTTGGGGTTTAAGGTTTGAAGCTTCTGCCATCCAAGAAACTCCAGGTCAAGCTCTTCTATACTTCAGTACTGATACCTAAAACTGTCACCTGGTAGCCTTTTCTCTACTTGATGGCCTATTAACATGTTCCTCTTATTACTGATAATGATCAAACCTTTACAAACAGACTTTTGAGATATTTCCTGCAAAATTCAGTAAGCTTGGCCAATAGGTTCAGAACAAAATACAGGTCATCAGCTTTTCCCCCTTTAACTATTGTTTCTTTATACATTACCTCAATTTGTTCATAGACATGAATAGGATCACTAATTCCTCTGTAGTTAAAGGCAAAGTAGAAGTAGACACATGCACCTGCATCGTAAGTCTGTGTCACCCTGTTGAAGAGAACTGCATTACAAACAAAGCTTTATGCTATTAAGCCAACCACTATGTGACATCATAAAACTCTTAAGATTGCTTCCTATCTTATTCAAAGGGACAGCATCTTTTTTTTTTTAATTTCTTTATCCTTTTTGCTCCTAATCTATGAGTGACTCAACACTATGACTTTGAAAGTTGAAGCTCCTAAGCCATTACAATTGACTCTTGTCCATATAAGCAAGAGTTTAAAGCCCAAGCAAGTGCTACTAATCACTTGAACTCCCAGCTCTTCCATGTAATCCACTTGCAGGTTCAAGAGGAAGGTCAAGGCTAGTATTTGCTAGTATTTGTAATATCATCACTAGATCTCTTACTCAACAAATATTCAAGAAAAATTATTTATATTATTGCTTACCTACAGGTGGAAAGTGGAGCAAACTGGACTCCCTTTTCTTTGCATTCTCGTACTATCCTTTCCTTTACATTTCTACAAAGGTCCAAAACCCTGTAACAAGAAACACATTAAAATATAAAATTTCAGGATGTGATTTTATATAGGTTCTAAAAAAAGAGCTTCACAACCTTTTTAAAAAGCATAATCTAATACAATGTAAGAGTACTTTCTAAAATCACTCTTAACTAGCTTAGACTTTGTTCTAAGAATAGTCATCAAGACTCCACTTTTTCTGCACTTCTCCTGAATAGCAAGTTTACTCTGAAACAGAGAACCTAAAAGCTCTTCTTCATAAGAAAGAGGTGCTAAAAAAAAAAAAAAAAAAAAAAAAAAAAAGGAGGTTACCTAGTTCTGTATGTCTTTACTTTCTTAGCAAAACAGCCTCAAAATTTAAGTAGTTAACAAATGCAGAAGAAATCCTAGGAACTCAAAGGTCTGGCAAACTGTACTAAAACCATACCTTTGTGTTGCTGCAAGGCCAAAACTGGAGATCCTTCAGCTGGGCACTACTCTGCCAACCTTAAACACTGTAATTCTAATATGGCAGTGAGCTATTAGACCTTGTTGGAAGCCATATGTGTTCTGCTTTTTTTTTTTAGGTTCTTATAGGACAAACCCAGGTGCAAACAAAGTGCTAAAGCAACCAAAAGAAATAATTGTTTTTCAAATGACCATTTCTTCAGTTACACATTCTCCCACAAAGGTCTGCAGAGCTACAATTCAGATTTTGATGTTGTACACAGATTTAGAACTACATTAAAGATTCACAGAACACAAGAGAATTTAACCATTTAGTGAATAAGAAAGTCAGATAAATATTTTATTAAAGTATCTGTTACCTGTAAGAACAAGTTAATCAGTTTATGGAAAGTTACATGATCCTTATGAATCAAAATAGAAAAAAAGTTTTCAAAGCATTTGCTTTGGTGAGGATAATTTTGAATACTTTCTTAAGTAAAAATTCATTGTCTTCTGAAATGAGGGAGAGGCAAAAAAAAATTGGTGACAAAGAAGTTAGCATGCTTCAAAATCTATAAAGCTAAAGTAAAAGGAAGAGCACTTTCACTTTAAAATTGTCCTCAAATTTCTTCTACGCTCTTAGGACACTTTGCCAATTTTCAAATAGGGGCTGGAATTTACAATTGCCACTAAATTCAACAGCAAGGGTATAGGGTTGCCAACTTAAGTCATCAGACTTGGCACTGAATGCTGTAACGCTTTGATTCAAATAACTTTAGATCCTATTTAAGAGATTTCAGACTTATCAAATGGACCGGAGCATCCAAAACTATTTTGTATATTAAACTCTGTTGTGGTCAAATAGCTAATAGATAAAATACTCTTAGATAAAAGATCTCAATCCTGGGCAGAAGTTACCTTTTCAGTATTTCTCTACATTACTGGAAAAAGAAAAAAACGTTTTTAAATATACCTGATTTTTTTCATCTTCACTACAGACCAATCCCTTTTGAAATACACTGCTGATCCCACACACGTGGCTGCTCACCCCCCACTGCAATTACTGTCACCAGTGTCCTGCCTCCTAAATCCTGAATTTTTTACAGTAAGCTAACCTAAGATTAAATATTGCTGAATGCTTGATACACTGCATTTACTAAATTCTGGTATGTAATTTATCAGCAACTTTAGCAAGAACACACAGCTTCAAGACTCAAGGTATGTCAGGCTGCATCCAATACATGTAAGGCCTAAAAGAAGCATCCTCATGAACAAACACAAGCTAGGAACAATTTGAATGAAATCAAGTTTTAAGAAATTCTGAAGAGTAGTCAGAGTTTACCTATCCCAAGGAACAGATGTCTCAAATGATTCTCCTATTACGTAATAATCCAGGCCTAGGTCCTAATAAAAAGAGTAAGGAAATTTTCAGTCACATTCAGCATCAGCATCTGGGATTCCAGTGTATACTACACAGTGATCAGGTGAACAATTTTTAGTTTGCAGGAGAAGAACAGACATTCTAATTTAGCAAAAACACCCATATGTCCCAGTGATGTAAGTTTATTATTAATAGGGAAACAGGGAAGCTCTTAAAAGACAAAGATCACAAACATTTTGATGTCATGGCTACAGTGAGATAAATTGTCAGACTGTCAGTATGTCTACACGAATCAAATATTTTTATCAGTATAGTACCAATCCAAGAGTTTCATTGTGCTCATCAGTATAATACCTAGTAAAAAATTTTTTTGCAATGTAGTCGCTGTCTAGATAGAAAAAAGACAAACATCTTCCCATCTTACACACAACCTGCTGAAATAAAGGGAGATTCAGTGATTTGTCCCCAACAAATCAAACACTCAGGATGTGCATATTGTTCTGAAAAATAAAAAAAACTCCAGCAGTAAGACTAAAATGTGTAAGAACAGCTGCAGCAGTTTAGACTAGAAGTCTGTTATGCTGGAATTCTGATTTAAACCAGTCATCAGTAGATTGCCAAAGAAGAGTAAAAAAGACAAGTGAGCACATGAGTACTTCAAGTACACTCCAAGCCTCTGATTTCACTCACCCTGTGGATTCTTCAATCTAATCTCCCTACCCTTTAAAAGAAGCTATTTTCTTAACAAAAATATAAATTAATGTCTATATGGTGTTTTGCAGATGAAATTCCATGAATAATCACTGCTCAGAAATTGAAGAGATACTATCTCTGGGAAGGAGTTTGAGATACCATCCAAGGCAGCCTGCACTCTGATTTCAGAGAAAGCATCTTCAAAGAAACAGCTCTATGTTTTGTTACATTAATTAACAGAAGTTGCAACAGACAGACAAAAGCTGACCTACCCGAAGGTAAGCGATGACAAATGTCAGCATGTATCCTCTCTGTCCATTATCTTCTCCTGCTGCCAAGCCACTGCAATTTACAAGAATTTAATTTATTTTCCACAAAATTAGTCACCAGTTTACAAAAATATTTATAAAATAACTTTGATCATTAAACATATGTGCAAGTTTAGCTGCCTAAGCTGTGTTAAAATAGTTGTTAATAGTGAGGTCTCTTCACTAGAAATCAGAAGGTACTTCAGACCAGACCTTTATTCGTTTCTCTTTTCACTCCATAACCTGGAGATGAATTTAACAAAATATTTAATGTAATCTTGGAAAACAGTCTTCAAAACTCACAAAAGAGTGGAGAAACACAAGTAGACACAATATATCCTGGATATTAATTTACAGGAACATGGGTAATTACATATCTAAGCAGGTTGAATTTGTGTACAAGTTCTTATGTGAATTTTTTATGAATTTTTTTGTGCACAAGTCATGAGACCCCAAGACTTAAGATCCCCAAAGCACAGGAGATATGAATTTTAAGAAGACACAAAGGTCATAGCAGTAAAGAAAAAGGAAGCCTTGCTTTCACTAGTCTAGCAAGGATTATTATGAAAGAATTTGTTTTTAACTATTGGTTTCTAAGAACAAGAAAATGCTATGCATCTGGAATCAGTCTCCCTATAAGCTCCCATAAATCTGAGAGAGGGGTGGGTGTGAAATCAGACACCCTGAAGAAGCATAGAATTGAAGCATTTTATACTATAAAGCCATTGAAAGGTTTAGCATTTTAAACCAGGTTAAACTATTGAATACTTCACTAATAGCCTTAATAAAGCAGCATAGACAGCACCATCTTCTAATGGCTCTAACACAGACAAGTTTCCCCCCTTACCAATACACTATCATCTTGAAAGACCAAAATACAAAAGGATTCACAGTTGAAGTAACAGAATAAAAGCATAATAAAAGCACAAAATTCAGAAATTATAGCCTTGAGATGGATAAAACAACACTTATTTGTATATTTGAATAGCTGAGACTAGTATTAGCAACAACAGTACATTCTTGACAAATCACAGTTTTAATGATGGCTTTAATCAATCCCACTTAATCAAAGCAGAAGGAAAGAAACTGCTTGGTCATTACTCAGCCTGCCACTTCAATGAGTGTTTTCTGTCCCTTTGTGGGACAGAAAATCACTGCACTCTTTCAACTAAACAAGTTTCTTGTATTCATATACTCACATGAATTCTGCAAAAATTTAGTATCACCCTTATAATTTTTTCTCCCTTTCTGTAGTCAAAATATAGAGTCTAGGATTGCAAACAAGCTGCTTTCATGCCTGTAAGCAATTAAAATGGCTGGTTCCCATTTTAATAACATTCATTCTATATTTAGCCAATATTTTTCTGCAATACACAGACAGCTGAAGTTTTTCAGTAAAGTTACCTGTGAATTAGTACAAGCCATATGTATCAAAGGGAACATTCAGTAGCTAATTGACTGCTGCCACTTCAAAGTACTAAATTGAGAACATATCCATACAATAACCTCTAAAAAAATACGCCAGTCCAATTTTTTCCTGGACAGTTCATTCCCAGCTTCATACTGAACATGTTCTTTGAAAAGCATACCCAAACTTGGTGGCAATATCATAGACTTGCTTCTCATGCTGAAGAACCTTCTCTCTGTCACCCTCAAAGAGCAAAGTAGCTACGCACAGTATGTTGGGATCAAATCCTTTAAACTGCAAAGAGAGACAAACTTGCCGTTAGTCACAGTCTATGTGGCAGAATATAGGTTTTTAGGTTTTTACTTTTCAAATTCATGGCATATGCCCTGGTCAGTAAGTGTTGCTGCAATTAAGAGGAATGACTGGGAAAAAGTCTTTCAACATTTACTCCCAAAACACTTAAGTTTTTCCTTGACAGGACAGGTCAACGGAAATAACAAATTATCTGTCACCTATTTCCTCCTGTTAAAAAGCAGGATAGGCACAACCTATGCTATAGAAAAAAAAACTTAAATGCTTTGAGTAATAGAGGCATTTGTATTCTATCAACTATCCCTATCAGCTATAAAAGCAGGAAGAAAACTATGACCATCATGAATGTGGAGCGAAAGAAAATCTTTTCGGCTATCTCTAAACAGAATATGTATTCCCTAACAAAAGAAGTCTCAGACACATGTTATTTCCCACTTCAATAATCCAAGAAAAAGCAGCAGAATCAGCACAGGTCACTGTTTTCCAGAAGTACGCCCACTGTTGGAAAATAATGAAATTTTCTATGTTTGAATACCCATATTCACAGTAACTCTCTAGTTAGGTAATTTGGAGGAAAAATCAATAACAAGATAAAATATTTAATATAAAAATCTAGGTGACATCATTTTAGCATCAAATCATTGTAGGTTAAAAAGGAATGAATTCCAGAAAGACAAAAAACCAATTTATATGGGAAAATCTGCCAAATATCTTGAGGATCTTGTAAAATTCTAGCTCACTGTAATAGCAAGGTAGATCATGTCTTGCAAAAATCTAGGAAGATGAAAATATAATAGAGTGTGGGCCTCACTCCATCAGTATTCACTGATTTTCACTGGTCTGCAAGCTGGATAAAGTGGTTCCAGTCTTCCCCTGTCACCAAGTTACTGTTAGACAAAGCACATTCATCTCATACCAGGTATGACCAGTGACAACAGCACTCTTGGAATAACTCCTCAAACACAATCTCATTTGCATTAAACCACCTTTAGAGCCTTAAGTTCTTACACTGTAGTATCAGCTAAACTCAGCTGCATTAGAAGCAGTTTACCAAAAGATCTTGAATTTTGTGACTATCATGCAAAATTCAAATTAATATAAAAAACCCCAAAATTACCTTCGTGATGTAGAACTTTTTCAGTCCGTCCAAAAACGATGTAAAAATGGAAGCAACTTGTGGTTTAAGAGCATGACCTTTGGCAAAAAGCAGAAAAAAGCATATTAAGGCAAACAGTGCTCTTAAGAGTCTTGCTTCAAGGGGCAAATAAAAAATAGATTGGTAGTCAAAGTTACTAGAATTGCTCGCAGCACTTTGATTATCAAAATTAAAGATCATACTCTCTACTCATTTAGAACATGATTTAGGAAAAAGTTTCATTAATTTTTTGAAGACATATGTACAACTGTGCACAAATATTTGACACTTCAATTAAGGCTGCCTTAGTTTAGATTTCACAAGCCTATGGCATGTGGAAAATTTTTAAGAGAGCGCTTCATTAGTTTTTACACCACAAAACTAAGCAAAAATCAGTGACTTTTTTTTTAAAGTTACACCAAAACCACTGAAACAAACAGCCAAAAATGGTGGAAGTTAGGAGTTAAGCATTTTTTTCCTTATATCACTTGTGTGAAGTTTTCTACATAAAGCTAGTTATTGCTTCCTTAATGACAAACGGGGAACTAAAATTACCAGGATATATAAATGGTGTCTTGGAGCCTGTTAAATTAACATTTCTGCCTCAGGACTGGGTTTAATCGAGATGAAAGTCTTTTACTGTTTGTTCCATTGTTTTCAGTCACAAACAACTTCTGAACTCTCATTACTGCTTCACTTTAGCAGCCCGGCATCTGGCCTACATGCTGTGAGCCCAATTCATAAAAAGTTATGCACCATTTACATGATACTTCCTTCTAAAGTACTTCACAAAGCATTTCCTCCTGAATAACACATGAACTTCAACAACTGACTGCTCTTTTTTCCTCTTAAGCAAAGAGGAAGTCCCTCTGCAGATACAAACCCCAAAAGGACACCAACAAGAACACTTCAGTAAGCACAGAGAAATCATGAAACAACATGAATTTATTAAACCACAATCTAAAAAAATTACTTAATAATTATTACAAGAAAAATCAATATTGACACACCTGAAACTATGTGTACAGCATGCAATTGGTCAAATTGTGCTTCCCAAATAAAAAAGAAAAAGAAATGCACCGGCTTCTGTTGGGCATGTCCGAGCAGAACAGTGTAACAAAAAAGAGTGAGCAAAGCAAGCAGCAAGGCTTGCTGGGCCTCTCAGCTCTTACAAATCACAATTTCCCTGATTTGAAAAATGAAGTTCAGCTTTCTCAACACCACTATATTAATGCCATTTGAAGCTGAGATCCATCACTGAAGCTTCTGTGCAAAAGAAGTTTCAGAAATTCTGACTTGTTGAAGTATCATAGTAGAGGTTTTCAAGGTCAGTCACACTTCCCATTTTCATCCTCTGGGTACAATCAAAATAGCATGGTCTCAGCAAGTTCTGCAAACTATTAGCTTTTGGGTCATGGAACTTAAGAGTCTCCATGAGAGTGCCTTGAGCTAGAACATATCTTCTACCAAATTTGCTGGAATTTAAAATGATAGCTTTCCCTAGGAATTACTGAGAAATGATTGTTCTGCATATCTGACATTGTCCTATTTAGGTGTCTGAACTAGTTGAAATTTTACAAAATCTTTTGTCTTCAGGAATCTTCTGGTAGCTTCACTGACTTTCAATACTTAAAGCCTAACAGCTTGGATTACTTGCACACAGTTACAGCATTTACAACACCTGATCTTTTTTTGAAAACAGACAGCTCACTTTGGACAAATATGTCACTACCTCTCTCCCAGTCAAACATTATGATATCAGAATATTTTTTTTAAAACCTACTAATTCTAAGGAATCTGTGAGATGCTTTCATGAAATTTAAAGGAACCAACCGACTTACCTTGAAAATAAGGTGCTGGCATTCTGATTTTTTTTCATAACCAACTTCTCATTAATACTCTTAGGAAGAAAATGTTTCAAGTACTATATTTTAAAACTAGAATCTCTACTCCTTTACAGCAAAATAGAGGAAGCGATTCCAGAGTTTCAATCTCACCAATAGATTAAATGTCAAGAAAGGAAACAGCAGAACACCCATCTCATTTATAGGCAGAGCATGGCTCTTTACTGACTCAAGTAGTTGATAGCGTTTCCTCAAAGACAGGCTTCTGTTTCTGAAACTCATGTTCGGCACTGTCTGGAGTTTGAACCCTGGGTTCACTGCCCTCTGTCTAAATTTGAGCAAAAGAATTACTACCCAAAACAGACTTAAGCTACTAAAAAGCTACTAAAAAGCCCTTTGAAACAGATGATACTCCATGACGATCTACATACTTACCAAACTGAAACTGTGCATTGTCGACAAGGCGAATTGATGCAGGAGCACATCTCTTGGAGGCAAAGTTAGAGGAGTAAGAGGAAGGAAGAATAAAAAAGATTATGTACATAGTTGGTTTTAAAATTAATTACAATCAAATTTTCATTTCAAAATAGCATATAAGAAAGCAAACTTTGATACCAGAGACCTCTGGTCATCACCATCATTGAAACAGGGTGACTATAACCTTGTTTTCACCGGAATAACAACATCTACTAGGTATGTCTACATATAATGCATTGAGAATTTTCAGTTTAACCTCAAGCCAACACTGTAATAGTCCAAAACCATTGATTTTCACATTTTGAGTGTTTTTATAAAATGGCATATGCACTAAAGATAGTACACTTGTTTAGTACATTAAGCTTATCTTTCTGTGTAATCAGAGATATACACATACTAAAAATTAATTGAAAAAGTTTAATTGTTGAAGGTCACCTTGGCATGCAGCTGAGCACTACACAGCTGTTCACTCAGCCCCTTCCCCAGTGGGATGGGGAAGAAAAATCAGAAGGGCAAAAGCTGAAAAACCCATGGGTTGAGATGAAGACAGATTGGTAAGCAAAAAGGGGAAAAAAACCCCACAAAAGCAGAATTCAAAAAGCAATCAATTACAATCAGCTGACCAATATGCAGCCAATCCTCAAGCAATGGCAACCCCTATGAAACACCCCCCTCTATTTTACTTATGATCATGATGTTATATGGCATCTGCCTTGAGTCAATTTGGGTCAGTTGTTCCAACTGTGTACCCTCCCAGCCTCTTATCTGCTCCCAACACACTTGTTGGTGGGAAGAGAGGGAGAAACAGAAAAAGCCTTGACACTGTGTACACATTGTTTAGCAATAACTAAAACACTGGTGTGTTAACACTCTTTTAGTTACAAGTACAAAAGCTAACACCACACATGCTGCTATGAAAAAAGGTGACTTCATCCTGGCTAGACCGGTCACACTCATGCTCTGCTGTCAGACTGCAATCAAAACCTGTACTTGAGTCTAATCTAGATTCTGCACTGTACAGGAATCTGAAAAACTGTAAGAACAGCTGCCTTTACTTAGGTAAGTCTCTGGACATGCATATGCCTACATCGTATAATCACTAGTGGCCATGTCCAGTCATAATGAAATGTATGGCCAGAGGAATATGACAAAGTCTGAATTTTAGGCTAGTCATCATCTAATCACATGGATATGGAAGTACTGCTCTTTCACTTCACTTGACATGTTCACTCCTCATAATATCATTAATATGTATTTGGACACAAGAGGAAGAAAACATGAAGGGAGCTCACCAGGCAGGTCGACAGAAGGCTGTGGAAGTGGTTGTAAATGAGACCAACCCACCCACTACCTACAGGCTGATTATTCTTACATTAAAGTGGACAGATACATAAAAGAGCTTTTCAGACAGCAATCACTGTAATTACTACTCAGACTGATGCAAGGGGCAACAGAAGAGAATAAGTAGTTCAGGCTTAAGTAAGCAGGGAAACAGCAGCAGCAGCAGCAACAGAAGCTTAGACATGGAGCAACATTAAGAGGCAAATAGTGCCTCTTTTTTCCCCTCTAACTAAGCCCATAGACAGGGAAAACACATGAGTTCCTTAACTGGTTTTAAATGTTGATCAGCCATATGATCAAGCATTCCCAAAAAGTCTGCTTAGGTACCTTTAAAAGGAAGGACAAGCACTAGCAGTAGAAGCATGACAGAAAAACTGGCAAGTGCTGCTGACTAGCATATACATGTCATTCACATACCAGTCTGAACATCTAGCTCGGAACATTAAGCCATTAATTTAGACCAATCACTGGAAAAAATGTAAAGCTGTGTTTAGTTTGGCATTAATTAAAACATTTCTGAAGTTATTTCCCCAATTCAGGGCACATTCTACCATTCATATATATAATTTGGTATGTTTTGTACAGAGCAGAGGAAAGTTAGTCAGTGGAGAAAGAGGCTAGCCAGATTAAGATTTGTTTGGATGCATAGCCTTGTGGAAAAGTACTACAGAACTTTGGTATCTAAGTACTTCACTACCTGAAACAATCTGCCTGCACTATTCTCTATTTAAATACTACAGTGTAAGCACAATTCCACTTGGAAATATCCATCTCATCTGCCCATGTCACTGTGCTCCAGGCAGTGATTTCTAAACAGGCAATATCCTTCCATTGCATTCCTTTTGTTCCTTTACCACTTCAAAGCCATGAATTCAACTGCCTTTTATATGTATGCTGCAACTCAGTTCCTTTAAACACTGGTCCATTTTACATAGTCCTAATGAATCTGAGCGTAAAGTTCTCAGCTGAAGTAGATACAAAGCTGAATTTTTCAGGCTGCAATATGAAAATAACTCCTACTGAAAATAACTCCTACTGAAACAAGCCATTAAAAGGCTTGTCCACATTTTGGCTCAGAATACCAAGCAAAGTCATAACATGCTCAGTCCTCAACTGAGTAATTTCATGGGCCATATCCTGCATTTCATGGACCATACACATGAGATTCCTACCTCAAATTCCTGGTTATCCACCGCCAGAAATACTGAAGCATCAATACACCCCTAGAATCCATGAGTCCTTGAGTGAAGTCAACATCCAGCTTTTCCTTACCTGCTTTGCCACTTCCCTCAAGCAGGCCACCCCTCGCTCAAAGTTGGGGAAGACCACAGAGCCATATTTCTGGTATTCAGGGACTGGGCGAATCTTTATTGTAACTTCAGTAACCACTCCAAGGGTTCCTTCAGGAGAAGAGAAAAACTGAGCAAAATGTTCCAAGATGAACTGCTTGCAAGCTACCCAACTTAACATTTACCAGAATGCTCTAAGTTAACATGAATCGGACATCACAAAAATTCAGTTTGCAGTAGAAGGTGATTTATTCCTTACTTTTTACATGGTGAATTCTCACAATTTATTCTCTAAACCATGCTCTTTGTTACTAGACTTGCAGGCTGACTCCACAGGTCCATTTAAAGCAGTATTAAAAGCTGCGACTTCCCAGTCCTAATTAAGGTCTCAATATTTTATTCTAACACAAGAAATTCATGCCTGCACAATGCCACCCATCAACACACTGGAAGCCACAGCATTAAAGATGCGCAAATGATCAAGCATTACAGAAACTGAATTAAGATGCAGTATTTGAAATTACTCTGTTTATACCTTCAGATCCCATAATGAAGTGATGGATATCAGGTCCTGTTGACATGCGAGGTACTTGACAGTTTTTTTCTACTATTCCTCTAGGAGTTACCATTTTTATATGAATCACCTGTTTAAACAAAGTGCAATGACTATCAATACTAACATTAAGCACATATTTTTATTGTATTTTTTTCCACAAAACATATTAAGTTTGATACAGTTTGGCTTTATGGGTTTTAGACATTCTGTAGGCAACCCCAAGAACTGTTACCAACCATTATTTTGACACAGTGTGGTTTCTCCACACAACAGATAGTTTCCATTATATGACAAATCATATCAACTGGTGGCTACATCCAGGCAATACCAGTTAAAACTGTTTTGTTTCTCAGTGTAGAACTCCACAGATAGAACTTTATGTACACCAGGATTTTAATCCAGAATATGTATCGTACAACAGAGGAAAAAAGTGAGGGTTTAAACTTTGCTTAAGTTTTGCTTTAGAACTGCTGCTTGATAAAGCTACTATAATTCAGTTGTTAATTGCTACAGAAATATTTCAGTTAGGAGGAAAGACAGAAGTAGTGAAATACTTTGTGAAATAGATTGTCAATATAAAAGCTGCCATAAGACTGACACATGTAGGGCTAGAAGGTTGTTTTTTAAAAAACATTTTCATGTTACTGTTTCCAGCTTCATTCAGGCACATGCAATAGAGCCTACATGTGGGTTTTTTTAATCCTCTATTCAATTCAATCCTCTATTTTCTACTAAGGAAGAGCAGAGTTTCAGCTTTGCTTTACTGATGCCTTTAAATGAAGCAAAATTACTGAATTTCAGCTAATGGCTTTAAAACTTTCAAGCACAGGTAGTTAAAGTAATTTTCACTATATGCAATTTATGAACTGTTGATTCTGCAGTAAGTGGATTTTAGGCAGCTTATTTAATACGGTTTCAAGATACAAAGTTCCTCAAAAGGTAAAACACTTCCTTGAATTATTCTCACTGTGCTATTTTGAAACTCATGAACTGTTCTGAATCAATTTTCAATCCTATTTCCTCCTAATGAAAATTTCAGAAGCTGTTTTAGCCTGAAGTTATGCTTCCATAATAGAGAAGTCTTCTGCTTCACAACTCCCAGTACAAGCAAAACTATACCATTCAGGCAGCAGGGGAATGATGACACTTTTTAAGTGCTACGAGTTTTACTTCAGCCAGGTCTACTGAATAAAAACTGTGTAGTTCCTGCCAGCCTCCGTCACTGACAGTGAAGTGTCACATCTGTGCACAGAACAAATATGTCTAAACTATGAGCTGATGGAAAAGCCTGAGGTAACATGGATACATTACCTAAAGTGTGCTGCAGGAAAGAAGGAAAAAATTCACACATTAAGGGTTAAACAAATTATGAGAGAAAGCTGGAAGTTTGAAGCAAAAAGGCAGGCAAAGTCTGAGCAGTGATGATTTATCTTCAATATATTCAATGTATTTGTTATAACAGAAAACGCAGACTTTAAAATCAAAAAGTATGCTTACAAGTCAAAAAATTATCTGAGTTTATATAAAGTTGAACCATTTTAATGACTAAAACAAATTCAAGAGTAGAATACTGCCATTGCCTGTCCACTGCTTCTTTCCTCTGGATTCCTACAGACTGTGTGGTGGCACTAGGTCTCACCACGGTGCACCCACACAGTCAATTAAATCAGCCTACTGATTTAAAAAATACTGCTAGCCATGGGCATGTAGGAAGGTGGGGAGCTGGCTTGCTGTCAGATAGTTCAGCTAGACATCTTCAGGTAGACAGAAGTAGGAGAGAACATGGGACTTCTGGAAGTTTGACAGGATTATTACACTGGATTAATAAAGAGTCCAAAATGGTAGAAGACAGCACCAGAGTCAGGACAGGGTAACAATTCCTTAAGCTAGTCAGTGAGTGCTCAAATGAAAATTACTCTAATGTCAGTGATAAGGATTACTAGTACTAATACCAAAAGCAAGGAAACAAGCATTTCAGTCAAGATTTGATGCCAAAATTGTATTACACGAAGGACCACTATTTACTCTCCCACTGTGAGTCATTATAAAAGTTAAATATCTGAACAGAAAAATTATAACAAGTATTAAAGCTACTTACCAGATCTTCAATGTTTCCATAGATGTTTTTTTTCATGCCTGATGCTCGTGTTGCTACCCAGCCTCCTAGTGAACTGAATTCCATGGAGTCTGGTTCATGGCCTGTACAGAAGCCACTTTCAGCAAGCTAAAGAAAGAAAATAAAAAATACATCCTACAGATCCTACATTAACTTAGTACTCCAAATACAATATTTTATACTTGTTTGGGTTTTTTGTCTTTTTTTAAATAAGCATCCTGATCACACACCCATTTATGAAACTTTTATCTTGGATATGTAAATGACATGCAAATTGATTCTGCTTCTACTGCGCATACCTGTGCTATGTATCATCCTATAATACTCCTTCCCCGTAGTTTAAAACTGAAAACTCTATTGTTCAAAACAAGGTGCAAATTCATATACATCTGCAAAAAGAACTTATAACTTAAGTAACTGCCAACTTTATACAAATGCTGCCAATAAATAAGGCACTTAATCTCTTGTTCCTTCTATCCTAATGTGATATGCAGCAGGTCTGCAGAAAATTTGAGCAAATTGCCTGCACTTAATTCTCTCAAGGAGAGATATGTTTGAATATACAGCCATCTGGTTGGGCTTCCTGTATGCAACATTGTCAACTACTTGTGATGCAGATCATGCATTCCTGTACATTAAGTAGTCACTTGTTTCTCATTTTTCTGCATTAACTTGGCCTTGCCATCTGCACAGCACCTGAGGTTGACAGGATGCCCTCAGAATTACAACACCAAAGCTGTCAAACAGCAAGAATTAAAGGCCAAGCAGTCTCACATTAAGTGATAACTGCATTAGTGCATTTGAGATAATCAATTTGCACTGACCAACTGATAACAATCATGTTCAACAGCTGTATTTAAGTATACCATGTAACACGCATCATTAACTATGTTTTGTTGTACATGGTGCCTTAAAGACTGAAAGTCACTTCTACATCCTGTCTACAGCGATTCATTTAGCTCATGGTTTTCTCTATACCACAGGAACTTGTGGCTTTGCATGTTTACTGGTCATATATTAGGAAGGGTAGGTTCATAACCACTGCATGTAATTCTTATCAGCTGCATGAAAACACACAAGAATTAAGCTAGAATTCAATGATTTGGACAAGAAATGAACAATACCTAAGAAAAATATTAAAAAAAAACCCTAGCAACTTAACCAGATAAAAATACCTGTTTTTCCAGATCTTGTCCAACAATGCCAGCTTCTACACAAGCTGTTAAGTTTTTTTCATCTATCCAGAGAATCCGATTCTGTTGAAAAGCCGATCAAAACTAAGAATGAGTGTTTAATATTTCTGTTTACTTCCTTCACCAAATGCTATAGGATCAACATGCTTAGTCATACAATTTACTATTAATACACTCCAGTTATTACACCAGTGGAAGCTGAGGCTCTTCACTACCTCAAACTGCTACACAACAGGTTTAAATTTATCAAGTCACCACTACAACAGACTAACACATACATTTGTCAATTTATACCAGGGATGTTTACAGAATAAAAAGCAAAAAAGCCAGAAAGAATTAAATCAAAACTCTTGCAGGAATCTCCCTCTCACAAAGTATGGGCTAACTAATTATTCAAAGCAAACTACTTCAGCTGTTTCAGTTTCAAATAAACTGCTTAACTGATCTCAGATGCCTGTATAAATCTGGTTTTATGCAATATGGACCCTATATATAAAATAAAGATAACCATTAAGTGTCTATTAAAATAGTAAAGCTTCAGCAATCATCTTTATTGCTCCGAGACACATATGTTTTAAATTTGACAATGCTTCTTTTCACCTTAATTTTTTCTCTTCATTAATGATTATAAGAACTGGCTGGCAGTCATTCAAGACACATTAAACTGGTTTATTTTCTGACTCAATGCTTATTTATGCATCTAGCTGACAAAAAAGCAAGATAGCAAAAATTAACCACATTTCCTTGCCACACCTAAACCTGACAGAAGTCAAAGCTGTGGGCTATAAATCAAGGAGTTCAAATGAAGGACTGAGTTACTAGTGTACTTGTTGGATTTCATTCTGCACAGACACCTGAAGAGTTTCCTTCAACATACAAGTACCATCTCTGCAGAAAAAAATAATTTTGTTTAACTGAAGAATCACTGCAGAAAACAGAGCCAAACCCCAGGTCTTACCTTCAAGGCTAAAGGAGTTAATAAGCTCAGCAAGTACTTGAAGGCAGTAGAGCCTTACATCAAAGATACAGAGCTGTTTCTGAAGCATCTCATTACCAAGTAGCCATAAATCCATCATTTTAAAAGTACAAAGCTCCTTCATAATGAAAAGATGAAAACTAGCAATAAATTTTACAGAACTTCATTTCTAGACTGCCATAAAGCTATGAACTTCACATTCTCAAGATGCTATCTACACAAAAACCCCACTTATTTTTTGGAAGTTTATCCTTCAAGCTGATTTATAGATATTAGGTCACCTTATCAATCTTTGCTTTAAGTAATTTGAAGTCTAGTGCAAAACTAGTGAAATTTGTAATAACAACTTCCTCCTAGCCTTTCATTTATCCTCAGATACAAATTCCAATATAGAAGGAGAGGAGCTTTCTCTGAGTTGGATCACTTAAAGCCGCTGTAAGGCTTAACAGTGATTTTTTGTTATTGACTATATACAGGTCATATGAAGTAGTAGAGGACTAATATCAGAAAAACAAACTGAAGGAGTACCAGTTTAATAATCATGGTGCTGATTAATATTTCCATCCCTACTTTGTTCTAGAATAGAAATAAATGTCATTCTGTAGTGATCACCCAAGTAACTGTAGGATGATTTAAAAAAATTAAAACTTTAAGAGATCATACCATTTGTGATGTATCCAGGGAGACAATAGTTCTTTTTTCTTCTTCAGGACATTCAAGGGCACTAGAGACACTTGTCCCTCCTGCAAATATGGGAATGATATTGTGATCATAAAATTATCAGGTAGCTTTACTTTCAATATAATGCTTCTCTCCCTCCTTTCTGATATAGAACTGAATAAAGAAAGACCACTGAAGTTAACTGTTTGAGCCTAGTGATTAGCCTCTTAAGGCTGCCCCCTTCTCCCAGACCAGGCTGCACAAAATCAAGGCAGCTGCGGAGCTGAACAATTCTTTAGCAGCATTCAGTAACAAACATGACATTCTGCAACCATCTCAGCTGCTTCTGTTAAGCCCAGCACAGAGCTTTAAAACAAAGGATAAGAAATTACAAACCCATTTGAGAAAGAGAGTGCTATAGTTTCTGTATATTCTTTAGCTATCACTATGGAAGACACTACACTTCAACCTACAAACTTGGAATAAGAAGTCTGCCTAGAACAGGAATTTAATACTTATCTGAAAGAAAAAATAAACTGAAAGGCTTTAACTATAGAAAAAAAAAAGGATAAAATCAAGTATCAGATGTAGAAGCAGTTTCTAATGTATCTTTATAGGGTGTTGCAGAACAGCCTCCAAGAAGCCTTTTGTTTCCCAAGACTGCCATAGCCATAGGAAAAGAGAGGGTAGGATCCTCAAGATCCCCAGCAGGCTACAAGAAGAAGAGACAATGGCAAGTACAGAGAAAGTGCCAGCTAATAAAATATTCTGCAAGAGCAGTGAGGTCTATCACCTTTGTTTCCAGTGATGGAAAAAGCGGCACTTTCTTTAAATACCAACCACTACTGTAATAACTTCACAAGTTGACTGTAGTTTACTAGAAACAAACTTGGAAAACAACCTGAAGATCTTTCTATACAGTGAACAAGAAATAGTCAATATCGCTGCTTTCAGGTCTACCAGTTTACTACTAACAGTTAAAAGCTGACTTTTAGCTTTTGCAGCCCTTCAGATGCATCTGGCCACGGTGAGAGTGTTTAGTGAGGAACCAGCTCCAAAAGTTTGGTATCATCTTCAAGTGAAACACTCATTTTCTCAAATAGTTAATGCCCTTTTGCAAGGGCTGTACTACAACATAAGGTGTGTACCAAGTAAAACACACAGATTTATACCACAGAATTAAGAATTCTTGACAAAAACCTTAACACAGAATGAGCTCATGAAAGCCAAAACCCCATGCTTCCCAAGCTCTATGTCAAAACAAGGTAGTTCACAACGCTACTTCAGCAGGCTTACAGGAGAAGACATCCACAGTGAAAACTGGAAGTCCTTCATGAATTCTTTAGGCTGAGAAGGACAGAGATTGTACACGCCTTTAGCTCTACTCTGTATCTGGAACACTTCTTGTAAACCCCTTGCTGCAGGAGTTTCTATTGAACAACATCTACAGGGAAATCAGAATAATTTTGTGGTACCGTTTGACCACAATCCTCTCTGAAACCTTGAATTTCAACAGTGCAACAAAAACCCTTAATTTATACACGTTGTGGGAACAGAGCACAAGTAATGAAGAACACATATTTAAATTGAAGACATTTTCATGAATAACCTTAAAGAATTACGAGATTTCATAATTTCACTTACCACCAAATGGTATTATGCAGAGATTGTGTTTGCAGGCTAATTCCACAATTTTAACTACATCTTCATGGCAAACTTAAAAAGAACAAACAGTTAAACAAACTTTGTGCTTGATACTGTTATTTGTGCTTATTACTAAATACTGCAGTCTCATTAAGCAGCAGCCCCTTTTCCAACACTGGCAAGGAAGACATTTCAAAGTTCAGCACCAACTAAGAGCTGGGCTCAGAAGTACCAGTTACAGAGTAAAGTTTAGACCTCAAACAATTCTACATTTGAAGAACTAACTACAGTCTCAGTCTCTTGCTCTACTCATGGATTGAGACTTCCTGCAAATGCTCAGGGCAAGATGGGCCACCAAACAGTTAACAATTCATCTAGGGATCTTGGAGAACAAATCACATATAAAGCTTTTATTGAAAACAGGCTGTCCAATTTATTTTAAGTGAGAAATAAGTCTCTTCTGAAAGATGAACAGCACATTTCTTTCTTCCTGACTGATATTCAGTTTCAGAAGAGGAGTTGCTGATGAAATCTAGTTTTTCAGGATGCATTCTGTACCTGGTCAAAGAGGGAGGCAGAAATGCTTGTGCATAGCCAAGTAAAAGGATCAGGAGATCAAATACGTTGCATACATGAGTTTGTACAAACAGTAAAGAATAAGCAGGACTAAATAAATAGTTTCCAAACTCTAGCTACTTTGCTCTTGTCATACAGAGATGCTTTAAATGAAGGTAGTCAATCATTTTGTTTCAACTGTTTTTGGAGCTACACAAAAATAGAAGTTGTGGCAAGTACTGTTCACAGTCACCAGTACTGTCAAGCACCTGGCCTCAAGTAATGAATTTCATCTTATAGTGCCTCTTTTCATGCTTCCCATATGTGATTTTTTCCTCTAAATAAAGGAGGAAAAACTGAGTAGGACTAAGTTCTTACAAGAAATTTTGGGGTTTTTAATGCAGTGCAGCTATCTAAGTAATAAAAGGTAACAAAAGAGTTGGAATCATACAACTGAACAGAAACTGACATTTACTTAGATCAAATGACCTTTTGGTTCATTACTGAAGTAGCACTCACATGGAGTAGTTCCTAGTGACCAGAGGCACATGACTCAAGTAAAAAAAAAAAAAAGCATTTGTATCCTTTCACTAGGCAGAAACAAGCAGGCCTAGCCTATACTCAGATTGTACTGCTCTTTCTTCCAGTTTGATCTTTTGTAAAGTGTTCTGATAGGAGTTACAGGTGTTACACTTTTTTTTAAACTGAAGTACAGCATGTAAAAAACCAAAAGTTCTTCAATACAAACATTTCACTACCCTTCTAGCATCATGTACACCTTCAGAACCCAAAATTGAGACTGCCATTTTTGACAACTGCTCTTGCTGAACATATACATTCACATTACACAGTGGTTACTTAAGTGGTGAATTAATCAGTCAACATAAAATTCAGCTATATCTAATAATAAATTTACTTCCCCAAAAAATGATGAGATTTCACAGACACAACCTGCAGTCCAGATTCTAAACAATCATGATTACCATTAATGAGAAAATTCCTCCAGTTTCTGTAAAGATGACTGAAGTCAGTGAACCAAGAGACAGTATTCCCCTGACCAGAAAGCTCAAGAGTTTAGTAAACAATGGCCTCCCAGCTCAGAAGGGAGAAGAAGACAATAAAAACTTACCAGGCCATACAACTATATCAGGAATTCGCTTAAACATTCCTTCCCTGAGTACAAATATCTCATGTAGGCAGTGACCTGGAACACAAACAATAAGTTACTAAGGTCAAACAAGAAAGTATCAAAAGCAGCACAGTGATACAAATGAAGTTCTCTTACCATGAGCTCTGAATACCCTATCTTCTGCATCCTGGGAATATGAGATTTTAGTGGCTCTAAGATCCTGAAGAAATTCTTCATTTACAATGGATGGAGGTACATCATTAACATTTAAGGATGCCTACAATACAAGAAAATAAATTCATTAAAGACAGGTTCACTCTTAAAGTATTTCTATACAACAGAAGTAAGAAAAACAGGCTAACACTGACTGATACCCAAACACACCTATTCTAGATCAGAAAGATGTCAGTTCTTCACATCTTCAAACCACCAATCCAGTTAATCCTACTCTGCTCACAAGAAGTTTTATTTCAGTAGCACATTCTTACCTTTCTTTTTCCTGATAAATATGGAGAAATACATAAGCTTATTGAACAAATTATCTCTTTTTAAGACTTCCCAAGGTACTAGAATACATACTAATGCCACTACACACTGCAAATTCTTGTACTTACAGTTCTGTTTTCACTAACCCACTTCGCCTCCTCCTGTCATGTCCTGAGAGTTAAATCCAAATTGGACCAAAGCCTAATCTGAAGTCCAGTGCTAGGCAAAAGACAGACTGCTATAACACAAGCACTAAGCAGACCTCACCTATAAGAAAGATTCCGTAAAACCCATGTTTGAGTCACATACATACAGGTGTCTCCATCCAAAGTCCTGAAGAATCCGCTGGGAAAGGTGCTCTTTCCAAGAAGGTACACAGGACATTCTGACTTACCAACAGACCTTAAATCAAGATTCTATAAGTCCAGAGGGAAAACCTCTGCTTAAATTTTCTAACAGCCCATTCTTCCAAGTTCTTCCAACAGGTCTTGTCTAATACTCTTGCAGCTTCTCAAAGTGTAGACACAACCACTTAACTCTCTTTTCTGAACTCCACTTCCAATTACTGGGCACATAGAAATGCAGTTCATCTGTCAACTTTTTAAACCCACTCAGAGAACAAGAATTCTTTACTAGATCCAGATTAAAAAAAAATACTTTGCAGTATATTAAAAAATATTAAGTGTAAGACTCTCAAGTGCTTTGAAGATTCCAAAAAGACCATGCCTTTTTTTTTCCTTAAAAATGGAGCAAATATGGATAATCTCTCTAAAGGAACATGCCTTCTATCAAAAATGACCTCTAATTAAAAAGTTCTTTGATTAAATAAAAAGCTTGTCTGATGACTAAAATGTAAATTCTTGACTTCAAGTCTTATTGCAAAAGAAAATGTTGGTCAAGAGTCTTATTTCCTATTAACAAAGTCCGTCAAGTCTGAGAGCAGAACTGGAAGTTTTTTTACCATCATATCTTTATTTTAAATACACTTAAAAATCAGGGATTGAACAAAAATTAGTTAAAAGAGTGCAATGCTTTCACACTTCTTCCATGGAAGCCTTGCTGGAAAAGGAACTGACATCAACCCAAAGACAAGAATGCACTTGCACTTTTGCTATAAAGCTCTCAGGAAAGATGCCAGAAAGAACCCGTTTACAACTCTACCATCAAAAAGTATTGTGCAGTAATGTCCCACTTAGTCAAAGAAATTTAAGACATCTCTTTGACAAGCCCTACCTATGCTTCTTGACAAATCCAGACATAGAATAACAAAATGGAATTCACTGTGCTTTCATTTTCTGAAGTTTGCCTTCTCCAAAAAGTATACTCACACAGCAAAATTTTCTTTCCTAGAACAGAGCTTTGCCTATCTTTGCTCTACATAACCTTCAGAGCAGCTGATATATTTGCCAATAAGATAAAATCTTGGTAGATAGTACCAGTTAACAAGCTAACAGTAAGGAAATTGGAGATTAATAGTCTCCCATCTGCCACAACAGCAGCAGTCTATTCTGAATGGGTTTAGTCTCAACATTGTGAGAGTTGATGAAGGTAACATTTAAACTTATCAGGAAAGTTGTATCATTGTGATGGAGTGTCCACCCTACAAAAATTATGTAAGGTTATGGAGAAAATAAGAGTACTGACAGGAATAATTCAGAAAGAAATAGCTGCAAGAGATGTTCCATACTGATACCTGGCATCATTCACAGGTTCAAGTGGATAGCCAAAAGTTTGGGTTAGAATTTTCATGTGGAACATATGACATAATGAAAATTCAGTTTTAACAGTGATTTGACTTCTGGAAGAGCATATGTGCCATCCTGATTTGCTTTAAGGATAATGCTGTACTTATTGAAATAATGTGTCAGACAGCTAAAAAAAAAAGCCTTTTCCCTCCAATATATTCATCTTGTCATCTACAAACACAGAAGCTGAAATTAAGTGTTGTTAAGTGAGAGGCAGTCCACTACTGAGACACCCTGATTTTAGGAGCCAGTCACAGTAAGCATAATGTAAATCTGGTCTTGAACTGCTGCTCTGACTATTCTGCTATTAATGCACATTCACACAGTGCTGTTTGCTAGCCCGAAGAACTCTGACAGCAACACAGGAAACATAAGAAACAAACAGGCACCAAATAAAGATCTTCAAATAATTTAAGAAAAACCCTCACTAGCTGTGTTTACATTTTAGACTTCGAACTTTTGTTTCTTTATGGATTTCCATAGACAGAATTATTTTATATCATGTCGAATACTAAGTGCCTGAAGATCTTTGTTCTCAAGAGCATGAACTACTTAACAGCTATAACAATTCTATGCAGATGGTTTTAAGCATCTTCATTTTTATAACTCTTCCACAAGTTTTTTAATCTTTTAGTTTAAAACTTCAAGATTAGAAATTTAATACTTATCTATAAAAATCTTATGCTCAGTGACAAACAAAAAAATACCTTTATTTTCATAGGACTGAAATATCTTAAAATTTGCATCCTGAAAAGCTAGTCAGGAAACCTATGTGAACTAGGTTTAAATTGCTCTCTACATTAAGTCTGGTCTGAAAAAATAAAGAGCATCAACAGACCTTGAAGATCACAGAAGCAGGTACATTTACTGTTGTTAATTAAAACACAAAAGTCACATGCAACAGGGAACCCTCCAATCTTACATGACAGAAGCAGGAAGAGATGGCACAGAATGACAAATGAACCAGAGATCACTTCGCTACTGCTGATCCTATATCCGAGTTTCTTCATGCTTAGGTGATAGCAGAAGTTGAAAACCCAGCATAGCATGACAACTTGAAATACACCTTGGAGTTATGACAGCCACGAAAATGAGGGACCTGCAGCAGTATTTGAGACTAGCTATGAGAAGTCCAAGTATATAATGGAGAATCCAAAGAGTCCTATCCCAAGGTGGTCAGCCTGCTTCACATTACAAGACCATTAAAACCACAGGGGCAAAACATAACAGAAAAGCACTCAACACTCCTGGCAGATATCCTGGGGAACTGGTCTGCAGGATGTACTGTGGAATTGGGGTATTATTAAAAAATCTGTACTTCTCCTTCAATTCTGCTTTGCTCTATCCTTTCTCTCCATGTAAAAAGGGAGCAACAGCTCTCAAGACCTCTGTTCACAGCAAGTTAAAGCGGCTGCCAGTTAAAACCAACCCTGGTCAACAAAAACACATCCAGATTAATTTTTCTTAACATATTGGCAGATGGAGATCCTGTAATCCACAGCAGATGAAAGAATGTCTTGATGAATAGAAGACTGAAGAAACATTTAAGTTTTCAGGCCTTATGAGATTACTTGCTTCAAAGAAAATGCAATCTTGAACTCACCCAAGAGATGAGTATAACCATTACCCAAAGCTGGGTTGCTACAGTCACAGTACAAGCACTGCTTCCAATACTGCTTTAGCAGCTATCTAGTCAGGAACCTGAAGCTTCAAGGGGATTCTAATTAGGGAGCCAGGTCTCTTGACTCTAACTTAAGTTACTCTTTCTAAAAAGGAGAGTATCTATGACTCCCAAAACCCAGAACATTCCCAATGTATTATTTTCTGAAAACATTCAGTTCAATCTTGAGTATTCTGGTAGTCAGTTTTCAGCACCCAGACATGTAAATAAAAAGTACAGTCAAGTAAGAACTTTGACATCTTTCAATACACCAAAAACACGTCACAGTTTAACTTCCCCACATTTTCTCTCTTTGTTATCATGAATAACATTGATGTTGTATAAATAATTCCCTCTGGGCTAACACTTTCTACAGTCTTGAAATGCAAGCTACAGGTAGGACAAAAAACTCCCTGTGCTGGAAACTTTCGTTTCAGTAAATGTACTACCAGTTATCCTGAAACCACAAGTCATGCTAAGACATATAAGGTTTCACATAGTAGTTCTACACCATTTTTTTTCCAAAAACTTTGAAGTATTAATACGTTATATTTAAATCAATTATCAGTGACAGCTGAATCATCTTTAACAGTGTGGTCTTGATTATCACCAAGACTAATGTTCAAAGGAACTGGTTCAGCTATTTACTTACTCTAGAGGTAGTTTTGTGCTCCAGACTTGCTCCAAAGGTTTTTTCTATCCATTCCTTAAAAGTTGGTAATACCATACCACCTAATCTGTACCTGAAAAGTCAATATTACATAGAGTCATTTTAAATTAAAAGAATGTATGTCAGATATACTTCTTTCAATTCTATGTATGCACAAACAGAAGTTTTAAATCAAACTCTTTACCTACAAGCCTGCAAGGCTTCTGCACGTTCACTTTTCATGCAGCTGTGTATTTCATTGTATTCAGGTGTTCTTTACTTCACACAGAATCAAATCATTTGTCAGAATGGTATCACTTTGCTTTGGCCATAAGGCTTTTCAGTTATCCCACCCCACACTTTTGAGAAAGGTCTCTCCCTTGCAGTAGTGTAGAAAGCAGCACCTGAGTTTACATGCTGGTTACAGATAGAGGACATACTGCAATGGGAACAGCAGTCTCTGACACACAAACCCATTTCAGTACACCTTATGCTTTCAAGAAACAGAAACAGTATTAGAGGTTCCCCTTCCATCATCAAAATGCATCAGAATCCATCAAGCACTGTAAAATTATTTCCAGCACAGACTGTTTGGCAAGAGCTTAGCCATGTGACAAATGCAGACTTACAGACAAAGGGACAGAGGAGCTGCTTTTGACCATGTGCAACACACGTGAAAACACAGAAGGCTGGGGACACACTGAAAACAGCTAGAAACTACTGCTACTAATTGTATCCATATACACACCTTCAGCATGTTTATGTGCGCAAACGTATTCCCAGAAGAGAGGAGAAATAAGATCTTCCTTTGATATTAAGAGCTTTCAGCAGCTGAGAATCCTTACCACAGTCTTCACCTGAGTCATTGCATTAGACCTAACTGGGTCTTGCCTCTAAGATGATTCAGTCACTGTAAATCCAGTTATGACCCTGTCCTTCACAGCTGGTGCAACCAACTCTACAACTGGGTGACCTGTTACACAAAAAGATCAATTCTTTTTGTTTCCTCAACTACCCCCCCAGCTCTTCTACTGACAAACTCCCTGCTCTAATCCTAGAACTAAAAGGCTACAACCTTAACTCAAGCTAGACTCCTCAGCATGGAAGAGACTATTCAGTCATTCCTCCTATGACAGCTGTTATTGCTTCATCAAACCCATACAAAAATTAAGTGAATTCTTAGAAGAGGAAAGTGCAATAAGCAATGAAAGTTTAGTGCATTTGCATCAAGAGTGCAATGAAGGCAGAGACCTGGGTCAGCTTGGTGTGTTTTCTTCTCCAGACCTACTTCTTAGGATTGCCAAACTATCATAGCTGGATTGCAAGGGTAACCTTAATCACTTACTCAAAGGACAACTAAAGCTAGCAGAAACCCCAAAACTTTTAAGTCAAGACACAGACAGAAGTCACAGCATAGAGGAAATTAGTTTACTGCAATGCATGATTGATCAGGAAGCAAGCTTTGTATGCACACACTGATGGTGCAAGAAGCCCCCCAGAAAACACCTGCCACAGACACACTCCAAAAACAGTTTCAGTTGCTCAGACTAGCAAGCACCATCTATCCCTGTAGAGATGGCAGAGTCTATAATAAAAAAGATCATTTGGCACATGGTCTGTAGGGAAAGTCAACACAACTTTCATAAAGGGGAATCCTGTTTCACTAATCCTTGGAGTTTTATCAGGGTGTAAAAACAGAAAGTGAATAGAAGGGATACAATGAACACACTCCTTTATATTTCCACAGGTGTTCATCCCAAAAGTTATTTATTTAAGAAAATACATTGCTACAGCACTGAAGAAAAGACCCTTCTACAGGCTGAAGGATAAGTTTAAGTTAAGAAACAAAGGGCAGGGTTTATTGATCACACTGATAGGAATTCAGGACCGTAAAAAAAAAAAGCAGACAAAAAAAACATGGAAATTAAGGTAATTGCAACAGACGAAAGAAAAACATTATTGCATATTTTGTAGAATCCCACAGGTAGTCAGTATCAAGGCATCTTCACTGACCACATACAACAGCAGCCCACAGCGCTATGCATCATCTGGGCAGGGGTAAGAAAGAAAACAGTTCATCTCTTTCTGCTGCTCTGTAGAACACTGCTGAGTGCTGCACACAGTTTTTGTCTCTGTCTCCAGAAAGATCTAGTGGAGCTGGAGAGGGTACAGAGAACAACTGTAAAGACCAAAGGGCCTTACAGGCAGAGACTAAAGGGCCCAAGACACCACAAGCATGGAAAGAAAATGCAAGAGAGGATATAACTGAGTCTTATAAATCAATAACACAGTAGATAGGCTGAAGAATTATCATCCACCTAGTCCTGCAAAACAGTAAGGGATACTTGTTTCAAAACACAGATACTTTATACAACCAGAACCTCGAACTTGCTGCCACTGGATGCTGCACAGGCAGGCAGTATGAGCAGATTTGAAGTTACTTGACAAGCTTAGGGAGAACAGACCTTTTAGCGGGTACTGAAAGGATGAGGCATGTACACCACCCATGCAGATGCTTATTCTCCTGTTTTCATTTCAAACACTCTCCTTTTGCCACTGTGGCAAACTGTTCCATAAAAACTATATTGGTGTGGCCCAACAAAGTATTTCTAATATTATGTCTCAGTTAGAGACAGTGTGAATGGGGGAAAAAAAACACCATTCTAGAACAGCCACTGGTACACATCAGTCACACAGCAGTCAAGCAGCCTTGATGCTTCCTCCTGAAAAAAACAGAAGTCCTGACCTTTATCTTTTTTCTTGTTTAATGTGCTTTAATTTTTTTGTGCAGCATGTCCCTAATATTATACAGTGAACTGGCTTATACAAAGCTTTGCATTTTAATTTGGGTCTGAAAAATCAAAAAAATAACAATTGAAGTGCTCAAGATTCCAGTTAGGTTTTTGCAGCTTTGACTCAACTAATTCATGCAAGTTTACAGATTCAAAGACTAGGAAGGAATTTTTAGGAAAGATAGAATTTTATTTCTCTTCTCCATTTTTTTGTTTTTAACACTTATGGAAAATGTATTTTTTAAACCAAGGAAGAGACTGCAAGGTTACTTTCCACTCAGGAAGAAAAAAAACCCCAAACCAGTAAGATGGATACAGGTTTAAATTCCACTGGAACAAAATTGAGAGATCCCAAGTAGACTTCATTTTAATGTAGTTTCTCAAAAATGTATTACTCAGAAAAACAAGCTTGCTGCATAAAGGGTTAGATGGTAACAAATCACAAGTGGTGCCACTACACAACATACAACTGAAGAGCAGTTTTAATTTTAAGTTCAGAGGATGAAGTAGCCCCACGCACTGTGGTTAAGAAACCCAAAACAAAGTGGAAATTTAATAAAGCAACTAATTGATGCTCAAGAGATTCTCAAAACTGCACTGTCGTGCTGCAGGTTATCTAAAGCTTTAGAACATAATGCAGATTCTCAGTGTGATTTCATTAACCCATAGATTATATCAAGTTACAGAGAAGACTCACATTAATTTGTCTTCATAACATTTTTAATAAACATTGCAATGAGCCACACAGTCTATTTTACTGTGTCAGACTCCCATAAACCTGTTAGATGTAGAATAACCTATTCTGTGAAATGAAGAAACTTCTTTGCCTTCTTTGAATTAACTGTACTGTGCAGCTTTTAAAACTCTTTTCAAACAAACCACTAAATAAGATATTTCATTTACATAAATTTTCAACTTACCTTTTTCCTGTGAATTCTGCTTGACCTTTCTTATTGAAGATGAATTTGGAGTCATTATATCCCCATCCATTCCATTTCAAAAGTTCTTGCCTTAAAGGGAGAACAATATGTGAGTGACAATATTAGCATACTGCAGATCCAAAATGCTTTTCCGTTATATGGTTTTGGAAAAAAGTCTTGCCAGACAACAATTCAAGAAATCAAGTACATATCAAAAGTGCATAGCTTAGAGCCAAAAGAAATTCTGAAACCACAACCACTACTCCTTCAGATTGCATCTTATGACTTGAAAGACCAGATGCTCTATAAAAACAACCAACAACTTAAGTCATTGCACACTGTATTGAATCATAGAATCATTAAGGTTGGGAAAGACCTTTAAGATCATTATGTCCAACCTTTCACCAACCACCATGCCAACTAAACCACAGCACTAACTGCCTCATCCAGTCATTTCCTGAACACTTTCAGGGATGGTGACTCCACCACCTCCCTGGGCAGCCTGTTTCAATGTCTGACAGCCCTTTCAGCAAAGAAATTCTCCCTGATGTCCAACCTGAACCTCTCCAGGTGCAGTTTGAGGCCATTTCCTCCCATCCAGTGTCTCCTGTTACCTGGGAGAAGAGACCAACTCCCACCTGGCTACAACCTCCCAACAGGGAGTTGTAAAGAACAACAAGGTCACCCCTGAGCCTCCTTTTCTCCAGGCCAAACACCCCCAGCTCCCTCAGCCACTCCTTATCAGATCTGTGCTCCACACCCTTCACCTGCTCCACTGCCCTTCTCTGGATACACTCCAGCCCTTCAGCATCTTTGTTTTTGTGAGGGGCCCAGGATTTGAGGTGGGGCCTCACCAGTGCTGAGAACAGGGGGATGATCACAGCCCTAGCTCTGCTGGCCACACCACTGCTGATCCAGGCCAGGATGCCTTTGGCCTTCTTGGCCACCTGGGCACACCCTGGCTCACTGCAGCAGGCTGCTGACCCACTTTTTCCACTGGGCCACTTTGCAGCCACTCTGCCCCCAGCCTGTAGCAGTACATGGGCTTGTTGGGACTGAAGGGATTTGTCTGTTTGTTTTTCTTCTATGTAGAGAGAGAGGAGCAAATCACTGGTGATATGGTGATATTTTCCAGTTGGCAAGCGTACTGTGTGAAAGATGCTTGGTTTTCACTCTATACATAAACATCAACATACAAATAGGTAACATCTAAATATTTTTCAGAATAAAAAAGACAGTATTTAAATTTATTTTCTTGACAGAGAATAATGATTTTAGTTGCTTGTCATCACTACTGCAATCCCACAGCATTCTTAACATTCAGTTGATGAGGAACTTTGAGACACATTTGGACTGAAAGTCATAAACAACAAAACCTCAAGAAGTGCAAGAATAACATATCAACTACAACCAGAATGTGAAAGCATAAAACTATGAATACATAAAAATCAAACTAACAACTGCCAAAATACAAGCAGAAAACTGGAAAATCTTAAGCACAACCATATCAGAGGATCTCTTAACTGTGATAAAGTCATCAGAACTATATCAGTATAAGTGTATTTAAGACTTAAGAAATACACTAATAGTAATTACACATTAATCAAGCTTTGCTTTAAAAGTTTGCCATTTATTTACATTACAAATGAAATTACTAACCTGGAAACTGAATTTTAGTGAAAAGAAACATATCTCAAAAAAGTCTGTGAGAAGATCATTTACATCCCTGCCCTATATACAGTAAATGTAGCTCTTACTCTGACTGCCTAAGAGTAAGATGATCAGGAGTGAGTATTTCAAAAAGACCTTGTGATTCAGAGAAGCACTGCCTCAATCACTTTCAGCTCCAGCATTACATGCAAGATAACCATGTGATGATTGATTACCAAAGGTTTTCATTATAAAGGTATTATTAACACGGGCTGCTGACACTATCAGTGCAATTCAATAGACTTGGCTCAAACAAAACCTATTTTCTTCAAACTGCCTGTATGCAAGATTTTAATTAATCAAATGCAAAAAAGCCATGGTCATGTATTTCATTACAATTGTTTGATTCAAAGATTCAACCAGCCCTTGACAAATCTGGCACTTAAAGCAAACTATCAGTTACTGAGTACTGAAATGACTTTATGCAATTTTGTGAAATAGCCAGTCTATATTGTTCTTCCATACTGAAGAATGAATTCTAAAATTTCAGCCAAAATTCAACTAAGCAGAGCTGTCCAAATAGAGAAGCCTCTTCCGCTGCCTGCTCTCTCTGATCTTTACACGTGTAGGGTTCACACAAGAAAGGACAAGGATCTATTCATGTTCCATAGCATTGGAATGCCTTGTGCTATTGTGCTGCTGTGACAGATTATCAAAAAGGGCTCTTAAAGCACGTTATGCAGACTCGCCCATTTTTACCCTTATTTCTATGTGTGTATATTTATAAATGCTGCACATATTTATATGAAGTTCCACAAAGAATCTAAGTCATACACAGTGGAGTTGCTCCCAGGTGAGAAGAAGGTGACACAGAATTGGCCAGCTCAATAGATTTTTTTTAACTAAATGTTCCATTTAAATCCCAATCAGTACAATCCTCCTCAAGGGAAGATTTCTCCCTCTGCTGACTAAATACAGTATTTCTATATACCGGACCTCTGTAGTTTGTTGAATCCTGTAAAGTCAGAACAGACTTGATATTACTAAGCAAAATTGAGGAAGGCTCAAACTTCCCCTCAAATTTAGAGATGGAAGTCCTCTTGCAAGGCAGTGCCAAAATAAATATGCCAACAATGATGCATGAAACAGGCTAGAGAAACTACCTGCAAATCTGGAGACAATCAGAACAAGACACAAAAGGCCAGGCCCCAAGGAAACTGGTGACATGAGATAAACTGATAATGGCCAGGTTTAAACTATCATTAGTCCTGATATCAGTACAGACAGATACTTCCCACAAAATCATGGGGAGGTATTATTAATTAAGGACACAAAGACAGACTCAGATATGAGGTTTTTCTGCTACACTGACCACATTCCCATCTGCTTGTCTGCTGTAAAGGCCTAATTTCCTAGGTTGGTGTTAAACCACCTGGCACTTTGATCAGGCTCTAAAATACAGAACAGAGTTTAAGAGTTTTAACTCCTAAGAGTTTATTTTCTGCTTGAACTATTCCTGAGTAAAATTAAGTACACACAGTTGTGTCAGACAATATAGCTCCCATCACTGGTGTGATGATAATAATTAACTTAAAATCTAAAGTAACAGTTTGCATGTTTGTAGAAGAATAGTTGACCCAAACATCTTGGCTACCTTGTAACACAAAGGCAGAGGATTTCACACCACCACACACAATGGGCAGTACTATATCTTGTGGCAGGTAAACACCAGAACAAGAAACTTAAGCATCCAATTTTTATATTCAAAACTATACTGAGCAAGTCTGAGGTTTCTATTTGGAGAAAGGAAGGGTTGTTTTTGGAATGAGTATGCTACACACACATGTTGTATGCATAGCGAGATATAATTTACACACCCTTCTGGTTTTCTTCTCAGACTCCTTTCCAAGAATATATATAGCCAAGACTCTCACCAACATCTGACATTATTCTCACTTTAAATGTTACTGTAGTATTGTACTCAAACTGTCTTATTTAAAGATAACACCTTTCCTATTCAGTATATTAGCTTCAACAAAATATCAAGCTCATTAACTATCTAATTTCTGAGATAGTTAATGTGAGAAATGTGAAATGCTTTAGTCAGAAATAGTAGAAACGGACCAGTACTTTCTTGCCTTCTAACTTAAATGATAGAAATTTGCTACTGAAATATACGAAGTAGTAAAAATCAAACCTTTCTTAAGGTTTTTAATGTGTATGTTTGTGTATATACACATGAAATTATATTGCCTGAAAGAAAACAAGTCACCGTGGAAGCAGTGACAATAGATTAACACAGTGTGATTAGTTTAAGTGAATTTAAATATTCCACTTTCATTACAATGCCCAACACTAAAACACTAGTCTGACTCACTGGATAAGGATTTTTACAGTCAGGAGGCAGGAGGGTGGCCCCCGGCCCACCAGCTGAACTAGTGTTTCTGAAGAATCCTGTCACTGAGCTGGGCAGGCAGAGGCCTTGGGACTACACTATTTCAACAAACTGTACCTACCAGCACTGCTCAGATCTTAGGTTTTAGTGATTGGCACAGTGACTGGATGAAAAAGTTCTCATCTCTCCCACAGGAAGCTGAAGGATAAGCACAGTGTCTCCCACAGACAGCCGAGGCTTCTTTGGAGAAGCAAGATGAATGTGCAGTTCAATCCAGCTGGAGAAACGTGACTCAGGAGGAGCAAAGCCCAGATGCTCCTACCAGTTTCCTCACAATAACCACTGACATTGTCAATTCAATCACCAGTGGACACTCAGCATTAAAATCACATACACATAAAATATTCACAGGCACTTCTGTTACACAATGGAAGAGCCAGCAGGTTCCTGGAAATCAGTTTAAAGTGGCAATTTTAAATTTACCACATGGGCTTAAGCACCAGTATTTGCCTAATGTAACACAGTCTTGCAAGTTGTAGAGTTCTTGCCTAACTCAGTGTGTGGGTGCAGCAATACTGAGGCAGTATTATTGTGGTAAGGTGTTACAAGAAGACATTACCCAAGGAACAATTCCTCAGAGCCTACCCCAGTTGGACTTTGGATTACCAATCCAGCCCCACAGCTGGAAAGTCAGAACCCTTTCCACAGGTGGCATCAGAAGATCGCTCTCCCTCTCCCCTGGAGCAGTGTCTCTGAAGACAGTAGTAAATTAGCATCAGGTGCCTGAAATAAACAAAGAACATGCAGCCCAAGGAATTGTTTCAAGAACTGCTTTGTGAAAGCATAATTTATCTGGAGAGGAATGCCATGCTGCAGGCAAAGAGTATCTGCTGTATTTTTTCTCTTGGAAGACCTTCCCTGCAGCAAACCCAATATAATTGTTCTCAAGTCTGAAGTCAAGTAACACCTGTTTTATAACCTTAGATACAGTCTAAGTTTGTGTATTTACTGCTGCTTTTCAAACTGATTCCATGAAATATATCCATAAAAATCAGTCAATGCTATTTTTTGTAATCCTAAGTGATGAGATGCTGAATATTTTTAACTTTAGACTATGGGTTCTGTAGACCACACTTTCAGCTAAGCCCCTGCAGCTGCACACACTGATTCAGTTGCTATTCCGTTTGCTGAATACCTAATACAACACCACAAACCTGGCTCATAATTACAGTTCAAACCCACAGTAAGCAGCAAATGCAGACAACCAGATTTTAGGCATAAGACATCAAGGGTTTAGGTACCCAAAAGCAGAGTGCTTTTCTTTATACTATTTTGATAAAACAAGTGTTCACTTTCCTTACACACGTTCTTAGCCTTGACTATTTCATTACTCTTCATTTCACCACACTGTAATAAACAAAGCCCCAAGGAATAAGGAAATTAGTGTCTCTTAGTGTTCCTCCATAATAAATAAAGTCAATTAGGAGGAAGTAGAGATCAAGGAAAGCCAAGACATTATAATCGTTCTTCTCAGTAAACACTTGGCCAAATGATGATTCTTATGCAACAGAATACTTTACTAGAAGCTCTCTCTATTCCACCTAGTACTTCAGCTGACACCAGTTTCACTTTTATCTCTGAAGAGACTGCTCTACTACAAAATGCACACACATGGCTACTTCCAGGCAGTAAATGAAACAGCGCAAAGAGATCACTCCTTTGAGAAGTATTTCCTGAAAGCTTGTAAAACCAGGAAATCTGCTTTGCTGTCTTAAAAGAAATAACTTAATCAAGGAATTAACTGTCTGCCATTTTTCTGTACAAGTTCAGTTCCTGGACACATTTTTACCCATCCCATAGAGAATCTTTTAGCATGCTTTGTAGCACATACATCACAGCTCAAGAAAACTTTCTGGCCTACACCATCAACCCCAATGGTGTTGCACAAAATAGCCCAGTTTTGGATATAACAACACTACAGAGGCATTAGGCTTGTCCATCACATTCAACCTGCAACAGATTTTTAATACTCCATGTAATTTATTTTCTACAGAGGTACAGTAAGTGTACACAGGTACACTTCAGGAAAGTCTAGTTGACTGCAGTCTGCTACACTACTGATCTCCTTAGTTTACTTAACCTCAAAGTAGCTTCTAGTCCAAGTAATTACTTCAGTCTATTGCATTATCAGATTATTCTAATTCTATTCAGTTTAAATCAACACATCAAGTTTAAATAAACAGCTATATACACATTCATTTTCTTATACATAACAGTTCAGACCTCAGTCGATATCAAACAGCTGATCTACAAAAGTATTTCAGTTTTTGCTGTAAACTGCTACTTGCTTTCATATAATTAAGCTCAATATAATCTATATTGAGCTTCAACATTAAACACTTCACGTTTTCATCTAAGTTATTTTTCTAATAAAATTTAGCTAATGAATATATCCAGTTTGGCTAACTTGGTATCAAATGATCTAACAATAAATATTGTGTTACTTAAATTCTTATAGATTTCCTACATTTCATCTTCCTGACATGCAACTACTTGGAGCTATGTGTTAGACAGGAATTGCTGTAATATATGAAGTCACTTTTACCATCAGATTATGACACTTTTTTCATGTTAATGTTTCTATGAGAGAACCTTCTTTATCTGTTCCTCAAGTATTAACTTTGACTAACAATTAATTGCTTTGATGCAATCACAGAACCTCCTATGAACTGCCACACCTTCCTCAATGCAACTCCTCTGATTTCTTAAGACTGGTAAAGTAGCACCAGCCCTTTCCTTCTTCATCCTTTTTTATCATCTTAAACTCACAAGTCAGCTACACCAGGATACAGCTTAGCACCACATGTTGCTTAAACGCTGTTCTCTAAAGGATGAAGTCCTTATTATAAAGATTCCTCTGAGTATTTGGGGTAAGATACAAAGCCCCTCTGAAGACACTGTTACATTCAAGTAGTACCAATTCTTTAGGAGTTAATTCATGTTGCTGCATAGTAACATCATAATCGTTAGCAGCAAGAATTTCAAGTGTCTATATGAAGAAGGTTCAGCAACATTAACACATTACCCTGAACAACCTGCCTGTGAACTCAACACACAGCAGTCAGCTCACTACACTCTCATCCTTTAGTTTACCCTGTGTAACAGTATGCCTACAATAATTAAAAGATATTCACAAGCCTCTCTTCATCCCCTAGGAAAGCAGTTTCTCCACAGAGATAGGATAATCAGGAGATGCTGTCTGGCTTTTTGTTGCTCCAGGACAAAATAAATTTTAAGCCTACAAGCTACTGAGTCAACATTTAGTTAAACTAAATCAAGCATCCCTTTTAACAAAGACCAAATCGTTGAAAGTTTGATTTGTGTAAGTTATACAATACAAGTTTTGATGAGATCAGCATCAGTGCATGCTCCATCTCTGAGGCACTCTTAAGCACATCCAGCAGTTACTCTGGTACAACTCTGTTCTAGGAAGTTGTAGCACCTGACTGCTTCCAAAGCAGTACAAGTTGAACACTTCATGTATACACAGTTATTCCGAAGATTAAGTTTTTAATTCAAGTCTCACCAGCAAAGCGAGCTTACCAGTCAACAAAAGTCAACAGCATAATGTAAAAGGACAGGAAAACTAATTTCAGTCAATACCATGTACTCTCCATCCTCCCCTTGCTGGTGAGAAATAATGTCTGGATAAGATCTTTAACAGTTTGGTCGTTGAACTATCAACAAGAAAGCCGTGCTTCTAGAGGCCACTGTCTACTGACTGTTAGCAAAGCAGCCAGAAAAAAAATTCTGTGATCACAGACCTAAAGTACTACAAAGGGTTTTTTTTCCATCAAATAAAGCCATTTACTTGCAGAAGAAATGCAGCATGAGGAGAGTGGACCTGATTCTGCTCAAGGAGTGTCTATAGCTTTGCTACTATTTCAAACACTACAGGAAGGATGCAACAGATGTAAAGAACAAAAACTTTGCTTAAGGTACTTTTGACTACAGCTTTGCTAGGAAAAATTAAAGTAACAGTTCAAAAGAGGCAGAAGACCTGAATCAGCATTCAACAGACAAGAAAACATCACCCAGCTTTGTATTGTCCTAATATTACCAAAAGAATGCTTGCACTGTCTCTAGGTCAGTTATTTTTACTAGATTTTTCCAGCAATCTTCTTAGCCTCACAAAAAACCCTCCAGATTAGCTGGGAGTCACTAGAACAAGATTCAGGCATTCATCATTTCCCCTTCCAAATCAGTGTAGGCTACAGAACTCTCTCCTCTATCACTCCAAAACCTGGGTATTATCCTCGAACATGAGCTCAACCAAGATCCACATATCCTAGCTATAGTAAAGTATCAGAATTTTCACAGGCAGCATCTTAGGTGGGTTTCAATCATCTCAGATGTTCGGACAGAAACTTAAGACAGAGATAAAGCTCCTTTTAAGTTTTCCTTGTTTCTACACTTACAAAAAGGCTGGGCTCTTAAGTACAGCAAGAAAATTATACCTCTAGTGAAGAACAAACTAAGCTTTCCCTTACACCCCCACAGCGAATTTTTATTCTGAGTCCAGATCAAGTTATTTTGAGTAAAAATACTAACCCATTATGATCCCATAGCAAATCCTAATAGGGGAGAGCAATGTCAATAACTTCCAGAAGTACAAATGACAAGTTCTCCAAGCCTGTGTTTCCACAGGGAAAGAAGTTCACAAAAGTTTGTTTCTCCTGCTCTTCACATATGCAATAACTGGCTGCAGAAATTATACATCAATCTGTTTAAAATAAATCCCTGAAAAACAGCTAAGCTGGTATTTTTCTGTAAACAGTGATTTCTTCCTAGATTCAAACCAAACAAAAACTCAATATGGAAGGCAACAACTTCAGAACAACCCATTTGTCCCAGTGAGCAGCAGAAGCATCACATTCCCCTCAATGAACACTAAAAGCTTTCAAAGCTGTTCATATCTGACTGCATGTGCATGACATCCCAGTCCTCCCAAAGCAGGCAAGTTCAGCTTGTGACTGTAGGCCACAAATTGCCTATTAGAAGAATCCAGGCTGTTCCTTGCTCTCTTTTTAAAAGATTGAGAGAAAAGCATGGGCTGAATGGATTCTCCTCAAACGAGGAGCAGCTCTTCTATTCACCGCTTGCCGAGTCTGCCTCTGGACTACCCCCAAGCACTGACAAACTAGTTCCTGTACACAGCTCAGGGGAGAACAGGAAGTTGTCTACAACCTAAGCCTTAAAATGCTCTTACAAGATAGCAAGCCAACACACATATAGAAAATCCACATCTGAGAAAGGGGGAGCAGTAAAAGAAAGTCACAAAACTAATACAAGTCCACTCCAGCAGAAAGGGGGCCTCATAATAACAAGTTACATGGAACTACATAATGGTATTAGAATCACAGCATTTTTTTAAAAATCTAGCAGAAAAACAAATCCAAGAGCCAGTGAAATAACTTTGAACTAGAGAATGTGACTGTCTTCCCTTGGTGTCATGTGACCTGACTCCTTACTACTACAGACAGCAAGAACCAGAAAAAGTATTTCACAGCTCTGAAATCATTCATTTCTAAGAAACTTTTGTTAGAACCTAATGCATGAGCACACTCTGCCACTATTCACATCCGTTGAAAGCTTCTGTGAACAGCGGAGGAGACCGAGAGACCAGACACAGACCTTGCTCTTCACACGTGCTGCATTCCTCATTAGAACAGCCTCAAAGTATTTTACAAAAACAAAACTTCTCCATCACATCTACAGGTGTGAATCCGATGACCATGAGCACCTTCCCATTTTAACACAATCCCACTCACTACAGGGACAGGTAAGAGGCTGAAGACCACTTTCTGCAGTCCCCGCAGGGGTGAATGACTTCAGCCATTTACATCACCCGCGACTGGCATCTGCCTCACCCTCCTCCCGGCCGCTCCTTCCCGCCCCGCCGGAGCCCCGCTCCTCCCGCGGAGCCCACGCGGGGCCTCCCCGGGCCCCGCCGGCCCGCGCCCGTGCCCGGCCGGGAAGAGAGCGCTGGCAGAGCGCGGCCCCGGCCCCGGCCCGCACCCACGGCCCCGCGCTCCGGGAGAGCGCCCGGCCCGGCCCCGCCGGCGCGGCCCGCGGGGACCCCCGCCCGCACCCACCGCTTCTTCGGGATGGAGCCGGAGGCCGGCCCGGCGGAGCCGCCCTGAACCTTACAGGGGCTCGGGGAGAGCGCTCCCCGCCCCGGGGCCCGCGGCGAGCCCCGCAGGTGCCCGGAGATGATGCGCAGCCGCCGCCGGGCGGAGGACGGGGAGCCGCCGCCGCCTCCCGCTGCCTCCCCGGCCGCGGCCGCCATCGCTTCCGTGTTGTGCCGCGACCGCCGCCGGGTGAGAGGGCGCGCGGGCGGAAGGCGCCGCCCGGCGCTCCCCGCGCGGGCCCGGCCGCGCCGCCCGCCCCCCCAGCGCCGCTCGCTGCCGTGCCCGCCGCCCGGCTCCGCGCGTCCTGCCGGAGCCTCCTGCCTCGGCAGCGCTGGGCTTGAGAGAGAGCGAAAAGCGTTTATTAAAGATTTCCCGCCTCCGGTGCTGTAATTACAGCCCCTCTGGGTCGCTGAACAAACTTGAGAGAACACAAAGGTGTCCTTTAGAGATGAGGATTGCCTAAGTTAATGATGAAATGCTAATTAATGACAATAGCCTAGGCGGGTTACTTAAGAAATAGGTCGGTGAGGTGGCAGATAATCCTACAGGTGTTGCAGATTTTATCATCGCTGTTGACAGGGCCACAAGGCCCTGGTGAGTGCAGGGCTGCTGAGCCGGGTGCCTCTGCCTGTGCAACCCGGCTGTGCTGGAAGGGAGGATCCGGGTCCCGGTGATCTGCTCCCCCACTAAACCCGCACCTCAAAATGATTGCTGACCCACTGCTGGGAATGCATCGCCTCCTGTAGCCGGGATACCCATCATTGGGCCAATCCTTGCAAAAACTGACAATCCTCACCGTATTTGGGACCTGTGGGAACATCTGGGATTCACTTTGTAGCATCACTTTGAAGAGGGAGAACTCGGATTTAAGGGGAGATACAGATTTGATGCCAACCCCAGGTGCTTTCTGCTATGAATTTACCTTTATACACCAGAATGCTTTGGATTTCCACTCGGGGAAGGATGTGAAAAGTGGAAATATTTTAAAGTAGAGCAGATGAGAAGAGGATTTTTTCCACCGGGGAATGAAAAAATGCTTAACAAACTGAGTCCCTTACAAAATACTAAGGAAGATAGGTTATCAGTCTTCAAATATGTAAAAGACTGCTATGGACTGAAAGGAAGCAATCAATCTGCCCTTCATGTTGGTGAGAAGTACTGAGCTCAAACTGCAAGATATAACTTCAGTATTAGCATTAGACTACTTTCTAATGGCAGTGAAAATGAAAAACCGTAGTAGTCTGCCTAAGTAGAGAACAAAGTCACCTTCATTAGACAGCGTTAAGAACAGACAACATACATCTATCAGACATACCATTATAAGCAGTTCTGCTCAGGGCAAGGTGATGGCTAGATGACCTGCTCAGATTAATTCCAGCTTTTTCCTCTGTGACATGAAGTATCTCACATGTTGAAGCCTACTCAGTTGTCACACAGGACCTACTTTCATGATCAGCTTTTGCCACTGACTGGCACTGACCAGCTTTTTGGAAGTCCTGAAGTAGATTGCTGGGATCTATGTGATGACTGATACTTTGATAATGACATTTTGTCTATCAATATTGATTTATTTGTTCATTTCTTCCTCAGATGTTTGTTAAGTGAAATAAAATCCCAGGAAAATTGATAAAGCTCTTACCCTCTTCCAAACCTCTTCTAGGGACCTATTTTTCCCATGATACTTCAACATGGTACCTTTCCATTAACTAAGCAATTTGCAGGAAGTTCTCCAGGGAGCAGGCTGTCCTGCACAAGCAGGGAAACTTGGGCTCTGTTCCTTACCTCACATGCAATATTGGTGCTTCTTTGAGTCACAGCTCCCCATATATAAATGAGGGATAACAGGATCTCCCTAGAGAGACTGGTCTGAAGATAAATACACTATGGACTGTGTGACAATATAGGACCAACCCCAGTAATGCCTACTGATGAGAAGCAGTTCATAAAAGCCACACAGGTGTTATTACTGTTTGTTTTGCTTTTATTCTCACCATTGTTAATTGATTTTATGCCCTATGTGTACTTTGTCTAGAAAATAGCCTGCAATTTTCCTGGGGCAGTGATTGCACTAGTTGCAAAGGGATCTCAGCCTTAAGTTAGGTTTCTGGTATTAGTGCAACATAAACAGCTGTTGTGGCAGTTCAATAGTTTGGTTATGGAGTTAAATTTCCCCCCTGTGAATAATTTGTATACAAGTTTCTGGATTAACTCATGCATATCCACATTTAGCTGTCTGCTGCTGTGGAGGCAGTCTGTAGGGAATAAACATGGGTCTCGACTGAATTTACATTCACATTATTTACTGAAGTTCTGGATATAGCTGGGGGGACTTTGAGTCACAGTCACCTAAAACTTTCCACATTGCTGAATGCTGCCAAACGGATAGCAAATCCCCTTCAGTAGGCTTCAGGTTTTCCTAGAATGTTTCCTTGGATCACAGTCGCTTGTAAGGAACAATAATGAGCCCATTGGTCATTTATTTGATCCTAATTGTAGAGCTTCACAGTTAAAAATTGGCCTCAACTAGAATCTGATAAATAATATTTGTAATCACTTCACAACTTATTTCTCAAAAAAGTTCCAGATTAGTTTTTAAGTATGTGTGTGAACGAAAATTTAACTGGAGGTGCTAGAGGCATAGTGGTATGATTTGGAAACTATTGAGAGCCTTGTCTTTTGCAAAGCAGAGGAATAGCTAAGTCACACCTTGTTTTTGTGTGAGAGGGGTCTTTTCTTACAATAAGACTGCTAAGCTCCTACCAGTGCTCTGCAGGCAATCCCTGCTTCCCTTGGAAGGATGGCAATCTTTCATAAAAAGCAGCAGAAACATAATGTGCTGTCAGATTGTGAGGTCACTGTTTCTCATTTGCTGAAGTGAACCACTGGCATGTTTTCAAAAACTATATCTAATTTAACCATATAATTCATTCTGATAAGTAGTAGTGCTGAGAAGAAAACTTAGGGAAGACGAATTTGAAAGTAATATGTTGTGACACCAAAGAGAACTTTTATCAGTAAAAATACCAGCAGATCTACAATGCAGTAGTTGGAAGCATTCTAATTGTTGTTGAGCCAAAGCAGCAGCTGTTGCCATTCCATGAGCTGTCCTGCCCACAAAACTGAGTGCATCTGTAAGCATAAGTGAGATGCTCTGTGTGACACCTCATATCAACAAAGGCCTGCATTTCCAGAATTCTGCACATTGGCATTTTCAGGAAACATAGTTTTAAAGCCAGTTTACAGTGTAATACAAAATAAAGTTGCCAAAGTACTGTAAAGTTTCAGAGAGGTCTTCATAACAAGGTGTCTCAGAGCTGCATTACGCAGTGGTCCCATGAGAGACCATGGGGGGAACATGCTCTCAGCAAAAACACTACACTCCTAGGCAACCTGCACAAAAGCTGTGCAAAGAAAAAACTCTTCTGATAAATCTTCTTGCCTTGAGTGGAGTCCAGGACAGGTTGTAGAGAATCACCTAATATAGCACGAGAGCCCCTGAGATGTAGGTATCAGATGCAGAAAATTAATTGATGGCAAGTAGCAACTATACATACATCTGGGAAAGAAGGTACAGTGTTCAATCTAAACTGTAATAAGAATTTTGAAACATTTCAAAGAAGTTTCATCGAAATGTGAGAAATTTCCCAGTCCTGGCAGGAAGTGCAGTGCTGTAGTACATGTCTGTGCTATTCCTTTACTGGCTAAGTAGCAGGAAAAGTGGGATTCTTTTTGTTTGTTTTTCATTTTAAAGTGACACAGCTTTGAGCTACAATTCTTAATTCACCTCACTGCTTCTGAAGGCAACAGAAGAACATTATCATAATACTAGGCTTTGAGAAAATAAACATAAAGAAGCCTTTGTTTTCTAGATAAATGAAAAAGTAGAAATTAATTTTTTCAAGACTCTTAATTTCATGGTGCTGCTTGAAAGGTTTAAACAGAAGGAAACACCTATTGAATAAGGCGTGTTCCAGATGTTCTTGCTTTCTCCAGTTCAACCACTATTAAGAAGTGATTGACACGAATGTATTAGAACACCTTTTTGTTCTGTACCCCCGTACAAAAGACACCACCTACATAAGAGGTGGAGTTTTGGCTGCCCTAGGTTTAAGATGGGTGTGGGACATCCACAGCTGAATCATGGACTCAGAAGAAGCTGCTGAGGCAATAAAAGGGGGGAAAAGGCATAAGCCCTTGAGATAACCTCTGGATTAGTCATTTTTTCACCAGAGGGGGGGAAAAACCAAAACAAGTCTACACACATTCATGAACATGTCATTCAACACCAAGTAATTCATGCTCTGGGAGGAGTTTGTTGATATGGAATGGGCCAAGAAGTTTCCCTAAAGTAGCCAATTTCTCTAAGACCTACTTAGGCATTGTGTCACTTTTACAATGTCAGCAGAGTCCCTGGGAAAAGGCACTGCATTCATCCCTGAATCCGTCCATCCATCCACTACCAGCTTACAGCACTATGAGCTCAGCCTGTCAGCCTCAGTGCCACAGAAGAAGAAAGGCCCAGGTCTCAGAGCTTGGAGCTATGAAGCAGCCTGCAGGACCTCAAGCCATTGCCAAGGATCAGCCTGGATTTGAAAGGTTACACAAGGATAGGAGTGATAATAGGGAAAAAAATTATAAGAGAGAGGATGGGCCGTGAATGAAACCTCTAATTTAGGGATCTCCAACCAGAAGCTGACCTTTTTTATATAGAAATGGTTAGTGGGCAGTATGTTCTCTCTTTAAACAAACAAGAATTGCAGATGTTTTGGTACATGGTGGTCAACTTTCTCCTAATAAAGAAAGTGTAAAAGGAGCTCAACTATTTCAGCTTTCAGTCAACAAGATTATCTGAAAGCTTAGAAATGCTAGAACTTAAAAGTATGTATCTGAACAAGACATGTTCACTGAGAATCAAGTACTAAGTCCTTGTCCATAGTATATTTAAAAGTGCACATAGACTCCTGAGTGAAACTGCTGTAACTCCACTGGTGCTCCAAAGCAGAGTTATTAGTGATATATTTTTACTATTGCTGTACTTAGTAACTCCAGACTTGAATTTTCTGTATACCAATTTTGCATGGAAGAAAAATACTTTCTAAATTGTTAGCTGTATGCATGGATAAGTTTGTGCATCCCTCTGCTGAAAGCTGACAAAGCTGTTTGCCTCTGCAAATGGAATGAGATCCATCTCTGTTTCTTCTGATTACTTCTGGTAGTCAAACCAGTTGTGCTCTGTCACTGGTAGCAATAGTGGCCGGTGTATTTATCAATGTACATACTTTGCAGGTGCACAGTGAACTCATTTCACCTTCTTCATTCTACTGGAACAACAGTCCTGCTGCATCCAAAAAACTAAGGGAAGAGAGATAAGCTTCATAGAAAACTGCATAGAGATGTGTAGCCCTGCCCAGTTTCAACTCTTCCACAGTGTATGTCAAAAGCCTGTCAAGACAAAAAGCTTTCATATTTACTTTTTGAGGCAATTCTGTAAAACCAAACATTGTTACCACATATGTCCTCTCATGGCTTGGTCGGTGAGATTAAGCATAATTTGACATTTACAGACAGTTAGCTTTCAAGGTGCATATCCCAAAAGAGCTATAGTGCACACTCCTTTTTTACTGCCCCAAAACTTTCTCCACTTCCCCTTTTTTAAGAGAGCTGGCAGTTAAAGAGAAGTGTAACTGCCCAGCATGACAAGGGAGCTTCTGTAGAAACCATTTGCCTCTACACTTTCCTGCCTGTTGCAACTCCTGGACACCTGCATTTTGTCTTGGTGACATTATCTCATGACTATTCTCAGTTCTCCATTCTGGAAAATAGATTATATTACAGCATTTTGCTGATTTATCCAATCTAATAATGTAGCTTGATGCACTAAATTTTTTGCATTAAAATTTTCCCAATCTCCTGTAATTTCTCAGAATTTAGAGGAGAAAGAATAAAATATATAATAACAACATTTGCTTAATTCTGTATTTTCCTTTTTCATGTCCCTAGACATATTGGTTCTAATAACTATTGTTATGCCTAAGGGTATATAACATATAAACTGTATTGTGAAAGAGACTGTTGCTTGTGTTTTACTTAGAAACTCAATCCTTGTGTGTCCTTTTGAGAATATTATAAGTATGACAAGAGCTCTACAATTTCTGGGTGAGAACAGCATCTCAGGAGGAGGCTAAATACAGGATATGAAGAGGGCTGATTTTGCTTGAATGCAGTTTAAGTTAGTTGAATTTTTACTTGCTTAATTAAAATAAGGAAAAGATGTTAATAAAAAACCTGGTGTATTTGTACAGTTCTTGACTGAATCTTTTACAGAGTTCTTTACAGCTGAACAGGGACATTTATCAGATGACTTGGCAGAAATGTTTGACATATTTCAGTTAAAACTCTAACACTTAACTGTTGTAGCTGACTCACAAAAACCCTTTCCTGGATCAGATAGCCAGGCAACTTAAGAAACAAATCAGCTATTGCAAATTCTTGGAGTTTAAAGAGAAGGAACATTTTCTTCTAGTGATTATTACATTTTAAAACAATTCCCTAAGTATGCTCTGGGGAATACCAAGGTATGCAACATCAGACACACAGTTGAGCAACGTAATTGTGTAAACATCATGTTTTGGACAGGCAAAGTGTTTGAATAAACCGTGCAAAAACTGTTCTCAAAAGAAAGCTGACAAATAATTACGTGACTCTTTAAAATAAACAAAACACACCTGAGGTGTTTGACTCTACTTCTGGGGTTCCTTTCACATTGGTTTGATCACTTTCCATGTGAAACAATGTCTTTTCCCTTGCTTAAAACAATAGGTTTTCATGATCTTGAGGGAACTAGATGTCAGAACAGAATAAAATATCTACACCTTAGATTAAGCCTGTCTCAATAATTCTTGTATCATATCATATTACTTGATAGTTATCTCCCACACAGTAGTAAAATTGTCCTGTAAAGGTAGCTAAGGGAAAGTCAAGATTATATAACTAAAAAGAGGGAATTTTATTAAACATCTGAATTTTCCAGGTGCTTTGTGAAAATGGAAGGCAGTTTACAACTACTCTGAGACATCTGTATTTGTTGTGATATATGCAAGTACCCATATCCTTTTTATAAATCAGATGCATAACACACAGCTTTTAACACACAGCTAAGAGTGGAAACTATCACTGTCATTTAAGGTCTGATGGGGAAATGGGTTAAGCTGACTCCTGATGTTCTGCAGATTTGCAGTTTATGCACTGAACTGCTTTAAGTTATGCTTATCCAAATAGCCACTTTCTCCTGTCCCCTCAACTTGTATCTTTTTTCAGCCTTGAGTGATATTCAGTTCCTTCTTAATCTGTTTCCCCAAAGTTTCCTGCAGTTCCTTATAATTTGGCTCAAATTCCCTCTGGACTGCCAAAACAGAGGTGCTCTCCCTGTATATACTGAAGAAGTGTAGGGGACTAATACAATTAATTTTGAGAGACATGCCATAGAATGAAGACATTCAGGTATACATGCAAAGATAATGAGAACAGATTAGATGAGGGTCAGCCAGAGTGTGGACAAACACACATGGTGGTATTAGGCATTTAATGGTCCCTTCATGTGCTGTTCCAAGAGGGAATTGAGCACCCTAAGCAATTACATGGTGAGATAATGGAGGCAAACTGAACATTTAGAAATGGCTTTTTTTGAGCTTGCCACAGAAGGCTTTGGCAGGAGACTGCCAATGCTATGAACATAGGATATTCTGTTTCCTTGTACCATGTTTCTTTTGTACCTCTCCTGTCGCTCAAGGAATGGAGAAATGGGAAGGCAGAATTGCAGTCAGCGAAAGAGGAACCAGAGTCACAGAGCTGTGAACAGGGAACTTAAACACAAGCTAGTGAGCACCATCCACCATGTAGTGTTGCACTGGTGAAACAGCAGAACCACAGCAGAAAAGTAGTGATTTAATGGTTTACAGGCAGCTAATTACCACTATGCCAGTACTAGACCATTTGCATTTTGTTTGGGGCAGAAGCATGCAGCTTCCATAACTTATTCTCCTTTTCCTTGGAACTGGATCTTAGTTGTTAAGTTCTGCCCCTTCTGAGCTCAAAAAAAAAAAAAAAAAAAAGCAAAAGGAGGAGACAGACTGAATTCTGAATTATGAGATCAGGTAGTAAATCAAGGAAGTTTGAACAAATGTAGCTAATTCTGTCATTATGTGAAACAAAACAAATGTTGATTCAACTCTAGTTTAGGCTGGAGCAGTCCAAGGCAGCTGAACAGAATATTTGAATGAGTAAAAGCAAAATTTCTGCTCAGATGCAAATCTGTTGCTGTTTTAAAAATACAGTTTTAACTTCAGAATGCTGATGAAAAGGGTTGATTTTCAGGATTTTTCAAATTACAGCACAGTATATTAAGAGAAATGAATGGCAATTTATCTGAATATGCAAGGCCATAAACTGGATCAGTTCAGCAGCTGCTCCACAGGCAGCTAAACTGTCTTTGTGATGACAGAGAGAGAGACCCTCATGGAGGAGAGTGAAGTGGACACTCATAGGTAGGAACCACAAAAAAGCATCATTACCGATAAGTAAGCAAGCACTGCTAAAGCAGACAGAACAGGGACAGTCACTAGCAGGCAGCCTGGCCATCTGTCTCCCTTTCCTATTTGGAAATATTGGTTATTTGTTGATTTTAACTTTTTAAAATGTTGTTTCCTTCCTGATGATGATGTGATTTGAATTCACCTGCATATTTGATTTGCACCTTGTAGAAGTTTAATTAAGTATATACAATTAATGACTGGCGTCAGCTTATCCTGTGGAATTTGCAGCAGCAGGACACCTTAAATGCTCCTGCTGCTGCTGCCTTGCCAGACCTGAGGACTCCAGTCTCCGGCACTGTCAAGCCAATGCTGTTCTCCAGTGCTTTGTTTCAATAGAGAAATGTGGCAATACAAGGGACAACAAAGGCAGCTCCTTTTTTGAAGAACACAAAATAGATTAAGCTGGTCTCAGCTGAAAAGGATGCCATCAATTTAGACAGCAGTCTGCTCTTTCAGCTGAAAACACGGGAAATGGAGCAGCACAAATGGGTGAACTGCTTGATTCTCCAAAATATTTGTGAGATAATTAATCTCTGCTGCTTGCTTTGTTTGATAGGGGACCAGCTTACTGCTCCATTACATGCAGTGATGTCGCTGAAGAAGGTAGGCATTTTCAAATGAGAGAAAACCAGAATTTATTTCCTCTTTAACACCACATTCTTTGTGTGTTGAGAAGTGAAAAAAACAAGCTGTCCTTGTGTTCATGGCTCCTCAGCGCTGCAGGACTGGAAGTTTAGGGCAAAGGAACAGTTGTAAAACAGAAAGTAGGGGCAAAGAAAGCAGTGCCAGACTTTGAGGGAGAAAGCACTACTGTAAATATACCTAATGACTAGGCATAAAAAGAGGTACTAAGTGATTCCTCATGCCCTTGTGAGCTGAAAGCAGTTTGGTGAGAAACCTCAGGGCAATTATTCCCAAGCTTGCTGGAACATCAGGACTCTGGAATATAATAGTGTTGGCTCCCATGCTAGAGCACTCCCTCCTGGCCTATGGATGCACTAGTTTTAAGAGGGCAGTTAAGGAAAATAGTACAACCTCATGACTGAAGGAAGAATAAAACCATGATAATAAATTCAGCAGAGGGAGAGTCAGAAAATTGAGATATTTATCAGAACAATTATCTTGCTGTGACAATGGTAGCACTTGCTTGGACATCTCGGTACAAAGCAACTTGGGCCAAGAGCATTAAAACTGCCTTACTCCATTTAAAATAGCAAGTTTCAGCTGGAATGGAGAGTGTGACTCCTGGTACACAGGGAAGCAAGACAGAGCTAAAATGACTCTTCTTGAGCCCCTAATTTGAGTTTTTCTTCTGTGTTTGAATTTTTCCTTAAATGGCTAGAAATCATTTCTGTCTTATGCCTCCATTAAGATGTTTAAATTCCTCATTTAGTGCTCAGTACATCATTCAAATTCTCCAACTCTCAGAGCAGAAAGCACTGCTTTTGAATCTTCAGGGGCTTTTACAGAAAGCTTTTTAGCAATTATTTTGTAATCAACTGAATTGTGTATTTATATATCAGCAAAGTATCTTCTAAACACTTTTGTTATAGTATCTAAATACATTTTACTGCAGCTTCTAAGCAGTTTCTAAAAGCCATTAAAAATTAAAAAGGAAAAATTATTTGCCTCAGATTTATTTTCTGGGTGATACTGTGTATCCCAGAATTGCCAAGTGTTCCTGTCTTCCGTAGCTCTTACTTGATTTGTATGGCATTGCTGGTTGTGTTAAAACAGTCGAACTTGATCCTTATGCCTTGTCAATCTTACTTGAGATTTGAGTCTGTTACATTTTGACTGGGTTTAAAAGAAAATATTTCGAAGTTTGGGGTTTTTTTCCCCCCCGTCAACCCTTGATTTCTCACTCTATCTTACCTTGTACATTGCTTCCAAGACTCTTCAGAATGTAGCAGGTGTTGGAACGAGACTCCAAAGCCAGCTGCACAAGCATCCCTCAGACTTCTGGAGTGCTGACCTGTAAAGAGCTGATTTTAATCACTGCCTCTGTGGCAAGTTTTGTCCTCAGCCCTCCAAATCCCTGCAGGAGGTCCCAGCACAGGCCCAGCAGTGGGTTCTGGAGTCCCCAGCTACCACAGACATCCCCATCTCACATCCTGAAACACAGAGGCTGAAGCTAGACCCTGAGACCTGGTGACATCTTCTCATTTGACCTACTGCATTTGGGACAGCAATTATCTTACGCAGACAGCACTTCTGTGTGAAGGCCATTTGAGATTCAATGATTCTGAGTTCTGATCTAAGGAGATCTGGAAAGCTGAGTAGGGTGGATTAACAAAACATTTTCTGATCTGTCACAGCCTAAATGTGTCATTGGCAAAGGACTGGGATGTGCTGTTTGTGACCTTTGCTTCCAAATCCACCAAAGCCCAACCTTCCTTTTACCCAGCAGATGGCCAACTGCTCTTGCTTACAGAAAATAAACCTAAGCAGAGGCTTCCTCACTAATGTTTATAGCCCTGCAGGTGGACACTTTAAAGGAAAGGCAGCTTTGTTAAAACATAAAACAAAAACCTAAGAAACTTTAAATTCAAGACCTGTTATTTTGTGCTCAGTGGCAGAGCTCCTTTTTCTTCAGACAAGTATGCTTGAGTGATAAAGTACATGCAAGGCCTCTGGGAAATGTAGCGCATGCTCTAGAGATGTGGGGTAGTTTACTTCTACGAGGGGAGCCAAGACTGCAATAACAGACATGGTAGGCTTTGTACCCTTGGAAAAGCTTAGAAATATTAAGCTTAATTACAGGGTAAAATATAAAATGCTTTGAGGTTTTGTTCAGTGCAGCTCTATCTGCCCTTCCCTGATGCTGTTCTTTCTCTGAGTGTTCTTTGATCTTTAAAGGATACTGTTGGTTTAGCTGGACCCAGCTGCACACAGGGGTTGCAATTTTGGCTAATGCTCACGACTTTAGGTGGTCAGAGGGCACTCTTAGATGGGAATGTGAAAGTCTAAACTTGAGTTAACATTTAGTTCACATTTAGGATTCACCCAGCAGCTCAGACGTGGTACTGCAGCATGTAGTAACTCATCCAGAGTTACTTAGAATTCACATACTTAGAATTATCCCTAGTATTTTGTCTCTCACCATCCACTTCTGCTGGTATGTAGTTACCAAAATGGGCCAGCTGATGGACAGGCATCTTCTAGCATCAGTGAAGGTCTCACAGTCACAAAATGAACCAGCTAATGTAAAGCAAACTGGAAATGGAAACAACAAACTTTCATCCATTGCTAGGATGTTATGCAGTCTAACACAGTATGGCAACTGTTGGCAGGCACTCAAAAGCTGGAGCATGGCATGCTTGAGAGGCTTGGACTGACCAGTCACAGGCTGTGTCAGCCAACATCTCCAGGAACTGAGGACACAAAAGACATCAGTTCTCCTCCCAGACCTGCTCTGTTTGCAGTAGTTTTCCCTCTTCTGCTTTTCCCGTAACTATTACAGCCAGTGCTACTCAGTCACCAGGGAGGTAAATGCACACCACATCAAAGGGTACAGTAGAACAGAGATTACAGAAGACAGTTTCTTGCTTAATTTTATGTAACTTCTAGCAGTATTTGAGTTATTGTTTTATCTTTCCTCATATGTAACCAATTAGCTTTTTCTATCTGAAAATCTCTTGGATAATAACCCAGCAAAGGATATAAAGTAAGGAAGTATGACTCTCCACTGGAAAACGAAGAAAACTGGCAGGGATCTTATGGGCAGATAAAGTAAATAAAATAGCATTAACAATCTTAGCAAAGCATTCCAGATTATGAAATTACAAAGCCCTTTTCAATAAGCTTTTTGCGTTACTTAAACACTGTGTTGTGCAAACAGTTTTAATGTTGTCCTGTTACTGAGCAGGAGGTTATGCAACCAGGCCACAATACACACGTTGCTTTTTGAAGACAAGTACATAAAGCAGTAATGTATTGTAAAAGCATTGTTACAGAAGCGAAAGCTCTTTCAAGTTATTGTAACTGCTCATGTCACAAGAAAGGGAGGTTCTTTAAACTCTGTATCATTTTATATTATGCATGTAAGGCATAAAAAAACCGACCTTGGGAGACAGAAGCCCTGCCTGCCTCAGACAATAATGGGTGCCTCAAATGTTTGCCTTTCAGAGGTGGCAAATAATACTCTAAGTTCACGTACACAAATGTGTGTACACACTTGGCTAAGAAATGCCAAACAGGTGGAAAGAAAAATTTTTGGCATGGAAAGCCACTAACCGAGGCAAATGTCTGAGAGGGTAAGGCCGAGAGTGCTTCTGTCCCCTGCTAATGTTTTCTACCATTTTACCTTGGCATCTATTACCCTGATAGGCTTTTACTGTTTTCTGCCCTGCCCCAGGCGTCTCTAAGCTTAATATTTGATTTTGCACCCTTTTCCCTATCTTGCTCCCTATGCTTGTTTCAGGCAACAAGCACGGACTAAATCTTTGGGGTTTTGTAGAGCCACTGTTCAAAACTGCTTGAGACTGCTCCTACACATTTGCAATAATAAACAACAGAAGAAAGAAGCTAAAATTAATAAAAACATGACAAAAAGGCAGAGCTAAATGTTATATACAGTGAAAGCAATTGGAAGTATGAATGTACAAAAAGGCTTCTTTGATTAGCATGTTATAAAGGAATAATCATTTTTAGAGAAAGAGCATGCAGTACTTATTTCATCCACCAAAATATCATTGGTTTTGTGTTTTAAATCCAGTTTTGAATAAACACTGTGGAGCAGAAATGTTAGATTCACTTTCTTCATTTTATAAGTACATGTCACTTTAGGTCCTCTTGCAAACAGGTGCCCAGTCCTCTGGTGGGCACTGGAGCAGACTCAGTGATGATCTAGTTATGTTCGGACCACAGTTGCTCCAAAGGGAGAGATTCCAGCTAAAAATAAAAATCTTCAGTCTTTTCTATCATACCCCCTTTTGGCAGAAGAGAAACATTTGGCATTGAACTGCTCTGAGAACCCCACACCAGCTCAGAGGTTGCCTTGCAACAGAGCCATACCAAAAGAGAGTGGCTTGGCTGTAGCAGAATTTTCTCTGTAGCCTTTTTTTTTTCCACGGGGTTACCCACAAATCACTAATTAAAAGGAAAGGATCCTTAGAAAGGATGGATTTAGAGTTATCAATGAGACTTGCTGATTTAATGACTATTTTACATTTTACAAGAAAGAGAAGGAGATTACAGTAAAGATCTTTTGATAACCTTGCAGATTCCACTCATATAGCTAAATCCTATTTTGTGAAAAGCTCTATGTATATTGTGCATTTTTATATTATCTAGAATTTCAGGACACAAGATGGCAGTGTACATATTAGTGATTCAGGCTTGGAAATGCTCCTGCTACTCAAACTAAGCATATAACATTTTATTTAAGCCTATATTAATCTGATTGTGGAATTGTGGTATTAGAAATAAACCTAAAAGTATTTGTCAAGAGCAGAAACAAATGCAATTTGCCAATAAATCAGTAATGCATGAACAAGTGTTAGGTAAAGCTTAATTCAGGATTTTATTGTACACAACACCACTCTGGAGACATTAAAAGCCTCTTATGAAACTCCTCAATTGCAATAACAAGAGGGTATCCCTTTATGAAGGAATGGAAGCGGGCTCAGTCGTAAGAGCTTCTGAGCAAAATTGGCTGCTGGGGAAAAGCGCATAAGAGAGCTGGCAGCCTGAAATATGTGGAAAGCTCAGGGCTCTCGGAGGAGCAGTGCAGACCACTGAAGTGGAACAGGCTGAACAGTATCTAAAATTGAACAGGTGCCTTTCTGTGAAAAAAAACTAACAAAGCGGACAACTGTTTGGCATGATAATTGAGTGAAAAAAATTTCACTGAGAGGCATCAAATTAGGGGATGCCTAGGGGCCTATCCTAGGGGATAGGTCTCTGGCTGAGGAGAAGATTGCTTAAAGAGCTACAAGAAGTTGGACCTTTCCATGTGTAACTTCAGAGGAAGGTCATTCAGAGCCTCTCTGGGCACCAGTGGGTAAAGAGAACTGCAGTAACAAGCTTTCAAGGCCACTACCCAGAAACCACTTTGGTTGGGTTGAGTTGAATACTGGAATTAGTAGGTGTAGCTAAAACGTTGTTTTGGCTGCCTTTCCTATCATTTGGTCATGCAAACATGGCCTTGCTACATAGTAAAAAGAGCTCCTAGAAAAACAGTAATATTTCAGAGTATAAAATAATCCTCAAGTCATTATCCCTGTGGGATTTCTAATGCTGACCAAATTCTAGCACTCCTCATTTCTCCTGGGGAATGTTCAGGTGACTTTGCCTCCCTGTACCTAAACTCGTGGCCCTCATGGGCAAGTCAGATTGACTCAGGAGATGCAAACTCAACACCAAGGTTCATTATTTCTGGACACAGCTCTTACTTTGACAGAGTTATTAGGAATTAGATCATGAAAAAATATATACTTCTCTCAGACAGGTGTGATATAACTACTTTCTTTTTTTCTCTCCAGAATGGGAATATTTGTTATCCTCTGTTGTACTGCATCATGGAAATCCTCCAGTGTGAGTGGAGATGGGTGTATTGAGCTTGACCAGTATTTTTGACAGAAGGTGGAATTTGGGGACTCCTGGTCCCTGAGTCTACTTTTCTTGTGGTCATTATCTATGTTTAAAAGTATCACTATGTTCCCAACCCCTCAATCACAGCAATTCCAGTGAAAAGTTGTCAGATTTTTCATGGTGGTCCATTCCTTTTTTTACAATTGGCCAATTGCTGCTTGTTATGGCCTTATGTTCCCACACATAAATCACTGGGTTAATACCGGGACTTCTTTTCCCTCTCTCTTTCTGTGTTTGCATAAGATTGAATTTGGAGTTGATTCAAATCAAATAATTCAAATGCCTGGTGTTTTAACTACAGCTGGGTGTGGATTCATGACTAAAATAAAGTGTATTACCTAGCAGTTTCAGTCATTTGGTCTATTCGTCACAGTAGATTACAGAAAGTGTGTCAAGCACAGAATTATGCATGCACTTTTCAACCATCTAAAATGGAGGATAAATTGAACATGTCATAGTTCTAGGAGAGTAATTTATATTGAGTACAAGCTGGGAAGGGACTAGAGCCAAAACCTCAGATCTAAATTACTTGAGTTCCAGGGAAATTTTAATCCAAATAAAAACTTCAGAGCTGTTCATTATATAATTAAGTGAACCAACAAGAGACCATATCTCAGCACTCACTCCCAAGCTAAAGAATTTACACCAAAATTGAAGTTTTGTGGTTAAGTCCACAGATGCTTAATACTGACTGTGATCACTGTATGGAGTTACTGCCAACTATCTGTTGTAACCACCCCACATGTCCCTTTTGGCTTTGCATATATTACTGTTCTTCATACATAAACTCCTCCAGCCCAATAATAGTTCCTCACTGAGAGTGTGTTATGAGGATTCACAAACTTGTATTTTTTTCATGCATGGACCATTGAACTTGGCCTCATTGTCTTCTTTTCATTGCAGGTGCCACCAATAATGTCTTAGGACTGAGAGAAAAAAGGAAAACAGTTTTTTCTTGCTGCTTCTGCATGATCTTCCCTACAGTCTGTCTCACCTTCTTTTGCCTCTAGTCAAAACCCAACTATTCTTATCATGACAGTAGTTAGCCCATGTAGACATTCAGTGAAATTCCATCTTAGGTAAAACAGTTCTTACTCTTCTATTCAGAATCATTCTTAATCAAACCTTCTTTTAGGAGGTATAACCAATTTCCTCCAAATTAAACATAATCTACCCTTTTCCTGTGATAAAATGTAGCTGTAATAGCCCACCCCAAGATTAAGTTCTCCCTCCCCAGTATTTTACAAAAGCACCTCTTTGACCTGACCCAACACAAATCAAAACTAATGTCTTTCCCATAGTCCAAAACAGCTTCTTCTCCCCAAAATAAACTCTTCTCTTGACATTAAAAGGAAATTACCCTCACAAATTCAGGAAGTCATGGTGCAGCAGAGTGATTGTAGTCCTAAAGACACTTTAACCTTTTCATTTACTGCAAGCATCATCCTTCTACCTGTTGTCAACCCATAATGTAAAAGGTGAGGTCTGGACTAAGAGGGATGGAGCAGGAAATGTTGGCAGGCTGGAGATTGTTACCTTCTGGTCCAGCACAGGCACACAGGATCCAGCTGAGGCTTGAAAGCTGTTCAGAGCAGACAGTTACTGGGGAAAAGGATATTGGGGGTTATCACTACCACTGATACATTCCCCAAGCAAATATTGATGGTCATAATGAAAGTAAAAGGCATTATATTTAAAGTCAAAGTAATATGCCTGTGAAACATGCTGGCAAATGATATCATTTAGGCCAAGTGCTTAGCAGGATTCAGTAAAAGGTTATACATACATATTCATACATTTGTCCGGGAATTAGATTGGACCTGATAAAAATTCATAATGGATATAAATGTTCACAGTTCAGGGCATAAATCAGCCACCAGCCTGAGGTTAGACAATAACTTCCCCTAGAGCCAGGCTGTTACATAATTATCAATTATACTTGCAGAGGGGGGAAAGGAGGTTGAAGAATAGGCCAATTTCCTCAGAGACACCTGGGAATTACTATTGGCAGACAACTAATTTAGATTTTATCTGGTATGGAAGTTCTTATTACATCAAATAATGTAATTTAGAATTAAAGCATGTGATTTATTTTGTATTTTTTATTCTTCATGTAATCAAGTTCATGCCTGAGGGTAACTGCAGGCCTTTCCATTACAAGCCAGCCGAAGTTAGTGAAATTTCACTGTGCTGTGTTTTCTCACCAAATCTCTTTAAAAACAGTTTCACATTTTGCAAGGAAATCAGGCAGAGTCCCAGCAATTTAGTTTATCAAAGCTAGCCAATTAATACAGCCCAGTTACTGTCTATATTAGTAGAGAAAAAGTTACATGTGTGAACTGCAGCAAAATTTCATTCCAAAAAGTTCTCATTTTCGTTGTTTGCATATTAACCTAATAAGAGTTACAGAGGTCCTGAATATCTCAAATTATAGCATGGGGGCTACTCCAGGCCTACTTTTTTTGCTCGGTATTATCAGCTCACCTAAGCAAAACATACACAGTCAGTGGACTTGTTTCCATCAAGCAACACACCTCCAGCTTTTGTTGCACTTGAAAACAGTCTGTGAGCTAACATTATACATACTGCATGCTAAGAAAAGCAGCCTTTGTGACCTTGCAAACAGAGAGCTTGATAGAAAATCAGATTCTTACTCAATTGGTTAAGAAACTGCAAATGAATACAGGCAATCCTTTATGTTTGCTGCATTGGGATAGTAGCTGCATTCTGCTATAGTTTCTGGAGCACATGATACACTTATTGAAATTACAACACCAATTATCACCACAATAGATATAGAAAGCTGAGAAACATCTATTAACAAAACATCTCACCAGTTTTCACAAGGAAAAGGAGTGGTACTTGGCATCAGTTTCTCCTAAGCATAATTTCTGTTCCTAGTGAGTATTACTGGAAATATTGCTGTGTGATTGCTCACCATCTGGAAGGTTCTAGGGCCACAGTCTAAAAATAATATGGTCTTATTAAAAAAAAATTACCATGTAAACGTGAGTGCAAACTCTGTGTAAACTCTGTTTACACAGATTTATAAAAGGAATTGCTGAAGAGAAGGCAGCAGATGCAATGTAGCAGATTTTTAAAAAAGGTTTCAAATAATATTTTGTAAAAATTTAAGTTGAAAGATGAATTCCAGCTGGCTTTGCTGTGCCAGCTGTGAGCTGCCGAGGACAGCCGTGCTCTGAGCACAGGCGCTGACTGCCCAGCTCAGTGCTGGTGCTGCAGTGCAGGTGCATTACAGGCTCCTTACCAGCTGCCCTCATGTAACTCAGGGGCTGCAGAAGCAGCACCACTGCACCATGGCTTTCTAGGAACAAACAGGGCAACTCCTGTGAGCACAATTAGCTCTTGACAGCGGCAGCGTTATCAGCCCTGCAGCTGAGTCAAAAATGAAGAATACAATCTTTTGGGGTGGGTTTTGTTGGCACCATTTGACACCAGTCTTCTGCCAGTCACATCTGCAGTTCTGTCGTGTCTCCTGCCTCCTTCTGTCTTGCTACTGCTGCTGACACCTTGCCAACAGCAAGCCATTTCCCTGGGATGCTTTCAGGCTGCTTGCAGCCCAGCTGCCTTGCTCTGCCAGCTACCAAACTGCTGCTCCAGCTCCCACATTGGCTTCTCCCTCTTAAACATGGTTTACCTTATGCTGGAAACCCCAGTATATACTGGGAACCTCAATACAGAGCTGCAGAGGCATAGGATACATTGAACTGTGAGGAGATGTTTGGGCTGTGAGAAATATGGGGGTGAGGACTGATTTTTTAAAAATATTTTCAACAGGATAATGAAGTGAACTTCAGAACTCTGCTGACATTTACAATTGTATGTCTCAAAAATCTGCAAATGAAGAATTATAGATGAGGTGTAAAGAAACGATGCACTCAAAAGTGGTTGTTTTGACCTAGAATAAGGCAAATTGATAAATAGTGTACAAATAATCCAGATAATCTTTCAGTGGAATAAATAGCTTGAAAACTATGAATTGGAAAAGAAAATGATGGGAAACTGTCCTTCTTCCTTGGCTTCTAGATGTGAGTTTGCATAGGATATGGCAAGGCAAAAGAGCAATGTCATTGTAGACTCCACATGAAGAGCAGTAACATCATCAGATTAAGTAATTTTCTTTTTCATTTAGGCCTAAAATATTCTGTTGTATCCCCAATGCTATCAAAAAGAAAAAAGATAAATGAGAAAGAATTCTGAAAAAAAAGCCAGAAAACAAATAATTGGCTGGAAGCCAAGCTTATTTGGAAATATGTGCATATGTTTAACTTTTCCAAACCTTTAAGAGTGATTAAGGGGAACTCATAGCGGATAACTTCTTCTGGAACAAGCTGCTTAGAAATAGAACGTAGAAAAAAGAGGTTAGCAGGTCATGGGCTGCCAGAGATACTGACACCGCTTTGTTAGCTGCTGCTGCTGCTGAGCAGCCACAAAATTACTCAGGTAGCAGATCCCCAGAGCGCATAAAAACGAGGGTTGCATTTATATATTCTGAGAATCAAGCTTAGGTTTTGTTTTCTCAGAAACTCACTCCCAGAGACAAACCTCCCATGCTTCTAATAGGTATTTAGATAAAAACATGGTCCAGTCCAGTGCTAAGGACCACACTGATTCTTTGCTACTGCTTCCTATTCAAATACAGTCTGGGCCAGTACCAGTGCAGATGCTCCAAGAGCAGCTCCTGTAGAACAGTGTGAATAGAGACAGCAAATTGTTTAGATTTGAAACTTGGTAATGACGAACTGCCTGCTGCAACAGTAGAATATGTGGGGTGTTACATGAGGCTGAGGGAGTACGCAATGTTTTATATTCCCATGTCATGTGACAATCAGGAGGAAAATATTAAAAAAAAAAAAAGGAAAGAAAAAATAAAGTGCAGTTCAAAAAAATCTAGGGATTCCTGGGAATGCCTGAGAATTTAAAGGGAAAGAAAGGCAGGCAAGAGGTGGCTCAGCTCACCTATGGCATAACTGTGTTCCAACACTTGGAGGATAGTGGGGGGTTCAAAAGCATGTCAAACATGGGATTCTGATTCTAAAGCTCGTGATGCTTTTAGAGTCTTTGTAAAATGTTTATTTAGAGTTAGTCTGGCTTCAGCAGTTGAAGTCACAAAACTAAGTATTTTAAAACTCTTCCCACTATATTCAATGCAATGCAGGCTGCAAACATTTCTATTCACACAATTGAACCTGTATTGTAAATAGAAATATATTCAGGGTCATTAATTCATTTATCTATTTTAGCATATTTCAATATTTATTTCTAGAATGGTTATTCTATTCTAGATTTATTCCAGAACTGTCTTGGCTCCAGAAAGTCATAGAAGTATCATCCATCTCAGGCATACTGATACTGTAGTATGGGTAAAACAAACATTAGGATTCTAGTTGGATTGGGTGCTCAGATAATATCATTTATTATTTGCAGATGCCAGGACACTAAAACTTTCAATTGTTTTCCCACCAAACTGAATAAGGCAGTATGTTAATACAATTACCTCTGCATAATTGGAGACTAAATCAATGATGACTGTGTCATTTGAATGCTACTTTAAATAATTTCATTTTTATGATGCTGTTCTGTTGCACATGGCATTATCAAATAGCTTATTCATTTTCCTGCTGACTGTGATTTGAGTTTGCATATTCTCTGTGACAGAAGAAGCACGTTTGCAACCTTTCTAGTTTTCTGGGATACAGTGTGCATTGCTTTTAATTATTTAGGCTGACACCCATTAACACTTGAACTCCATAGTCCATAGTGAGTGAAACAAGAGGGAAGGACTGAGTGGACTATAACTTCCCTGAAAAATAAAAGCAGCCACCAGAAGTCTTTGGCAAAGCCCTTAAAGGAAAACAAAATGTGGGGTAGACAAGGCACACAGAACTTAAGTGTTATGAAGGATTTCTCCTACTCCTTTCAGAGGAGGAACCCTAGTCATTGCCTGTTTGCCTCTGTATTAAAATATCTGGACAGGCAATAGGGAGAAGGGCCACAGACTACTCAATCTGTCATGGTCTGTTTGGATCTCTCAAATTCATAGGATAATGTACTTTGCAAATTAAACTTTATTTTATAAGCTCATTAGGAAAGAAAGCAAACATGATGAAGAAGGGCTCAATCAAACTAGTCTAGCTCATGAATTCACTAATTTATCACGTCAGTCATGAGGTTTCTAACTCACAAGTTCTCTAATTCATAACATGCAATTCATTAATTTGTAACTCGTGCACTTTGCATATGAGGAAAATATGTATCCAAGGGTGAGAGTGCTCATCCTTCTTCCTTGGTCACAGTGCAGGTGTTCCCTGTGTCACATAAGAAGCACAAACATTAGTGTTTTATCAACACTGTTTTCATCACAAATCTAAAGCATAACACCATACAAGCTACTATGAAGAAAATTAACTCTATCCCAGTCATAGCCAATGCAATCTCCACACCTTATTCCCTACTATTTACGTCATGCTCAGGTCCCATGCTATCCAACAGATCCTCATTAGCCACCTTCCTCTTTCCCATCCTTTGATATCTTCACAGGTATCATTCCCTGTAAAATGTCCATATAGTGCCTGTGAAATGTCCATTGAATTCATTTAGTCCAGGGCATTAGTATCTCTCTGTTCTGGTGGTCACTCAGGACCAGAGAGCTGCTGTGTTGTGTGGAGTTATTGGGCATCAAAGCCAGCTCAGGTTGGGTCACTGCTGCACATGCCCCACTTCTTCAACAGTGTGTTCTGCACTGGCAGTGGTTCCTGCTACAGTAATCCTGTAATATGCAACTGAGATCATAGTTTACAACAATTTAAAGGTGCATCTATTACAGTTTCCATCTCTCTTTGGACTCCTACCCTTGCCTCTGCTGCAGTGTGGACTTATCCAGAGACTCCAGTCCCTTAGGGGTGGACCTGCTCCAGTGTGGACCTACTCATGGGCCACAGTCTCTGCAGGGTACAGGTGATGTGGCCTGGCCTTACGCACCGCCACAGTCACTTTGAGGTGCACCTCCTCCAGCACAGCCTTATCCAAGGGCCACAGTCTCTCCAGGGGTGTACCTGCCGTGCTACAGACATATCCATGGCCACAGATGCTTCTGCTCCAACAAGGTCTTATCCACAACCACAGACACTTCAGGTTGTCCTGCTCCTGCAGGGACTTATCCACAGGTCAGGTGCCTCCAATTCAAGCTGACACTGGAGCTGCAGCCTGTTTGGGCCAGCAGCAACACCCAGGCCATGGGCCATTCCAGGCACATTGCCAGGGCTGTTATCAAAATGCTCCCAGGCACAGCTGGATAGGATGATAAGCCCAACAGCAAACAGAGTGAAAAGAAGCCACTAACAAGGTCTAGACTAATGTGCAGCAGGGCAAGCAAGACCTATGGCAAGCACAGCACCCCGCCAATTAATAGCTAAATAGCACTAAAAGCTATAAATTCAGTCTAGCAAACTCTGACCAAACCTGTCATTACCTCAAAGCATTTGAGCCCCAAGTTGGTCACCAAAACAGGACTGTCGTGGTTTAACCCCAGTGGGCAGCTCAACCCCACACAGTCACATGCTCACTTACCCCAGTGGGATGGGGGAGATAATTAGAATGGTAAAAGTGGGAAAATTTGTGGACTGAGATAAAGACAGTTTAATAGGGAAAGCAAAAGCCACACACACAAACAAAGCAGAAAGAATTTATTCACTTCCTATCGACAGGCACACATTCAGCCATCTCCAGGAAAGTAGGGCTTCACTACAGGTATTGGTGACTTGGGAAGAGAAATACCCGCAGTCCAAACTTCCTTTCCTTCCTTCTTCTCCCAGCTGTATATGCTGAGCACAACATCATATGGTCTGGAATATCCCTGTGGTCAGTAGGGGTCAGCTGTCTCAGCTGTGTCCCCTCCCAGCTCCTTGTGCACCGCCAGTCAGTTCCCTGTTGGGGCAGCCCAAGAAACAGAGAAGGCCCAGACACTGTGCAAGCACTGCTCAGCAATAGCTAAAACATCCCTGTGTTATCTTTTATCTCTTTTAATACATTGTTCTCAATCATTTTTCAAACTGAAAGGAAGTTGCTTTCTAAGGTTAAGTCATCAAGCTGTAACAAGACAGCAACTCTGACAATCACGCATTCAAATCATATCAATGCCAGCTTATTCTACAGGATGAGACAAGTACCAGCAGAAGATCAACTGCTCCTGACTCCTCTGAGTCAAATTTAAAGCTGAACTTTCCTCAGGAAGATTAAGGGTGTATATTCTACTTACTCATATTCACGTACAAAGTCTTACCACTTCCTGTATTTCCACGGTTCCTGGGAACAAAACCATAACCAATATTTAATGACTGGGATGTAGGAAAAGGTTGTGGGCATATGGTAACTATTTCACGAGTCCTATAGACAGGGTCTTCTCCATGAAGACACGAAAAAAACACTACTGTACTTCAGATTGTATGTTAACCTCATCTAACTTTTAGATGGTAGGGATTAGGGAAGATGAATTCCAGCCATGGTGGCTGAAAACATGCCAGTTAGCAAGCAGGGATCTATGGTCCATCTTATGCCAGTTAGCAAGCAGGGATCTATGGTCCATCTCATGACTGTGTGATGTAAGAAGGGAACAGAACTTGTGTCACATGTCACACTAATTCCAGGCTCTTTGGTTTACATTTCATGCTCTGTAAAACAGAGCATGTCTTCCTACCACTGAGTGAAAAATAGATGTTGCTTCACTGATTCCTTTCATCAGTGTTTTTCTAGGGATATCACAGGGATTGATTTTAAACTAAAATTCTTTATTAAAAATGTAACATCAAAAAAACGCAAAATCCCAGATCTTCAGAGTCAGTTCTCAGTTTCGGTCAAAATAGTCACTGGTTGAAAGGTCAGAAATTCAGTAACTGGAGCTGACTTGGCAAGTCATGACTTGTCTCCAATATTTTTCAGAGGTTTGAACAGATATTTTCATTTCAACAGATATTTTCTTACATTGCCCTTTAATCTGAAGGTACCCAAACTAGCAAGTTTTTTAAAGGTTTTTTTTTCAGCAGTAGGTGGCACTATCAAGTTTCCCAAATATTGTAATATAAATTAATATAAATTTATATATATAAATTAATATTGTAATATAAATTAATAAAAATTCTGTGCACATAAATTATTTTTAAAAGAATGTGAAAATATATCAGAGTAAATTCTGATAATAAAATAAATATTTTTCTAAGTATTACAATTGAGAAAAAGTCTAATGCAAGAATAGGAATGAGAATGTCCAATATCAAAATAAGCAACATGTAACATTTAAAATATGTGTCATAAAAAGTTCTTTATCCTCTTTGTAAAGTACCATCTTGAGTTGTTCTTGAACGTACTACTTCAGATACTTTGAATTTCCCAGAAATTATATGTATTTCATTTGGATATAAAATGTAATAATGCAATAGTGAGTGTCAATACATCTAGAATAAATTACGTACTTTTTATAAGTTAAATTAATGTATACAAACCGGAATATGGTAAATGGAAAAAGCATTTGGTTCTTTCTTCTGTGGTGAAAAGTTTATACTTAGCAAGCAGAGACTAAAGCAGTACATCTAGGGCCAGATTCCTCCATGTATACTATATGGTGATGTTACTATATCCCAAATAAACTTCAGGATTAAAAAGATGCAATGTTAATTGAAAACATTTTCTTCAAAACTTTACTATATAAAAATCCGTGAAGGGCAACTCACAAACAAATCTGTGTTTCCAGGTATTCCAGATTGTCTGATGACACAAAATAGCAATATCACAAAAGTACTGTGGGTACTTTGCTTCAGAAGCTCCCAAAACCATACACCTCATTCCTCAGCAGTGTACAGCAGGAATAATCCAGTGCAATGCAGCATTTTCATTAAGCTGGTTTTTGGATGACTGCCTTCTCATTAGAAATGAAGTGCTGGTCTGCCTGAGCACAAGGTGTGAAGATAAGGAAAGGAGAAGAGAAATTAACTAAGGAACACAAATGAAATATATAGTCAATGCTCTTTTATCTGCCTAACCAGAAAGTGTCCTTGCGAATTTTTTTTCACCCCAGGCTCCAAGCAAGCTGCTTGGCTCTGCATACTATTTCTGCACTATGATACAACCTATGCCAATGCCTAAGATTCACACTTTATTTTGTTTTCTATTAAATAAAGCATGTAGAAAAGACACTTTTATAGCTTCACAGCATTTTTTCATGAACTGACATTGTGTATTACTCTTTTTGTGCTAACATGGTCTGCTTACTGTTTCTTTTATAATACTGAAAAAGTCAAAAGCTGGTACTTAACAAAACCATAATTTGCAAGGATCTGGCAGCAGCTGCATTCAAAGGTTTTTTAACTTGCAACAGCCTGTTTCAGTTTCTCCAGAACTTTCAACAAGAGCACTTCTTGTTGGGTTCACTTGGGTTCACTTTCAGACCTCAGAATAAAGTGGCACTACAAAAATAATATGCAGGAATATACTTTAAATTTTGTTGTTTGTTTTCCATTATAAATGATTCATTGTCACCTTGCATTCTATCTCCATGGAATCAAAGCCATAGCATCATAAGAGCTGCTTCAATATACCTAATTCATTCAGCACATGTCCTGCTTAGACCTCCACAATGTGTTTCATGGCTCCATGGACATGCTTTACCTGAAATTCCATTGCAAGGGAAGTGCTTCCACTACATCTTATACAGTTATCAAATATGCATATAAGAAATCTACTTAAATTTCAGGTTTTTCTTCCTTCCAAGGGATATATCAATTTCATTTAATTACAGTAAGTGGTATCTTTGGGTAGACACACAGCTGCAACATGAAGGTGCAAAGAACTTTTAAATTACTAGAGATGTATTGAATACACTTGTGCTATTTTTTAAATTGTAAAATCAGAGTCTTGTACCTTGAAGAGCAAACCTGAGAATGAGATGCTCACCCTAGCTCTGTTTAAATGGCCCCAACAACCCAGCAGCTGTGCATACCCAAACCAGGGTCTGAGAGAAACTCAGTGCAGCACTCTGGCTGCAAAGCACAGAAACTAAACACCCACAAGGGAATAGGGAGACTTATCAGGTTTAGTAAGAGTGTCCTAATTCCACACTATTTGGTTCAATTAGTCATTGCAAGTAGCCTCAGAAATGGGCTCAAGGAGTGATCAAAGGATTATCTCAAAGGCACATATTGCCACATACTGTCAGCCAGGCTACACACACAATGGCAGCAGACCCTTTTCAAAGTGGTATTCAGTGCACTGAATTTATTAACTGTTTGACTTTCAAGAGGAGTCCAGCTTGCTCTCTGGGTAATGAAATTTACCATCTAATGACAGGTGCTTTAAGATAAGACCCTGCAATAATTTGGTAACTCTGACACGTGTAAGGATGCCAGCCTATGGCCTGTCTGCTCTAAAGCATCTCCCCTTACTTTTAGGCACGCCCTGGCACGTGCTTTGTTACTCCTGAGACGTGGATGTATTGGGGGCTGTGATGTGTTGTTTTAATGTGTGTTGCATATTAAATAGCCGAAAAGGTTTGGAAAACTGGTATCAGGACTAGTACCATTGTCGCTCCGAGGAGAACCTCACCCGGAGCTACCAATTCCAAGCACTTGGTGCGCGCCAGCCCCGAAACTCCCCATCTGTTTCGGCTGGCTGATGGCTCCTTCAAGATCCCTGCCCGGCAGCGGCAGCCGGCGCACATGGAGCTGTTTCCAGAGCTCCGCTGTTCCTCCGCGCTGCCCGCCGGGTTGCCGACAGTGCTCCCTGCTCCAGCGCCGAACTCACCGGCCTCGCCCGGAGCAGGGCCGCTTCTCCACTCACCGACGACACCCGGAGCAGGGGCTGCCCAGGGGACGGGGGGCGCGGGGCCGCGGGGCTCGGGCACTGGGCCGCGGGAGCGGTGAGCGCGGACGAAGATGCCCGGCACGGCCGCCGCCGCTGCCGGGAAAGCCGCCGCCTCCGCGGGTCCCGCGGGCGCTGAGTGGCTGCGCGGCCGGGCCGGGGCGGAGCGCGGGGGCGGCCGCCGTCCCGGAGCGGCCCCGTCCCCAAACAGCGCTGAAGGAAGCGGCGGGCGGTGCCGGCCCAGCAGCCGCCGCGCCGTGCCGGCCCCGCCGTGCCGGCCGCGCCGTGCCGGCCCTCGCTGACCCGGTCCCGCGCCATGGAGATCGAGGCGGCCGCCGCCGCGCAGGTGAGAGCGGCACCGCGGCCCCGGGCAGGCCCGGCCGGTGAGGGCGCGGGGCGGGGCGGCCGTCACGAGCCCGCGGAGCACGTGGGGCCGGCCCGCCCCCCGGAACGTGCTGAGTCACGGTAGGGGCGGGGCCGCGCCGCCCGAGGGGGCCGGGCCGGGCTGGGGTCAGCGAGGGCCGCCCGCAGCCTCGGCAGCGCGGGGCGGGCTGGGCAGGGCCAGAGGCCGGAGCCTCCCCCGAGGGAGCGGCTGGGGAGGCGCCGGGGCCGGTGGCGCTGCCCGAGCCGGGTACGGCGTCGAGTCGCTGCCCCCGGCGGGCCCGAGCGCTCCCGCTTCGCACTCGGGTGAGTTACCGCCGCTTCCCGCTGCTGCGGCCCGGGCCCGCTCCTGGGCTGTTGCAAAACCACACGCTGTCCCGGTTCGGCTCCGGGTTCGCCTTGGGGTCCGGATCAGCCTGGCACACGCAGCCCGCGGAGCCCGGGCCGGAGCGCCCAGGCACCTCCGCCTGCTGGAAACCCCCGCCAGGGCTTTGGGCACAGAGCAGGCGGAGCCGGAGTGGCCTCTGCCAGGGCGAATGTCCTGGAGGCTCAGAGGTGTTTGTGGTTTGTACTCATATGCTGTGGAGCCTCTTCTCTCGAAGCCTGGGGGAGTTCAGTACTGTTGTGTTGCAAACTAGTTGCACAAGAGCTGCATGAATAACTGAAAACATAACTGAACTCCATTATAAATTTATATAATTGTGCTTTTCTTGGGCGTTTGAATAGAAACATATCCTTATAAACAAAACGCTAGGTTTAAAGAAGTAATACTTAAAAATTGTTCTGGAGATACTTTAATTCTTTACTTGCTGCAAACTTAAGACTCAAGTGTTCTTATGCTCTTCTAGTGTGGGTTGGTATGCATATGCTATGCAGTAGAGTTTCTTCTAACGTTGCCCATGCTTTAGGATATATAAGCGGGTACTTCCTACAGGTACTATGACTTCAGCAGTATTGGATGTACCTTTTTCTGTTCATTGGATAGTTCCTTTCGAGTCTTGGGCTGCCTGTTACTCTGCTTGGCCCATCTGTTTTTCTAGCCCTGGGTAGCACAGCCATGACCTTGCCTCCTCAGTTTGTTGGCAAATACTGCAACAGAAATCACTGTCTTGGCCTGTGCTATGTAAGCCCCCTGTGAATTTGGTTTTACCTGTATTATCCAGGCACTTTCAGCCTCACTCCTGAGGTACTCTTAACAGACCAATTCCTGCATATATGATTCTGTACCTTCTTCCCCAATCCACTGTGACTTCTCTTCCAGAAACCTCGCTTTTGTTTCTCGTTTGCCTGCTTTGCCAAACCTTCTCTACTAAGCCACCTGTTGCACTTTTCCTATCTGAGTTCGGCAGCTGATGATTGCTTCTCTTGCAGACCTAGCCTGAAAAGGCAGTGTGTTTTTTAGATAGCAACTTATCATCATCTTTGACATATATAGGCCTAAGTGTATTCATTAAATGGAAAATTCACATACCCTGTACCATAAAATGTTCACTCAAAATGAACAAGGGGGGACACAATCTGCATTTAGCCCCTCAGATTTTGCAAGCTGGCAGATGGGAAGGGTGTTCTTGGTGCCTATGTGCCTGGCAGCAGTAGTCATGGCAGCGAAGGTGAGTGTGTAGGGGTTGCTCAAACTCCTTAACCAGAATATAAAACCTCCACTTTCAGCTGTGTACTTCTGGGGGAGTTAGCAGAACTATTGCCTGCAATATTCCTGTAAAAAGTATTCCCTTCTTGTACCTTTCTGCCTGGAAAGAGGATGTACTTCTGTGCACAAAGGTGAAATTGAATGTTGCCTGCATGGACCTTAAACCAAGAAATAAGATTGCAGTGGAACAAGTGGTCTGGATGTTTCAAATCACACTTGAGAAGGCAGGACTTAGTAGCTTTTCCCTTCAGTAAATGTGAAGTTATTGAAACGGTTTCCAGTTACCTTGTAAAAAAAGCTTAACAAGCCACTTAGTTATTAAATTTTGAACCTCACAACAAGAGGGCAAAAAGAATTTCCTTTCCAACACAATGAAGTTGTGGGTTGCACTAGATTGGAAGTAAGACTTAATTGCAACAACTGGCAAAACCAAGTGGATAAATAACTGAGTGTGCATGCAAGTGTATCTGTTAGGGTCTTTCTACCTAGAGAGCTGTCCTGAAGAGTCTCCAGATCAATTAGTGTGATCTCTTCAGTATAGAGGGCTTTAAATGAGGAATTACACATACTTTTCTTTTTCTTGACCTGCTGCATTAAATTGTCAAGTGAGTGGGTTTATTTTTATTCTCTGATAACCTCTCATTTCCACATGAGTGTAGATTCTGTGGGAAAGTCGAAGAAGTACCCCACTCAGGGCAGGCAGCAAGTCTTTGCTTTTTGGGTTGTTGAGATGTTTTTTCTTTTTTAGTTTCTTGATAATGAGATTTAATAACATTATTGAATAGGAATATCTGATCAATGAATAGGAATATCAGTCAATATTGATACATCTGTATTGATACATCTATTAATATATCTTTGTGCATGAAATTCAAAAATCCCCACATTTCTGAATATATTGTTATCTACTAATATGTAGGACAAGTTTGGAGGAAGTACGTGAGAGAGTATCACAAGCACTTCCTTAAGTAAAAATGCATTTATTTTGACATTTCCAGTAGTTCTGTGCTCAAATTGATATTGAGCTGTATTGGTGGAGCTTTCTTTCCTTCAAAACTCATGAAAGAATATCAGTTAAGCCAGTGTTAGATATAATGCAGTGTAGCGTGTTTGGCTGGAATGAATGTAGCCTAGCAGGAGCTGACCTTGTCAAACCATTCAGGAGAACTACTAATTGGATATTATTATTAGTGTAGTAAATATCCATCATATGAATCCTGTTCTGTAGCAGGTCTTTAAAATGTGCCAAGAAATTACAGTTGTATTGGAAACTGGGTGAAGTGCAAGTTCATTGTCTCAGAAAACCTGACTATCTGACTTGAAGAAATTAATTTTTAGCACTCAAAGTTGAAAAAGAGATTGGCTTTAAAAGCTTATCCGGAAATGTTTGAAAGAGACCAAACTGGAATAAAAAAGAACATTCATTGTAAGCAGAAGGCAGCTGGCTGTTCTTGTGTGCTTTAAAGAAGCTGAGATGTTTTTATAGGACTGTGTGGGTGGTTAGGAAGGTTTGTGTTCACTTCCCACTAATGTTCATGGGCAAGAATAAATTTTTGCTTTCTGTCTCTTACTTTATTATTTTTCTTTTTTAATTGAAAAAATAGGGATGCTGTAAGATTCATCCTGAATAAGAATGCCGTGTGTTATGTATAACCCTGAAAGACAAGGAAATAGTTGAAAATTATAATTGTATCTATTGTTGCACCTGAATACCGGTTTGATTTCTTTTGCTTTCTGTACCTCTTAAATTTGCAAAGCAGAAAAATATCTCTTTGGTATTGCTACTTCCGTGATCCTTACTGAAATTACCGTAGCAATAGCATCTTGAACATACTTATTTTGTAAAAAAAAAGGTCAGATACCTTTGTGGAGTATGCTGGGCTTTGTGAGGTGATGTTGAGGAACACTAGAAGCGGAAGGACCCAAGTGAGGTATTTGTTCTGATTAAAATCAATTCATGCTATTCCTTTCTAGAGTTTTTCATACATAGTTGTAAAATTTTGTTGTATTTGTTCCTTCAGTAGAATTAAGAAAACTCAAAACTGCAAAAGCTGTTGGAGTTTGTCACTGAAAATTTTTGAAATGCAGTAGACTCCATAAGGAGAATGATAATAGTTCATTGAAGGCTCAGAGAAGGGTGAACTTCAAGGAGAAAGAGAAAAAATGGAAAGTCCAGATGAAGATGCCGGTAAATGATGCCACACGTACCCATACTTGTAACGCTGTGTGTGTGACTCATTGTGAAGAAGAAATTTGTTTGATTTTTGTATCTTGAGCACTGCTTATTTTTTTTTTCTTTGCAATTATAAAGATAAGCTTTATACCATTCACTAAATTTAGGCCAATTTGTGCAAGTGTGATGTATTTCCAATTATTGTCTTTGCTGAAGCCAGTACAGTACAAGTTCAGGCAGTAACCCATTGGCATGAATTAAATATTAATCCCCTGCTGATTGAGTTGCAGCCAGCAAGAAGTCCTGCAAAGTCTCTGGGTTAATCACCTGGTTAAAGTTTGCTTTGGCCTCCATTTCATTCCAACCCTGAGTAACCTATTATTGTAATGTAGCACATTCCTAGAAAACTTGAAAGGGTTTGAAGTCTGTTCAGTTTTCTGATCTAGTATATTATATCAAAGTTGGACTTTGTGCCACAGAATGCCACTTTAGGTGAAGGGGAAAGAATGACACCTTGGTCAGCTTAATCCTTTCTCAGCAACAAACTGATTTAATCGGTTTTGAAAACACTTCATTTGCTACCTCTGCAAGTCGTTCAATATGACCAATGAGAAGTCATGGAGGAGGAGCTGGAAGTTATGACCTTGAATTTGTGTTATCCAAGGATGACTGATATACAGTGAGCCACAATGCTGCTCAGGGTTGCTCAACTGCAATTCTTTTATGACATATTTGTTTCATTAAGGTAAACAATTAAACCAGCGGTAAGAACTGAAGGTGGCAGTGCTATCTGTGGTGCATAAAACTGCTGAAAACGGTGGAAGGCTTATCTGGAACAGATACTGGAAAATGCATTCAGTTCAAGATAGTCATCGTGCACTTTTAGCTTTCCTACCCAGTAAGTGCTTTCTGTATGGGAAAAGCAGAGCTAGTGACAGTCACGTATTAATTAGCAGTAGCAAGAATTTAATTTCTTATAGCACTTAAGCTTTTCTAAAGTAAGGAGCCATGTGCAGCACAGTAGTGAAACAACAGAGCAACACCTATTTTTCCGTATCTGTGACTTCTAGATACATATTTCTTAATTTTTCTTTCCTATTCTTTAAAATAAGGAAATTAAAAATTATATTCCCCATTATATTATCTTGTTATAATATTCCTTTAGTTTTACTTTGAACATGTGTATGCCAGCAGTGGTCATTTCAAATGAAAGCAAAGTCTCTCAGAACCATACATTTAAATTAAGTATTAATTTGGCATCATACATTTAAATTAAATATTAATCTGGGTAACCAAACAATCTGTAACAACATCTAGTACAGATAAAAGTGTTTAATTATTTGACTGCTTTGGAGAGGAGCATTTGTCTTTATCTTATGAAGGATCTTCTGTTTTCTGTGTTTTGCCATTTTGAATTCTTGGTGAAATATTTTCTGTTTTCTTTCAGTGACACATTGATTTTTCAATGTTACATGTAAATACATTGGCTTTGTATTTGCCTCTTAATTCATATGATAATATTCACTTTAAAATTCACTTTAAAATACTTAGATGTTTTAGCATGTTGTTCTGGAGATCTTGGAAAGCTATTAGGAATAATAAGAGTGTTAATAACTCAAGTTAGCAATGTCCTACCAGCAGAGTATAACTGCTGCTCAGTAGTGTATTACTAAACTCTAGCACAAGTACTAATTGGCACAGCTCTAGTAGAATGGGTATAGCTTAGAAAAACTTACGTGGCTGCAATTTATGCACTACAGATACAGCTGAAATTTTTTATTATGTCAGTTCAGATTTCTGATTTTTGCCTGATTAGCTGCAGTTTTTATACTGGGAAGAAGGAATATGAAACAGTGTTGGTTTAGCAAAATTACTTGGAAGGTACTGTAAATGATTATTAATGTTTTCTGTCTTTAAATGTAAATTAAACCTAAACCATTTCATAAGCTATGTCTTTGTTGTGGATTCTGTTGCAGTACTGAGGGAGTTGAAACCACTCAACCTTGTACATGTCTTGCAGTTAGACTTTTAGCCTAACTTCTGCAGTGTTATTACCAATCTAGTTAAAAAAGAGAAGAGAAAGGGAAAGAAAGTTCCTTTAAGATTTAAGTTGCAGCAACAAAGTTAAGTAAGATCAGTTTGAAACCATCTCTTTAAAACCTTTTAAGGAAGTATCTTCTGTATTGCTATGAAATGTAAAGATATCAACTTTTCCCTCCATGCCCCCACTTTTGTCTTGCAGTTTCAAAGTTTTATAGCTGTTTGCTGTATTGATTTTACATGCTGTCTCTTGTAAGTATAACAAAAATTCCACTCCTAGAGACAGCTTGCGAAACAAAGTTTGCATTCTTGGGAAATTGACTCAGAAGGAGCTTGGTTGATAGTGGGCCTGTAAGAGGAGGTTTGTTTTATGATTAAGGGTGTGTCTATTTGCTGTGTTTGAAAATTAACACCTATGAAATGTTAAAGCAGTGGCTTTTCAATAGCTGAGTTATGTGAAAAGTTACTGTGACTTTGATTTGCTTCCTGCTCAGGTCATCACCACCATTTTGCTGTAAAGAGCTATGATAAAAAGATTGGGGTTTTGTTTTTGTTTTTTTGTTTTTTTTTTTTTGTTTTTTTTTTTTTTTTTTTTTTTTTTTTTGTTTTTTGTTGTTTTTTTGTTTTTGTTTTTTTGGAGGTTTTTTTTTTTTTTTTTTTTTATTGTTTGTTTGAAACCTTGTGGTAGAATGAGTGCCTTCCTACTTATTTCTGTCATTAGAGTGGAAAGCTTCCTGTGCTGCTGGGGATCCCCATTCAGAATTCCCAGGCAGCACATAGTCAGTGCAGGTCTGCCACGGGGAATGCTGCCTGCTCCCGTGTGAGAGGGCCAGTTTTAATGTCTGCTCTGCAGCCAGCCACCTGGGCAGGGGCACTTCATCATTTCTGCTTTCTGCCTTCAGGAGCTGTTTGCTTGAGTTACATGCTCTTGGGTAAGAAGACTGAATTTTGTTCTAAATCAGGGTATTTCCAGTTGGATTGCGTGCAGTTATGTGACCAGATGACGTGTTCCACAATCAGCTGGTTAGCAGAACAATGGACAAGAGAGGATGGCAGGGATGAGTGGGTGGCTCTGAAGGCTGGTGCAGCTCAGCTCCGAAGGGTAAGATTTTCGGATGCTTCGTGGCTGGAAGGAGAGCACAGAGACTGTAGCAGCGGAGGTCATCCAAGACCTGTCAGTAGGGGTATTCCATCCCATTTTGTGACTCTAATGCTTGACTTCACCACTGCCATAGGAGGAGTCACTGATATGTCTGCACCAGTGCAGATAATATAGTCCTGTTCCTGGTACAAGTGTACCGTAGACCCTGGTGCAATCTGCTGTGAATTACTTGACATGAGATGCATGGACATGTCTGGTTTATGACACAGAATTATATTCACACTTGGCTTTGTTTCTACTGTAGATCGGTCCCGAGATCCATGTCAGCTGAGGAATTTCTGGAAGATTGTCCCACTGGTACTTGTAAAAGAAATCAAACAAACCTGAGTAAACTTTTGAAACAAGTAGGATTTAAATAATCCAAAGGATGAAAATGAAGATGCCAAAGGATGAAAATAAAAGTCAGTAACAAAAATGGTCCTAGTAAAATAGCATAATATGAAAGAAAACCAGAACATGAATTTGAATCTAAATCATGATTTCTGACAGCTGGTCTTCCAAATTATTTAAATTTAATTATTTGGCTGTGGAAATGCACATTTTATTAATGTGCCTTATAGCTGTGTATCAGCTATAACAGGTTGTAACAGAGAATTCCAGCACAGTGACTTCTGATACTCTGCTTTCTATTTTGGTTTTAGGATTTGAACTAGAATGTTAACAGGTTAATTCTTCAACTAGTATGAATTGTTGTGACTCAGTGAAATGTTTTAGTGCCATGGAATGTTTTCTGGCTTGATTTGTAATCCTTTATCATCGACCACTTCAGGAGTCCAGTCTGCACTGACCACTCCTGGGAATCTTCGCTCAGCTGACAGCTGGTTCATACATCTCTAGACATCTTTCATCTCTCAAAGTTTCTTTTTGTTGGCAAAGTTAAGAATGGAAGCCACTTAAATAACAAAACTGTTAATGGAGTGCTTCAGATTATTCAGAAACTGTCACTAAGGTCAGACCCACAGAATTATCTTAAATTCAAAATGAAGCTTGGGATGAGAGTTTTTGATAAAACAGGTTATAAGTCTCCTGTATACTCCAAGGGGACAGACATGGAAAAAGCCCCAAGAAAAGTGGTGGGCGGTGGAGGCTCTTGATTTGGATGGAAGGACAGTTACTTGCGGTTGAGTTTTGCAGTTTTGTTGCTCTTTTGAAGATACTGAGCGTTACTTTGGCAAGAGGTATAAAACCATTTACCTGCTCTGGTTTATGCCTTGGAAGGTGAATTAGATCCTTTTGCTTTCAGAATTTATAAATTGGAAAGTGAGAACTCGAATGCACCACACAAAGCTTTAGTTTTCCACCCAGTTATTGTTCACTTCCTTAGTGGGTTTACCTTTTCTAAGCAAAAGCTGTCATTGTGGACAGAAATGAGAGATTGACATGTAGATGCCTGACTTGTTGGCCTGTTTTAGCTTTCTGATTTAGTTGTTTAACTTTGCAGGACCTTGATGTGAAAGAGATTGCTGAAGCCTTTGTGGGGGCTGATGATTTCTATAGGCTTGCTTTTTGCAGATGAATGTGTGGATTACAAGTGCTTAAGAAAATGAGTAAGATCTACCCTTGCTTCCTTCTGTGGAAGGCTAACTCATGTATCTTGGTGTGGTTAGAGAAGAGGGTAAAACTATATGAAATCCTTTCAAGTAAATTAAATAATGATTTCTATGGTGCTTTGTGTAAATTTAGGCAGAGTGTTCTTGGTCAACAGTGCACAGTTGAATGGTATTATTATTGACTGAAGTATGTCACTAGTGTTCGCAGTGTCAAATTAAGCTCACAGTGCCATTTAATCATGAATTACTCTTTTGGAAAGATATTGCCAGCACAGCAAAAATGTGCCCCTCTGGGTATCCCTTTCTCTAATCTGTTATGGTTCTGTACTGCCCAGTGCTGAGCAGTTGGATAGCAATGTATTTTTGGCCTGTTTTCCGGGTTTGGCTTCTTTTCCCCTTGCAGAAACTAAGTAAGAAGTGTATTGGAGGTTGAACACTCAAAAAAACCCCCCACCCTGCTTGTTTAGTGAGAACTGTGCACTGACTAAATTCCCAGCACTGTCTATATGGATTATGTGCTTGAAAAGGGCACGTTAATTGCAGGACTGGCTCACTATTTAACACCTGTGCCCCACAGAACTGTGTACCTATGTACTCTGCCAGATATAGGCACATCTGGAGCAAACACTATTCCCTGCAATATAACCCTATTCTTAAGCTTTTAATCGTAAGATAATACTCCTGGCTGATGTGTTTGTGTGGAATTTCCTTGATGCAGCCACAGTAGCTGTCTGTTTCTGAAAGAGGGCTGCTGGGTATGTGCTGGCAGGACACTGGGTGAACCTCATTGCTTTCTAACTCACCCAGGCACTCCAGTTGATTGCCACTGTAGTTTGGTCCACAAACAACAATAACAAAGTAAGTTGCTTGGGAGATGAGTGGGGTGGAAGTTGACAAGATGTTCTCCTGTAGTGTTAGAGTGTGCAGTGTCCACATCCAGGCCGTGCTGCAGCTGTAATGACCCAGCTGGTGCTGTCCCTGTAACTTCCCCAGCCATCAGCAAAACGACAGCTGGAAATGGGGATTTTAAACTAAGATGCCAATGCAGTGAAAATGTGTATTACAAGAAAGATATAATCCTGGAGAATATATGGACCCTTAAACAAACACAGTTTTCATGTTTGGTTTGAAACATGCTTTTCCAAAAGGTGTGAAATCAAAATAGTGGCTAATAGGTTATAACCCAAGATTTATACAACCTAATGTTATTTGCAGGTTTTTAGGTTCTTTTCTCTGTTCCTATGTTCATTTTGCTTCCTGATATTTTTTTTTTGTTTGTTTGATTGGACAAAGAATGTGCTATAATTTGACTGGATCATGTTTCCCAGATGACTGAGCCATTATTATAAACAAATCCTCTTGTGTATAAACTAGTGAGTATCCTGTGGCAATGTCTGCAGAGTACATGTTTGGCTGGGTGTAGCAGAATAGCTTAAAGATAATATTTTCTATATTGAACCTACAGTATTTGAAAAACAGTTACCTGTTAAATTAAAGTGGGATGCAAAGGCTTATGTATTCCTGTGGTTAAAAGATCAGCAATATTTTTCTCATATTGTTTGTTTATATACAGGGTTTTATTGTTGTTGTTATTGAATTTTGTCATTTATACAAATGCCTGTTTCATTATGATGCTGTATTAACTTGGAAAGAAAAAAACCCTCCATACACAAATAAAGGCATTAAAGCCGTTATTTTGTTTCAGGAAAAGCTGGTCTGTCTGAGGTGGCTTCTCTTGAATACCTTTCAAAATGGAGTTACGTGGTGCAGTACATGGTGATTAGACAACAGCTACAAAGTCAGCCACAGCAGAATCACTCACTTTACTTGTTGGGGCAGCACAGCAGAATTTTGTTGATGTATCAAGCAAAATCAAATAGACAGACTAACCCACTCTTGGTAAACAATCCTGTATTTTTGCCAGCCTCCCAAGTTCATTATGCAACTTGTGTAATAGATTGTAACTTGAATACATATTAACTTTTTGTGCTTATTGACTTTAATTTTGTAATGCTGCTGATGCAAGATAAAGAAATAGCAAGTCAATAACTCCGTTAAGCTGAAAGAATGATTCAGAATTGGAGTATAAGGGACTGCAACACTACTAGGCAGATATACAGTGGAAAAGTGAAAATTGGATTAACACTATAAAATTAAGACTGAAAGGGGAAAACAGAACCCATTTAATTAAAACAGCAAAGCTCTGAAAACACGTATGGCTCATTGCTTTAGATACAGATGCTTCAGAAAGCACTCTGGGATGTCAAGAGATTTAGGACTAAGTTTGAAGAAATGGGATGACAAACATGGCCATTTTTAGGTTTTTCTGAGCAGCCATGGTAGCACTTGTAAATATGAGCATAATTCAGTTTATTCAAGAAAAATTCATTGTAATCAGTTAGACCTTACTCTGTCTTTTCCTTATGACTAAGGCAGAAATAAGGGAATTTGGAGAAGATAAAATGCATGACAGATCTGGTCCTCAGTACTAGAGGATAACTTTAAAATAATCAGGTACTGGACAAAGAAAATATGTACCAATGTCAAACTTAAGATTTTGCTTTCTGTAAGCCATGCAAACGAGACAGTGGATTTGGGATTTCTACTTTTTTTTTTTTTTTTTTTTTTTTTTTTTTTTTTTTTTTTTTTTTTAGTACATTGAGGTGGGATCAGTCCAGACCTCATCCAGCCTCTGGAAACCAACACTATATTAAACTCCTACTAAACTACTATTTTAAACCCACTATCTCAAATATATATTGATGAAACAATTTAGAAAAGTACAGCTGCTTCTGGAGCGTCTGAGATTGTGAAACAGTCTTCTGCAGAAAGATCTGCAGCACTGAGCAAGAATCCCCTGATCTGTTGTACTGTAAATGGTCACCTCAAAGCAGACCAGATGTGGTGGGAAAAGGACATAGATACGTGATTCTGACTATTGATGATGAGATTGAGCCAGGGATGAGAGTGTTGCTCCTGCTGCTGTGCCCCAGGCTGGGAGTGCTGTGAGGCACTTGCACATGTCCAGTATTTTCAGGAGTGTCAGGGTGGTAGGGATTGATTGATTTTGCAGAAAAAGAGAAGACTTGCCAGAGTGAAGAAGTAAGCTGTTGTGTGTCCTTCCTTTTCCTCTTCTTTGCTGTATATCTGATGAAAGTGTTTTTCTTTACCTTCTTTGGTCTTGCTTTATTGTTAGGATTTTGCAGGTTTTGGAAGTGAAATAAAGTTAGTACATTAATGATCATAAACAGCCTTCAACAGCTGTTTTTTATTGCAGTTACATTCTTGCTCGTTTTACATTCTTCATGCTTAAAGAAACTTGTCTTTTCACTATACAGGGTGTGTTTTTTGCAAGGTATATACAAGATATATTTTTTCCCTGGCAGTTTGGAAAGCTTGCCATGGAATGCCTTCAAGAAAACCATCATGTTGAGAGCTGTACATAACTTATAGACTTAGCCTTTGTTGATACCATTCCTGGAAGATGACATTTCAGGTAAAATACTTAAATAATCCACCTCCCAGAGGAGTTGTTTCTGGAGTGAGGTTTGGGAGAATGGTTGAGTAGTATCCAGAATTGTACTTCCAGCCAGGCAGAACTCCCAGTCTTTGTCGAAGTAATGCCCTTAGACAAGGCTTGTAGTGAAGCTTTCTTAAGAATGCTGGACAATCCAGCCAAGAAATTTTTCATCTAATCTAATTAATAAGTGTAGATCCTGACAACTTTACATTTGTTAAGATAGCTTGCTATAATACAGTGAGTGGTACAGTCTGGAATATGAGATGTGTGTTAGGAGAAAATAGAAATTTGCATACACAGACTTAACATTTCAGGAACTGATCTTATCTGGCTCTGTTGGGGCAGAAGAATGTCCCAATATGTATGGACAGCATTTAATGGGTTTATTTATACCGACAGGGAGTGAAAATTCTCTTGCAATATCACTTCTTTAACGCTAGGGCTTTTCAACCCTTTTTGAGTCCTTTCATAGGTAAGTTAGCCTGCCAGGGCTTTGAGTGTTTTGTGGCTCAGGCATCCAAAGACTTTAGGACCAGGAAGAGAAATGGGCATAAAGACAGAGAAGCAGCCTGCTGTAGTACCAAAACAAAGTGGTTTAGTGTCAGTACAGTCACACCAGTGTTAGGTGGCACAGGTATGAAAGACAGAAAAAAGACATCTCCATCCATCCATCCATCCATCCATCCATCTTGTTTCCTTCCAGATTTCTTAGGAGGTCTTGGTGAAAAATGTGGGACAGCAGACAGCTCTGCAGGGCAGCTGGGGATTTGACCTCATGTATTCACAAATCACAGGTTGCTGTCACGTGGCTTTGTTTGACAGCTGTCTGTTCTGTCACACTTCCAAACTCTGAATTCAGACATCTGAAATTGCTGTTGTACCTCTCTGCCCACCAGTGTAAATAACTTCTGTCATTCCCTTTCCCCCATTCTTCTCACTTGTTTTTAAAAAGTTAGGGTTTTGGGCTAACTTAATCTGCTTTCTGTGCCTTCTCTTAAGCATAAGGCTTATGTGTCCAGATTTTCTTCTGTAATTGTAAGCTGTAATTAAGTAACTTACCTTGAAGAATATTTAGAAAACAAAACAGTAGTTACGGAGAGGCCAGAGATCGTCTGAAAACATTAAATTATTTATAAATAATTCTTGAAAACTACTTGAACAAAATCAGTTCCTACAGAGGATAATGAGGTGAAAACCTTCAGCTGTTGCTTCCACTGAGCTTTTCTTAAGTGATAAGATGCTGCCAGCTCCTCTTGTACTTCCCTTATTACTTGTTGGCCTCCTTTTCATTCTTGCCTTGAAGTGTCTCAGGTCCTTGAGCCTGTCTCACTTCCAATATGTTTTTTTTTATTAAATCAGAAATGTAAGGTGCTTTTTTTCTTCATTCCCTTCTCTTTCTGGAAAACAGATAAGAAGTGAGGGATACTTAGCCCTGTCTCTTTCTGTGGGTAAGCTGTAGGAATTCTTCCCTGCTCCTGGTGCAGTGTTGGCCTGAGCTCCCTGCTGGATGCATTAGCCATTGATTGTGTTGCTCTTCTGTTGACTCCTGCTGGCACGGGAAATCATCTGTCTTCATGGGGTTAGGCGCTAACAGATCATGGGAAAGGAAAACAGACCCCTGTTTGGTGGGAGATTCTGCTTGTGTTACCTCAGTTTATGGTGCAAAAGGCATGACTTGAGAAGTAAATGCACAAACCTCACAATGTGCTCTGGATCCAGGGGATAGCTTACAGTGGGTTGAAGGTGCTAAGATTGTTTCTCTGCTTACATTTGGGCTGCTGGATGTTTCCATTCTAGCAAGGCTACCTGTAAATGGCTCATATTCTAACCAACACCAAAACCAGTCAGATAAACCAGACAGGGATGAAACAAAAGATAAGCATTTTGTTTAAGGCACAGAAGTCAGTCTGTGAAAGTAACATGAAAACAGGGTCTCTTTCCTTTGTTTACCCTTCTGCAAATGTTTGCTTAGGAGCAATAAGAGTTAATTGTCAAACTTTACAATGTAGTCAGAGATTTTCTCATAAAATGTATAACAGACTCTGCCCAGATGGCAAATGCTGATATGTAAATCTAAAACATGAAAATTTCCATTGGGGGCCAGATGGTGGCTTAATGTGAATTGTTTAACATTTATGTTTATCTTATTAAAAGTGCCTTTATATGTCCAAACTGAGCTGTCAATGTGGTTGGAAGAGCATATCACTAAATGAACAGAAAAATCAAACCATCGGTACAAGGCACCTCCTGCTTACATGGATCATGGGAAAGCAAACATGTCTTCTGTTGAGAGAAGTTGTTTCTCTGTCTTCAGAATTGCAAAGAAAATCAAACCAAAATCAACCAAAATCAAATCACTGTTTGTCTGCTTGGGAAAAGTATTAAACCCATACCATTTTCTCCAAAGTTAGAAACATTGGATGACAGTAATGCACAAGTTGAATCCCATAATGCATTTGCCCTTGGCCAAGGCGTTGGTGTTCGGAGGGAAAGAGCTGAGCTGCAGCCAAGGGGGAAGCACCGCGGCTGCAATCCCTCCTGGGCACAGGCTGGGCTCTTCCTGCGCGGCCTCTCGGCTCTGCCAAGCCCATCATTTCCTCTGATGCAATCCAAGAAGTTGCACAACGGAGGAAAGAACAAGTGGGCGCTTGTGGAGGCTGTCACATGAGGCTGTGCCTTTGCAGTAAATGCATCTGATATTCAGGGAAGTGGTCAGCCTGGCTCTGAAGGGCAGCAGCCAGCTCTGGGTCAGATGAATCTTTCACAGGACTCTTGGTGCACGTGTTCCAGTTTGGGTGCCAGTCTGTGCTCACTTGTCCCTCAAAATGAGTCTTTTTGAGCACATCATGTTGAGGCAACTAAAAACCAGCAGGTAGCTCTTGCACAGGAGAGGAAAACACATTTTAATAGCTTTAGTTTTAACACTCCAGGCATCAAGTACACAGTTACTTCTGGGATACTTTTCACAGTAGAAGGGGAAAATTGCTTCAGTGGTGAACCTAAGGTAGAATGCCTGCCTGTGTGGGTACCTCTGCGTATGTGTGCGCTGGTGTTCAACAAGGCAGGAAAATAAAGAGGAAGACTGTGGGGCAGCTAAAGGAACAAAATTGCAAAATGTTTGCTTTAGACTGCGAGGGTTTTTTTAAGAGTTCTTTGCCATTACCACGTGCTTGTGGTTGTGATTCATTCCTTAGTGAATCACTTGTCAGTGTTGATTCCCTTAACTTTAACCTGAGGCTTTGGACTAAAAACCAGAATACTTTTTTTTCTTGAAACGGGAATTATTACTAAAAGCATTGGTTGAAATTATAGATAAGTATTAAGTGGCAGGTTAATATTTAAATCAGCGTGCTGTTAGATACTAGTATCAGCATATTGACCAGAAGAACATTTCCTCCATGTAGCCCATTTATGTTGAGTAATTAGTTGAATTGTTATTCAAAGTTAAGACTAATACTGCTGTATTTATGTACAGCTTTTCAAACTGAAAATAGGAGGGCTCTTTTTCAGTTACATGGTGGTAACAAAAACAAAACAACCCATCCTTTTGGTTCTAAGTGTCACTAACATAACTAAATAAAATTTAAAAGTGCTCCTGACAAGCAGTGCTCTCCAGAGTAGAGCATGACACTGTTTGGCAAAGCTCAGCTCTGTGCTAGAGATAAGACACTGACCTAAATATGGTCCTTTGAAAAATGGTGACAGGAGCCAATCAGTGCTGTCATATTTGTCAAACAACAGTTTAAGATCCTGACAATCTTGATAAGTATGCAAGCATATTCATTCAAAAAAGAATCCTGAACTGACTGCTGCACACACAGAGAGGCAGTGGTGTACAGCCACAGCATTTTCTTTGGTTAGCTGGTGTCTTTGGAGACATCTCATACCACAAAGGAGGCAGCAGCCAAAGCTACTTACTTTGATAATGAATGTTGCCATTAGAATGGCTGAAAGACGTAATAGCTGGGTCCTACATTTTTGTACTAAGGCTACACGGATTCCCTTCTTAAAGAAAATGTGTTTTGCCTTCTGTAGCTCTGTAGCTACAGAAAGAAAAACTTTTGGTTTTCATGATTTAACCTGAAACAGAGCACCAGTTCTGATATTTTTGTGCATTATACACACACATGCACATAAAAATCTTTTGAGTCACATTTTTAATGGTGCTTTGTAAATGAATAATTCAGAAGTGAGTCCTAAAATCCAGATCCTGCAGTTTTATCCAGAACATATTGCAAATGCTCAGAGACTAGGAAACACTTTTGGGTCTGCTGCAGAAGGAGACACTGAGCAGCTGGTAAACTACTGGCCCTTAATGAAGCTATACCATATTGCAGTATCTCCAATTACTGCAGAACTTAATTAGTTCATTTTACCCTGCCAATCTGGAAAGACCAAACATTGTCTTGGGCAGCCACTGTAATAATTTCAGCTTCTTCATTGCTGGCCATTAAAGCTGAGTTTGGTCTCTCCCAGCAAGGTATATTAAATATGTTTTAGATTTGGAAATGCCTACATTGTGTTACACAAAAATATTTTACATAATTACCAAATTTTAGTAAAAATACATTTTTTTAGTCATTATTAGAAGTCGTTCATGCCACACGGAATGAGGACGTGAATTGGTTTGTTCAGATGAACCTGAATTGGTTTGTTCAGATGTGGACTTGGCCTAAAGCTTTTTGCCATAGCTGTTGTAGAGACGTGATCATTTTAAATGGCAGCAAAGCTGGCATTCAGGTTACTTTGCTTCTCTATTTGAAAATAACCTTCAGAGAGAAGGGAATGTTTTAATTTGATATGATGGCAAAAAAATTCTATCTTGGGTGTAGAGCTGCTGAGTGAATCAGGAAGGTTCTGTTTAGATGAAATGCAGTGTTTGGTGTTTTACTTGTAGAGTGTTAATCTGATGAGGATGCCCAACATCGAACATTATTTTTACATGTTGTCCTAAAGGGTAATTTTAAGCATAATGAAACATGGTGTAAAAAAAAAAAAACTTCCAGGCACCAGCTAAATGGTTGACATGTACCCATCTGAGAAACATGGCTAGCAAGTATTAAAATTCTGTATCAGCATGCATACAAATGGATACATTTTGAGTGTTAGTTTGAGTGTTTTCTTCATAGAAGAAAATTCTCTAGACTTCAGCCCTAGGAATATTGATTATTTGAACAGTAAAAAACTAAAACAAAAGAATCCACTAACCCCCTTGACCTTCCCCCCTCCCCGCAATAAAAAACCTCGATGCAATAAATTAAAAGTAATTGTAGCCATAGCAAATAGCATTAAGCAATTGCTCTTTCCTAAACAGCAGAATTCCATTTGGACTCTGTGATGAGCCAGGGGCCAACGCATTAATGGTGTTTGATACCCTGCAACCACTGTTCATACTCAGCTGCTCCAAACCAGCCACATTTAGAGCATCAGCACAGACTAAGGTTTAAATTACAATTTTTTACTAATAGTCTTAATAGTTGTCTTTAGTGCTAGTGATGTTATGTCACTTGGTGTCTTTGATGTTCTGCTGATCTTTAAGATTAATACCAGAATGGAACATTACTAATCCAAAATAAATGTTGCAGTATGGCTATTTACAGTTACTTCAGGAAGCTTCCATCATGTTTTTAGGCAGCTTTTGCAGTTTAACAAGAACATGTGAAAAAAAATTTACATGGTCATACTTTTCAATTTCTCTCTTTTCTCCTAAAAATTACTTTCTTTGTGATAAATTCATTCTGTAACTTTATGTTTTCTGTGAGACAAGTCAAAAAAGAAGAATATATTTATCCTCTGGCTAGTTTCTGTATTGCCTTACCAATTGTAATAAATTCTTGGTTTCTGTGAGCCTGTGTGTGAGCCACAGAAACCAAACTACCAGATCACACACTTCAGAAAGGTCATATAGAGCCATGTTTTATTTTGGTAATTTTGTAGGATTAAGAGAATAAGCTTCAGTTACATAAGTCTACCCATTTGACATAGAGATTTAAAGCTTTGCTGTTGTTCTAAACCAGTTCTGCCTGGGAGGAACTTGCTTAAAAAAAGCATTTCTGTTGCAGGACATGAACTTGATTGACATCCTTTGGAGGCAAGATATAGACCTTGGGGCAAGACGTGAAGTTTTTGATTCTAGACAACGGCAGAAGGAGTATGAACTCGAGAAGCAGAAGAAACTTGAAAAGGAAAGACAAGAGCAGCTCCAAAAAGAGCAGGAGGAAGCCTTGCTGGCTCAGCTGGAGTTAGACGAAGAGACAGGTGAATTTGTTCCTGTGCAGCCAGCTCAGTGCATTCAGTCAGAAAATACTGAGCCACCTGTTGCTTTCTCACAGGTAAACTCCAGTGGTTTGAGTGTGTTTAACCCTTTTTGTGTTCACAGGAAGGCATAATAGTAATGGCTGCCTAAAATGAATTTGCATGTGTTGCTGTAATGGAAGATCTTGTTACTCAAAGATGCAGTAACCTTTTTTCATAACTTTCCTATTTAGACCACAGAGCCTTCAAAACCAGAAGCAGAGGCCTTGTCCTTTGATGACTGCATGCAGCTCTTGGCAGAAGCATTCCCGTTTATAGATGAGCATGAGGTAAAAATGCAGAGTTCAGTGGTTTCATGGGTGGCTTTCCACGGGGTCAGTCTCATGTCTTCTCTAAGATTTGTCTTCAGCATAAGACTAATTTGTGATCTGAGTTTTCTCCTCAAGCTGGCTCCGGCTGGCATAAAGCAGTGAGTAGACTTGAATATTTTTATAATATTCCATTATATTAAAAAAAAATGCTTTCCTTAAGAAACACCTGTTTGTTCTGCAGAAATGGTAGAACTCCAAAAACTAGGTTTTTGCCTTGGAAAATGCACATCTGGTTTTTTGAGTGGGTTTTTTAGTTGTCATTGTTTTGTTCGGCTTTTTAATTATTTGTTTAAACCCTTCAGGCTTCTTCAGCTGCATTTCAGTCACTGGTTCCTGCTCAGGTCAATAGCAATCCAACCGTTGTTTCCTCTGATCAAACTCAGCCACCTGAATCCCCTGATCTAGTACAACCCACTGATGCAGAGAATATGCAGAACATAGAGCAAGTTTGGGAAGAATTATTGTCCCTTCCAGAGTTACAGGTTAGTATGATAAGCACCTGAAAAACAAAGCATGATAGTTTTTGGAGGACTGTAGTACTTTGGAGAAAGCAGTAGAATAGCATCTGAACAGATGGTGATTATTACTTGGTTTCTACACCTGTAGGGTTGTAGGGTGTTTATAACTCAATATAAGCTTTAAATTTTTCAAAAAAAGTATCTTGAAAAACATGTAGAAAGAATGAAATGAGTTGTTTATGGATAAGCCTGAATGAAACATTTCTCAGTCAGAACTTCCTCATGTTTAGCAAGTCACTGTTTGCCTCTGTGTGTATCTTGATACGGCGTGATCATCGTTAAAATTCAGCTGCTCAAAAATGGACAATTCTGAGTCATGGATCTACAACAGGAATTGTTTTCACAAGTGTTATGTTGGTAACACAAGGTAAATGTTGGGGACTTTTTAGCAGTGTCTGATCGTGTGAATATGATTACTTTTGCATTCAACTTTTATCTAAGGAAAAGGTTTTTTAAAGCTGATAATAGAATATATATTTAGGTACACAAAAGATTCAGGTATATTTATATGAATGCTGTTCATATACATTCAGTAAGAACAACTTGTGTAATGTACATGAACTAGGTATTTCAAAGGAACAAAGGAGTCACTTTGCTAATACAGAGAATATGTAGGGATTTTTATCCTATGTTTATATTTCTATTTTCCTTATATTTGATAATAAAATTGAATAAATTTATTTTCAAAATATATTACTGTAGAATGTCATCATGCTTTCCAGCATGCTGGTGCTCTACTTTATGCTATTAATACAAGAGATGATTGCCTGGTGAAGTGCCCATAAATCTGAATCATATTCCAAAAAACTAAAGTGAAAATTTGCAGGAGCTGAATTTTTGCTGCCACTCTGCCTCTTCCCTTTGTTTTTTTATATTTTTTATATTCTTCTAGTTTTCTAACCTGATTATTGTGTTAGGCTTAAATGCTTAAAGTAACAAGGGCAATTGGCTGTGAAGAGGCAGCAGTGATGGTGAAAATAAATTAAGAAACCAAACTAAAGTAATCTATTGCAGTAATTCTGAATGGTAATTTAATAATTTTCTTGAAAAAAAGATAATTAAAATGAGGGCACTGCCTTTTACAAATTATGTTTAGAGAAATGGAAAAACAGAACTCTCACATTGAAAATCTTATCTTAAGCCATGAACAACCTCAAGTAATTCCTGGGGACAGCAGGCCTGCTTATTTCAGCTTCCGTTAAGCAACTGACACCTCATTGGAAAGTTGTTCTTGTAGCCAGTGAAAGCCCATCAGTGGAGCAGTCTGATGCTCACACTGGTGTTAACCAGCTGAACTAATGTTTGTTTGCCCGGCTCCATGTTAGCACTCTTCTTACTTCACCAAGAATTACATTGCTCTGTGCTGAAAGCTCCTTCATTCAGTAAATCCTAGAAGAATCTTGGTTTGGAGGAACTGTGACATGAAAGTAATAGTGCTACAAGTCATTGTTTGCTGTACATGCTCATTAAGTCTCATTCAGGAATTTTACCTTTCTGTACTCATGCCATTCCTAGCAGTGGTGCTTGTGAGAAGTGAGAAGGAGCTCCAGGATCCCCACTAGCAATTACCAGAACAGGAGGGCTCCATGCAGTTTCCATACCACATTGGAATGGGTGTCTTCAGCATCCTGCTTTGAGCCTGAGAGGCTCTGCTCTCCTACTCTAAAATGCTTTGTCCAGAACAAGTTGTTTTGTGCTCTTGCTTTGGTATCTGTCATCTTCCTCGATTGCCTCTTCGTAGCACGAGGGTACTGTAGTCATCTAGACTACAACAGTGTTATAAAACCCCTTTATGTCCACATTTATTGCTATTTAATGCTTTTGGATTGTAGAAAAGGATTTTGTCAATTGGACATGTGTTGCTCAACTTCTCCCTTGCATTCCCCATCTAGTGCCTGAACATTGAAAATGATAACCTGGCTGACGTGAGCACGATCACGAGCCCCGAAACCAAGCCAGCAGAGATGCACAACAGCTACAGTTACTGCAGCTCATTACCCATGCTGAAAAAAGACGTTAACTGCAGTCCAGATTTCCTGGATGGTATGGAGGGCCCCTTCTCGGGCATTTTGCCACCAGAGGACACCAGCCAGCTGAGTGTGAACTCTTTAAACGACACATCCCCTTCAAACCCTGATTTCTGTGAGGATTTCTACACCACGTTTATCGATACAAAGGTGAATGGTGATGCAGCAGCAACGAACACTATCAGTCAATCTCTGGCAGAGATTCTAAGTGAACCTATTGATCTTTCTGACTTTGCACTTTGTAAAGCTTTTAATGGCAACCACTCAGGGACCAGAGCAGAATGTAACGATTCTGACTCTGGTATTTCACTGAATGCAAGTTCCAGCGTAGCATCGCCAGAACACTCTGTGGAATCATCTGCCTATGCAGATAAGACTTTGGGTTGCAGCGATTCTGACATGGAAGACACGGATAGTGCTCCTGGAAGTATGCTGCAGAGCAGTGCTGGTGTGTACTCTTTGCACCTCCAGGATCAAGTGTTTTCTTCCTTAGGGCCAAGCACTCAAACATCAAGTTTGCCATGTACAGCCACACCAAAGAAAGAACCCCCTCCCGGCCAACCCAAAGCTCCCTTCACAAAAGATAAACCTCCAGGCCGCCTTGATGCTCATCTCACGAAAGATGAGCAAAGAGCGAGAGCTCTGCAGATCCCTTTTCCTGTTGAAAAAATCATCAATCTCCCTGTTGCGGACTTCAGTGAAATGATGTCTAAGGAGCAGTTCAATGAAGCTCAGCTTACACTTATTCGAGATATACGCAGGAGAGGCAAGAACAAAGTGGCTGCTCAAAATTGCCGTAAAAGAAAACTGGAAAATATAGTAGAACTGGAGCATGATTTGAGTAACCTAAAAGATGAGAAAGAGAAATTGCTTAAGGAAAAAGGAGAGCATGACAGAAGCCTTCATCAAATGAAAAAGCAACTCACCACCTTGTACCTCGAGGTCTTCAGCATGCTACGCGATGAAGACGGAAAGCCTTATTCTCCTAGTGAATATTCACTGCAGCAAACTAGGGATGGCAATGTCTTTCTTGTTCCTAAGAGCAGGCAGTCAGGGACTAAACTTTGAAGGGCAGTACAGCTGGCTCCTGTTCTCTGAGTTACTAGTTTTGTATCATTATCATGATAGTTTTTACAGTGAGGTGGAATGCAGAATTAAGTAATATTTGTCAAGTAAATCTATGCAATGATAATTTTAAAGTTGTTAATTAGTTTATGGAAGATGCAAGTTGAAAATTAGTCAAACAATGCAGATGGGCATATACAAAATTTTAAATCTGCCTTTATAACAGACATTTCCTTCTTATAGCACCCCTTTGACTAGTTTCCATATATATGTAAATATTTAAACGTGCCATATTTATATACTGTTCCTGTCTATTGTTATATTCATAGATTTTATATATATATATATATATATATATATAAATGATTTTAGCCTTCTGAATATAATTTCTTGCAAGACAACCAGGATGGCTTATATTTTTTATAAATATTCAATAGTGTTCCCCATTTTTCTTACACATTTATACTTGCTTTATATTTAATATATTAATTTAGTATAAAAGTTGACACTCAGTGTTTGATTTTGCTTTATCAGCTCATTGAACTTTTTTAACTCTACTTCATACACATTTATTTCCCAAAAGGAGAGAAATCCTTGCAAGTTTTCCAAGGCTAAGTCTTCCTGTAGCATAATTATCAATCACACAGCAGTGTCAGCATTACTAATGCTTCATTCAGCTTCGTTTTAACCTTTGGAAAGACCATGTAACACAAAGTTTCAAGTCTATGCTGAGCTGACAGTTTTGTTTTCCTCCTTGAACACTATGTAAATGAATGAGATCTTTTTTCCAAAGGCATTTAAAATCTGTTAAAGCATTGCCAGCATTATGCCTTTTTCCAGCTAAAATTTCTGTAGGCTTTTGAGCAATTCTCCTAGAAATACACTACTGTGCCTCTGACTTCAATGAATGAGCATCACCTGTCCCTGCTGTTACTTTGGTGCTTACGGAAAACTGCATACTAGCAGCCATCCACTGCCTTGTTTGGAATCTCTGCTCAGTGAATTGAAAAGCTTTGTGGAGTTTAAATTATGATTTATAAAATAAAAAATGGGCAAATAAATAGCATGGTTTTGTTTACTACTCAAAGGAACTCATTGCACTTGATTGTTTTGGATTTTTTTCAATACAGAAAATGCATAATTTGTAAGACATGTTGATCTGAACATTAAAAACCATCTTCATCCCTGTGCAAGTTCTAAAAGTCATGCTTGATTTGAAGTGATTTTTTTCTTGCCACTGATGTCCATATCATGGGTGGGCACTGGGGGAATGCAAGACACTGCTGCCACTTAAAGCAAGAGGACTAATTCATATTTGAAGATGGCAATTTTATAGCATAGGAATCAAGGAGAAAGCACACCCAGCCATGGCCCTGGACAATCAACACTGATACACAGTAACTCTTAAACACAGGCAGGGGCTGATGGCAAAGCACAGAGCACCTAAAACACTCCTTGCCATTAACTACGCTATCAAATGTCTGTCAGAGAAAATTCTCTCTACAGCTGCTCTATAAATACTTTTAATTACGAATTGGCTATAAAATAGACATCTCAGTAAACTCCTGCCCTGCACTTCCATTTGTTCCTTAATTTGTTCACTAATGTGAAAGCCAAAGGCAAACAGCATCCTTACAGCCTTTGCAGGGACTGCTGTATCTGTACCATCCATTTGTCTAAAACATAATACAAAGATACTAAGATACTTCTTCCATTACCAAAACGAAAGTGCAGCTACAAAAAACCTGCAGTTAACTCAGCAGCCTTGTTTGAATTTCATCAGGTGAAGAATCAGCCTAAAGAAACTTGGTCTGTGACTATTTGCATTCATTTTAAACCAGTGTTCTTCACATCATCACCACAGTGCATGCTGCTCTCACATCAAATCCCTTAATATCATTAAGGAAAGAAAATCCACATTACTCATATATATAAAAACATCAGATTGCAAACTATAACCTTCATTTTATTAAGATTATTACTGAGGTACAGAGTATGCTCCCAAATCGGAGTGACTAGTGACATTGCCAAGTCAAAAGCCTCACACTGCTGACTTCATACACTGACAAGTGGCCACACAGAGACCAATTGCTTCTTGATCAAAACATCCCAACTTAAAACTATTAAGAATAAAGCTGAAAAGATGGCCTGAACCAAGGGTTTTTGGCTTGCAATCCCAAGTTGGAAAGATGATCCTGTAAGAAAATGTGTTGCAATAATTCTAGACCACTTAAGTGTTCTGCACAGCACTAAAAAAAGGTGATGCCAACGCATTTTAGATTGTAAGTCATTTGACAATATACACTTTATTCTGATACAAAATTTAAATATTTTAACAAATTTTAATCCATTATGGACTATACTGAAATTTTAAATTTCCACGCTATTTTAACTTGTTTAACCACAAGTTTAAAGATGTCTGCACACTAGCACCATTGCTCTTGAAGTCTTTGCCAGTTTATACCATTTTATTCTGTTTCCAATCTTGCGATATTATCTTCTACATGAAGGCCATTTTTTCTTCTGTGGAGATACTTGGATTACTTTAGTTCAGGAAAAGCTAATAGAGAGAGGTGTCAACCTGTAGCACCCACAGCAGAAAAAGAATCATCCATCAGATATGTGAATTTCAGTGATACTCAAGATCTTACATGCTCCACACAATTTTAAGATACACACACTTGTCAGAGACCACAGACTGATTTATGAATATTCCACCTCAGTGTAGACAGTACATGAAAACCACGTTAATGTCTTAAACACAGGAACCAAAGACAGCACATCAATACACCACACAATCCATGCTTAAAAATATTAGGAACCTTAAGTATTGTCAGGATATAAAAGTTAAGATGCTGTGTTTAATTTTTGTTTTCTGTAATAGCATAGTTACCTCCATCAATCTGGGCTGCTTTTGGGGAAACCTCCTTCTCTACCTGGAAGTATCATTTTTGTTATCAAATAAATTTCTGTACAACTGTAGCTTAGGGACCAATGCTTTGCTAGTTTCGCATCTTTACAGCCCCATCTCCATTTAAAGCTGCTATTTTTAACAGAAGCCAGTAAACAAAAACATGGCCATGAAATTCTTAACTCTTAAAAGTGCTTCTTGGACAGAGATACAATTGACCTAGTACTCCCTTAACAATGTGTTTATTTTGGTCAACGTTATCTCTGAACAGATTTGGCTATAAATAACTGAATTTAAGCAAATTAATTTTAACAAGAGTGTTATAAATCAAACTGTGAAAATAATTCTAACAGTGATTATCTATTTCTATATATAGTGCAAAAAGACCCATCCAGAGAACACAACAAATCTGCAGCAACGTGGAATCCTCTCATATTAAGGTACAGCTTTACTCTATACACAGGCCTAGTCCCAAGGCAAATGACAAAGTTTTTGTTAAAAATTAATTTTGTTAAAACATTTTCAAAATTTTACTGTTAAAAAAAAATTCCAAAGACCACTGCAGGTGCAAGAGCATTTGCCTGCACCTGAGGGGCACTGCTGTTCCCCATTACCTGTTGCTGCACAGATGCCTGCAGAAGCTCTGCCAAGCAGAGCAAAAGCACAGGTTTCCCACTTTTAGGCTTAAGAAAGCAAGCTTGTCACCTCGGCAACAAGCTGGCACATTACACTAAGGCAACATGACTGTATTGCATTTTCAGATTTAGGCTTGACCTTGGCTAAGCACAAACTTGTCTCAATGTTTTTTTAAAAAGTACCTGCAGTTATGAGATTTTCAATTAGGAACCTTCTGTTTTTTATGAAAATCTCTTTATGTTACTTCCAAATTACAGTTAACTGTGTATTACAAAGTCAGGAATTACTTTCTGGGAGTCTACAGGCAGCAGGTAAAAAGTCTAAGTACTTGAAATAGTTTGTGAATATGCCTCTGCCTCTGATTAGGCAGGTTCCATTTGACTACTTTCAGAGCAACTAAACTATAACCAACACTAAAATAGAAATTGACTTCCTAAGAATGCACAGGCTCAGAAACGTATTGGGAAGTTTAAATAGATGCTGAAGTACTTTATAAAAGGACCTGTAATGATCAAAGATGCAGAAAAGGAAATAATACGTGTTCCAAGACTTTACACAGATATGTTCCAGTCTGTGTAACATCAAGATTCCACAAGTTTTTATTGCCATTCAATTTGCCTGTACAAATGCCATTGTGATTTCAGTGCGGTATCATGACAGTATTAATCTCAATTACCCTGCCTGAAAGCACTCAGAATCTGAAAGGGAGCTCTTTGATTTGTACAGGTAAACAAACATCACCTGGTAAGCCAAGATCCACTACCTAGGAGGGAAATCCCAGCTTGCACCAATACCAAGCTCCCTCCCAGAACGGGTGCAAGCACCAACAAGTCACTCGCTGCTGAGAACTGAAAAACCTCTTCCGTGTCACTGCCTTTCCGGACTTCTCTGCAGCACCTCTTCCCACAAGGCACAGAACAAATTTCCCCCCACTCCAGCACACTCCCCAGTAACCCACACACATTATTTCATAGTATCACATTGTCTTGACTTCAGACTCGAAGCAATTTTGTATCTGCCAGGAACAGAAGATTCTTGGATAGGAAATGTACCAGCAAGCAGCACTCATCCAGAACAGGAAACACTGGATGGCATATGCTGGAATATTTGCTACTTAGTACTTATGGCTTCCCTTGATATTAAGAGACTGTCAAAGGAAAGCCTAGAAGGAAATAGGGGTTAAACACATTTTACTATACACTACAAATCTTACCCAGTCAGAAACCTTCATTTGAAGAGGATGTGCAAGACATTCCCCATTTTGTCAAGCAGCAGCTTCTCATTCAACCTGAAAATTAAAGAAATTACTCTTACCTTGTTTAAAAACCTCCCACCACTCTTTATAATTCATGAAAAATTTTAAAGGCAAACCTTACCTATGCTCATTGCCCTTCCTTTCAGGTCTAAATGCTAGACCTATTGATTTTGAGTCAACTCAAGTAGCTATCACTCAAGGAGGTTCCAAAAGGTGAAGAACTCTTGCTAGACTTTCTTCGATATTTCAGCTGTGATAAGCAGATTTAACTAGCCTTGGGAAAGCTGCTCACTATCAGCACAGTATCTTATTCCTTCACTTTTCTGGAAGTTGAAGCTGTTGCTCCTGCTGCCTTGTCATTCTTTAATTAGGCTGACTTCTCCATACTCAATAGGCTGCTGAAGTCCTGTCTTACGAGTCTCCTTAGCAATGTATGGATCAAAGAAGTACATCCTAGGTTCTGTAAAGCTGGCGGATCACTGTCCTCATGGCTTACACTCTTCCACGTCACAAACAACAGCTAAGCTACCCCACCCACCTACAAAGCCGTCACTTACATCCATCTCTTAAAAGGTTGCATACAGATCTTGTTCATAAAGTTTATTATGACACTATTTTTCAAAGTTAACATTGTAGTCACAGTACAGCTACAAGAGGCCCTGTTAAAAAGAACACTGTCAATACATTCTAAAATAATTTAGAAAATACCAGATCAATTGTCAGAAGGGACATCAACCCCATCCTCCAGTTGTCCCTGCAATCAGATGCAGGCCCCAGGTGCAAGTCTACACATCTTCTAGCATAGTAATGTACAAAGCAAGTCAGAAGTCAGGTATCTCACTCCCTAGTGAGTTGTAGTTTAGTTTCCCATGTTTTCAAACTCCAAATGGGTTGTTTAAAAAATGCCTTTATTGAAGTACAGCCTCCCCCCCACCCCAAGCCCAAATGAACACGTACAACAGAAGCGTTCACTAAACCACCAATTCTTGCTTTAACTTTTGAGATCTTTCAGAACTCCACAGACAAGAATAAGCAGACTTTGAAATCCATTTTGGAGGCTACCATCTTGACACTGGTTCCTTGTTTTAGCGTACTGCAGTCTAAATACACTCCAATGACAGCGTTTAAATAACATATGTTTAATTTTTTTTTCAAACAACACACTCATTTTTCTACCACTTCTTAAAAATTATAATTCATTATTATGACTGATTATGCCTTAAGCCATTTCATACATCTTTGCAGATTCATTCCTACACTGGAATTGCATTTACCTTATACTGCACATTGACCCAGAAGTGAAACAGGTGTGAGTAATTCCAATACATATTGCCAAGTGTCTGAATATTTCTTTTATTGACTGGGTCCCTACTATTCTGAGTCTGAATTGACAGCCAGCACTGGCCTGGCAATAGTCAAGAGAATTCACATCAGATGAGGACAGCACAGACTGCAGTGCCTTAATTTGGAGGTCAGAAGTGAGAATTAATTTCTAGCCACATGTACTGGTCAGATTTTCTACTCCACTGCACCAAATCCAGTTGTAGCACACTATCATTCTACCTGTAGGAACTCGGGACTTTACCCCTCTACGTTGTGGGAGTGCTTCTTGTCAGTAAAATACAACTAGATCATGTTTTATCTTTGAGCTCTCAGCTGAGCACAGATGTCTGCCAGGGAAACAGCTCAAGGACTCTACTATTTAAGAGCCCATGGGGAATGGGCTTTTGGAGCACATTACCTGGGACTGTCAGTGTTATACCTGTGCTACCCTTGGCTCTCAGTCAGAAGCATGTGTCCAGAAAATTGCCTAGGGTGCATGCAAGAAAAGTATATAGCCAATAAATTATCGAGGAACATACCTATTACTCTCACTATGATGCCTCATTTAATTGAAACAGTGCAGTCTGGTGCGAGGGAGAAGGAAATGGGGACAAAGGGGATGAAAATTCCAAGCCACCCTCCCCAAAGTATCGTTTTATTGAAACAGAATCATTGTATATCCCAAGGAAACAGGCACTTGATTCCCCCCACCTTAACTTCTCGGGAATTACAATAAATATAAAGGTAAAAAGCAAATTTTTCTCTCCACCCAAGAATTAAACAACTTCAGTTATCCCTTATGCATCTCAAATGAGACGGGAGACAGCTTTCATGTGTCTAAAGTTGGTCTTGTTAAAATATTTATCATGCCTTATTTTCTTGAAGCGCTAGTACTAATACAGAACTACAAATTAAAAAAATATGCACAAACCAAAAAGTAATTTGAAATTTTCATTAAGATAAAGCTTAGTTCTATGATTCACAAACACTAATTTGAGTAACTCAAATCCTAGTTATACATCTAAACAAACTATAATGCAACATACAGATGTTTTCCCTCTGTATGCCTATGTAACTCATGTCAATGACAATTACGTATATACACTGAGACTAGACCCCTTAAGACTGTAAATCAATAGGTGTTTCTATTGTTAACTTTAAATTAATACAAAATAGTAATTGAGAAATGCATTTATCTTCTCTATTAACTAACAAGGAAACACCCTAAACTACATTTCATTTCTGTTATAGAGTTCTCTGTACTAAATGTGGAAAAACTGAACTACACAAATATTGAAAAGTTAAAAATTCATTGATTTGTTTATTCCTGGTACCACTACCACAATTTACAGGGCAATATACCTGATGTAATGGGAAAATAAAAAGAAAAAAGAAAGACAAAGCTACAACAGAGAAAGACCTCAGGAATGTACATCTAATCGACACTACATTGCATGAATCAATAGCTGCACTTTTTGCAAACTGTGGCTATGACAGTCCTGATCAAGAAGGGTTTCCTGTTTAAGCTGCAGTAACTTTTCTGACTATGGATCATCGTTCCTTCTGTGGCAGATTTTACAGTTCCTCTAATTCATTTGGGACGACTGTCTCAAAGTAACCTGCAGCTTTCCTGACAACTCCTCGCTCTCTCTCCTGCTAAGAACTGTAGCCTGTTGAATACAGGATAAGAAAATTATTACTCTCAGTGAACAGTTGTACATTATTAATCATCATTATAAATATGCATTACACCTACCCTTTTTCTGGTAGCATTTTTAGAATCTTCTACCACCATAGCCCCCACTTCCACTTCCAGATCCATAACCACCTAAAAAAACAGTGTGTATACTGAAGTACATGAACAACAACGGATTTTAACTCAAAAATATTTTCTTTACAAAATCATACTTACCACCATAGGGACTGCCTGAACTTCTGCCACCAAAGCTGCCACCACCTTTCATGGGACCATAGTTAGACTGCTGTTGTCCACTGTAATTGCCAAAATCATTGTAGTTTCCACTTCCACCATAATTACCTAAAACAAGTAATTTACAAAGCCATGTTTGTTCAGGACACAAAACTTGCCAAATTCCAATATCCAATGTAAAAATAAATTGTAGTAGTAATTCAAAATTAAATTAATGTATTTTGATGCTACCTGTATGCAAAATGCACAAGTAACAGAAGACCCCTGATATTTTTACTATTAGAAATTGGTATTGAAGATAAAACACACTGCATTATAAGCACATTTGAGTAGGCAATTTGATGTTAACCCAATAGGCCAAATGAGGGCCCCCAAATTCAGAAAACCACGAGTTTCACCATTATTCTTCTACTGCACAACTTTGCCTGTATGACAATAATGCAAATTACAATTTATTTGCACCAAAAAAATGACAGAACTGTAATGGACATGCTGCATACATAGATCAGAAAGTATAGTAAGATATACAGCAGTTTTTGCAGCTTAACTCCCCAAATTTGGGGCGAACAATAAAAAAGCTTATAAAAAATTTGTGTTTGTAGTCCTCACAAAGGAGGATGTGATCTACACATTGTGAACTGGTATCCAAGGACAACATACTTGAAATGCTCAAAACCATTAAAATTCCTGTACTCTGCCTCCACACAAAGATTTATAATCAAAGCTTTTTGAAAAATACATCCCTGGCAAAAGAAAGTTGTAGTTTATCAAAGTTGATCCCCATAAAAAATAACTTTCCTTATGCAACAAGGCCTTCTACGTTAAAACCTTGACATACAACTCATTTTATGAATTACCATATTTCAGGCATTGTGAAATGAAACCTAAGAACCCTGGATGTTGAATGAAAGCTGGAATCTTACCACCACCAAAATTTCCTCCTTCATTGTAGCCATCATATCCTCCTCCTCCACCTCCGTATCCACCACCTGGGTTTCCATATCCTGGTCCTCCACCACCACCATAACCTCCTCTGCTGCCATAGCCAGGACCACCTCCATAGTTGCCACCTTTGAATAAAAGAGAAGTCAAACTTAACACACCAAAGCTAAATAACGGTAAAGAAAGATCCACTTAACAAAAAAAAAAAAACAAACCAACACACTTGCACAATAGAAATGTCCCACAGCACTTTTCCTGTATTATACTCATTGTGGTTGCATAAGTTATCTAAAATATTTGAGAAAAAACCCCATGCTTATAAAACCAAGACCTAAGTAATTCATTACATGCTACTTCCCTCCATCCCTTTTTGCATTCTGATAATTGCTTTTTTTAGTCTTTTGGTAAATGAGGTATTTCTCTTCAGATGCATTTTGGATACTCATCCTAACTGCATCATGAAAAAGATACCACTGAACCACAAGAAGAATTCTTAATAGATAACTGAAAACAGTTTGTTTACTGCTTTATTCAGTTTTAAGTATCTCCACTTAGTTCTCAGTGTAAGCAGCTCCTTTATGACCTTATGATACTAGATTTTTTAAAGTGTAAATACAGACAAGTATTTTTTCCACCCATCATTTTGTGGGGAGAACCAAAAAAAACGTTAACTCTTCACAGCTCTACAATGTAGCAATTTCATTTTCATTATTGCTATTATCACATTATCACCAAAACAGACTTCGCTTCCGAGGTGAAGGCAAGACTTACAGCTGGTTCTAACATTGGGGGAAAAGGAAGTGAACAATACACTTACCATCACCAAATCCATTGTATCCGTCACCACCCCCAAAGCTTCCTCTGCTCCCACCACCGCCACCACCACCCCCATAGCCTCCTAGAACACAAAACAGATGAGAATGTTTTCCTGAACAAACATATTAAGTGTTTAAGCCAACTGTCACAGGAAATACAGGAAATACAAAAAATCAAAAAAAAAAAACCAAAAAAACAAACCCAACCAAAATGCAAATCACATTCTATAATGATATTCCAGCCATTTACCTCTCCCACCAAAGTTTCCTCCTCGGCCAAAATTCCCTCCACCGCCTCCGAAGTTTCCACGGCCCATGAAGTTGCCTGAGCCACCCCCACGACCTACAAAATATTTCACTTGAATTACATTAATTGAAAACCTGTTACACTAAATAGCTATGCACAACTACAACTCACCTCTCTGAGAGCTGGCAGTCTGCATCTCTTGTTTTGAGAGTGCTTTTTTCACTTCACAGTTGTGTCCATTTATAGTATGGTATTTCTGAACTACAGAAAATAGTGAAAAAGTTAGAAATCACATCACTGCAATATGCTGTAAAACTCTCACAGAAAGTTACTATAAGGTATGTACATACTTTGAAAAGTAACACGAAATCAACCCCATCCTTTACAACAGAAAAGCAGCTGATTATACAATCATCTAATTCCACATACTGCTCTTCTGACATTTTAACACTTTATCCCCTAAATAATTTCTCACTAAAGAGCTTACATACCAACTATTTTATCAACTGTATCATGATCATCGAAAGTAACAAAAGCAAAGCCTCTCTTCTTTCCACTCTGCCTGTCTTCCATGACCTCTATGGTTTCAATCTTTCCGTATTTTTCAAAGTATTCCCTTAGATTATATTCTTCTGTATCTTCTTTAATTCCACCAACAAATATTTTCTTTACTGTGAGGTGTGCCCCAGGCTTTACAGAATCCTGCAATGCCAAAAATGACATTCAGTGCTTAAAGCAGTAGGTAAAGATGAGGATACGTGGTTAACTGGAACATGAACTCACCTCCCTGGAAACTGCTCTCTTTGGTTCAACCACGCGTCCATCAACCTTATGTGGTCGAGCGCTCATGGCAGCATCCACCTCCTCCACACAGGAGTAAGTCACAAAGCCAAAGCCTCTGGAACGTTTTGTTTGTGGGTCTCTCATCACCTGCAAACACACAAGGAGGCACTCTGTATTTCTATGCAACTTTAAGTACCTAACCCTTTCAAAAGCACAAACTAGTAACAGAGACTTTACCACACAGTCCGTGAGTGTGCCCCATTTCTCGAAGTGCTCTCTCAAGCTATCATCTGTTGTTTCAAAGCTCAGACCTCCAATGAACAGCTTTCTCAACTGCTCTGGCTCCTTTGGCTCATGGCCCTACAAAATGAAAAAAATAAAAAACACGCTTTGAATACAAATCACAGAATTAAAATTTCAGTGAATTATTAGAAATTATCTGTGTACATTGTAACTACAAATAGGTGAAATACATTTACATAAAAACAATGACTTCTAATGGGTTTAGACAGCAGAATAGTAAACACTTAATGAGGTGTGCTTTTAATCAAAACACTAACAACTTAAAGAGCGCTAAAATGCAAACAGTAAAGGGATTTCAATATACTAGGTAACTCAGTTGCTCCCCACCACCCTGAAGTACATTCATTCCATGCCTATCTTTGAGCAGGAGTTTGCATTGTAGGGACTGGGGATGAAGTACTGCTAGATAAAAGGAAGTTCTAATGTTTTATGAAGCATAAATATGCAGAACTACAAAAAAATTAAGGACGCGGTATACAAGGAAAAAAGGTTCCTGCTCAGGGTGAGTGTCTACTCTTTGGGGATGTCCATTTTGAAAGGTTACCTTTATACATTTTTATGAAGCATATCAATACTAAATTCCTTCAAATATAAATTCTGTACTTTGATAATTCTACTACTGGAGTACCTGCAAGCGAGATAGTGTAAATATATATGTGGATTTTTAGTGTTATGGGAAATACCTCTCAAATGTGAGACAACATGGACCTATGTCTTACAGACAAGAAAATGCTGTAACAACTCATTGATGACCAGTAGTGGGTACAACTACTGGAGTAAGATCGGTAACATAGCAAGCACCACAGAACAAGCAAGTTTAATAGCTCTTGGTAACACTGCCTATATATGATCAGTCACATTTTAAGGGGTGCAAATTTGCAGATCCCAGTCTTCTATCAAATGACTGAAATGGGCTTAAGAGTACTACTGTGTTTCTGCTGTGTCTCAGTGCTGCACTTTTTTACTAGATGCGGACGGAATTTCCCCGTACTTTAGACGTGGAGTTCAAAAAAAATTGTTTCACAACTGCCATTGTCAGAGAAGTCTTACCAGACTTCTGTTTAAAAGCAACCAGATTAAAATCTCACTTAGCAAGTGGGTACTTCTGTGTATGTAAAACACTCCACAAGGTGCTGACCAGCTATGCTGTGTATGACTTCAGTTCTGCAGCATCAATGTTGAACAGGCTCCACTGAAAAGGCTTCTGCTGCAGTCCATTAAACCAGACTAGATGCAGCATTACCCTGATGTGAACTACGTAAAAACAACCACAGACTTCTATCTATAGACATTCTGCTTCAAATCTGAAGTGCTGTAACCTCTGCCACACTGCAAGGGGTGGCCAGAAAGGCTTAAGCCCCTCTGAGTGAGAGTTTTTGTATTATATAGTGCTTTAGCAAACTGTCGGCTTATAATACTTAGGCTGTACTACAGCAAACAGTAACTAAGATTATGAAAAGCTGTCTGGGAAGTAAATCCCTGCCCTTACATCTGTTGAATTTTGTTAGAAAGAAGCCCACCATTCTTGGTAACAGCCTTCTATTTAAGGCTTTGTTACCTCAGGATCATCATATAAATCAGTAACAGTCAATGATCCCATGACTACAACAAAGTAAAGCCTCTAGTGTCTTCCAAGTGGTCCAGACTGCAGAAGCATTAAAAAAAAAATCTCCCTTCTCACTACATTGAAACTTTAAATTTTATACGATTACAGACCTACTGCATATAGAAACTGCTTTAGATCAAATGTTATCTGTTGTTAATTCCAATTTTTAAAATCTACTAACAATTTTTAGTTGGGTTATGTTAAAGCTGGGAACACTAAGCGTTTCAAACTCTTCTGTACATATTGAAAGCCATTTATTAAGTGAAACTGTGAAGATTAGACTCCTCCAAAATCAGAAATGTATGTAGGGAAAACCTGGACAGACTATTTACAGTTCTCTGATATTATTCAAGGCTATGAGAGTTTCCAGCTAACAACTCGGAGTGATTTTACCTTAAAAGAATAACCACAGAATTTTTCAGGTAAAGAAAAGTGAAGTTCTTTTCTGCTTATTGTTATTTTGTGCACGAGAACTGCTGTTCTCATACAGTAGAAAGAACACCTACTGTTACAGCTTCTCTGTTCTATTGAACAAGAATTATCTTTAGGACACATACATGTTATAGGAACTCTGCGCAAAAAATAGAAAGCAGTATTCTCTTAGAGAATTACAGAATTGGTTTTTTAGGCAGTTTGTTCTCACTAGGGTTTTCAGAGTGCTGTTCTCTATCACACAAGACTGTTTCTCAGTTGTTCAGCTTCAAGTTATTTCTAACAGCACTCTTTCCTGCACAGAAAATCCTGCAGTTCACTTCTCTCCTTTAGTGTAACTTCCACCCTGCTCTCTAAGAATCAGGCTGCCTCCTGCTCAGCTGACACGGCATGAGAGCACGCCATTTTGCAGCACTCCTCTGGAAGGAGTTGGGGAGAGCAGCTGCGAGACCGTCCAGCCTGCCTTTAGTCGGCAAGACACAGTTTCTCCCCCTAAGCTGTCAGAGGGGCTTCCAGACACATTACATGGCTCTGCGGCGGCGGAAAAACCTTCCTTCTGCCCCGACTTCAGCCTTCCCCCCTAAAGCCCAAGCACTGCGCAGTCCCGACCGCCTCCATTTTGTGCCGAGCCGCGGCCGCCGCGCCGCCAATATGGAGCCGAGGGCGGGGCGCGCGGCCGGCGCCGCAGTGGCGCCATGGGCGGGGCCCGGCCCGCAGGGGCCCAGGGCGAGGCTGGCGCGGCGGGCCCCTCTGCTCCTCCTGCCGCCGGCAGAACCACACCGCTGCCTCCCAGGCCCTACCGAAAGCCCCAACACTCGGCGCAGTGTAATTGTACCTCTCGCCTAAGAGTGGGGAGGAAGATGGCAGCTAGAACCCCCTGGGATTCCTGCAAAAATCCTCCTCTTTGCAGAAATCCTGACACCTTTTGAGACAATGCTGCCTCACATACATACTGCTTCTATCCTGAGGTTGCCATCGAGTGAAATTTCCCATGGCAGGGGTTTTGAATGATCAGCCTTTTGGAGCTGCAGTATTTCTCTCTAAAGGCAGTTTTCAGGTGGAGCTCTCGCATGCATTCTACTTCTGAGCAGCAGCAAGTGTCCACAAAATGCCTGTCACGAAACCTACACTCAGCTGTGGCTGAACCTGAAACCACCCTGTCCCCAGGCAGTACAATCCTAGACTGTCTTCTGAAACGGGAAAGCTTACAGGCCACTGGGGCCTCAGCAACAATCCCTGAGAAACTTATTCTCTAGAAATGCAACAGTTTTTAAGATCATTGCAGGGCAACCTACTTTTGTGAACTACAAGAGCTTATTTAGTATGCAGCTGATCAGCCCCCGTTACACTCAATTCAAAGTCTGAATGAGTGAGTTTCAACATTCCTTCCAAAAGGACTTCACACACCATACTTCAATACAAAATAACCATACACTACCAGACACATGCAACTCGGACAAGGTTTGTTCATAATTCAAGTGTTTAGGCCCTCCCACACTGCAGTAGTGTATCATTCCAGAAAAAGTTGGTTTGAACTAGCTAAAATATTCAGGCAACCTGAAAAAGTAATGTTAGAAAGCAAACAAATCCAAATAAATGAAGATAAAATGCCTCCGTTATAAGCTATATAAGCACGTTTAATACCCTTTTTGCTGACCTTAAAGTTTTTTTCTGAAGGGTATTAAGAACTTTCCCCCCTCCCACTTCCACACCCTGCCCCCAAAAGTAACTAGCTCCCATCCTCCCAAAAACAGCCCCAACGTCTTCTCTATACTACGCACCTTATTCAGTCTACGGTATTTCTGCTAGAAGCAAAAGAAAACAGTTATTTTTACTTAGTACAGCTCGCTTTCAATTGCAGTGACTATCAGGCAACCATTTTTACTTAAAAAAAAGAAAAAAAAAAAAGAAAAGAAAATAGGAACCTGTCTTCATTCCCACTAAAAACAGGACTTTTGAAGGTAGAAGTAATCAAGTTCCTGCTGATACTCGGAGGATACTCTGATTTTAATAATTCCACCTTGCTTTAATCAGAAACATATATTTAATCAATTCTGTTATAACAGAAAGCTACACAAACAAAATTTCCCCATTATGCTTAACACCCCACCCATTAAAACTATAAGTAGCAAACTGCAATTTAAAGTTACTCCACTAATACGGGGATGAAGAAGGTAGAAAAAAAAAAGATATTAATATATCAAATAGAAATGGTTAACTTGTTTTTTTTTTTCATCTTTACCCCTTAAAACTACTTTATTTTTAATAGAAATCCCATCATCTCACCTGTGAGGATCGTCTTCCTTTCCTCTTGTAGTCCTCCACTTCTCTCTCTTCCTTAATAGCAGCCATTTTGGAAGGGTACTCTAACTCGGCCTTTCTTTTAGATCTAGGAAACCTAGAAAACAGGTTGGATAAGTCAGTACTTACCCCAGTTCCTGTGACACAGGGCCTTCTCTGGCTGCAACACACAGGTGTAGCTTTGCAGGAAGAAACGGGTCAAAGTAGAAAAAACATCTCAGAAGTATTTTAAAAGGATAGGATAAAAAGCCTCAGGCTACTTAGCTAACAATTGAAAAGAGCTGTAAAAGAAACATCTGCTATCCCAGTCAAGCTCACTACACAAACTAATGCTAAGATCTGTAGCAAACCTTTATCTATTACTGTCTGACTGAACTATGGTGAATACAACTGACACACAGCAAGCAAATTCCACCTTCAATAACCAAACTCACTACATAAATTCTGCTTCTTTGGATTTTTAAGCTCCAAAACATGTAACATTTTGCAAATATTGCTTATTAAAACTTTCTGATGACTACCTCTTGTAGCCAGCTATCCAGCAGTGTGGAACACTAGAGGATGTCTTGGTATAGTTCCTGTATTAAAAAATACTTTCCACTAGGAGTAGTGCAAGAACCCCTTACTGATGCTAACTTGTAACATCAAGAACTGCTGGTCCTCGGGAGTCTACAGGACTAGGCATCTGCATTACTTTTCCTTCCATATTATATATTTGATTACTGCCCTGTACTATGTAACTTATGTCCCTTTAGAAATAGGAAATCTTTCACAAGATAAGCTCAGTGAATGAACACATACCTACACATTGAAACAAAAAAATCATGTTCCCTTTGGCCTTTTTTCTATAAAACTTTCTAGGATCCTTCAGTTAGTCCTAATGCATTCATTAGGATGAATATTATATAATAGGCCAATATTCATTACTACTTTGGATGTTTACTGAAGCTTTATTACAGTAGCCAAAACTCAATACTGTTAACTACATAACATATTTCAGTAAAACTATACTTCTGCTGCATTTAAAAGCATAGATATTTACAAGATTAGGTGTACTTCCGTGAGAGGTTTGTTTGCTGGGGTTGTGGGGTTTTTTTAACGTTTTCTTCCTGCAAATTTTGTTCCTGCAGATGGAAAAGCAGGCAGGTTTCTACTAATGAGTAATATATACTGTTATTCTAAGTGGATATTCTTACACATAACTTCATGTTAAAATCCAGCTTCAAATTAAACTCAATTGTCAAATCATGAGCATCACGATTTAATGCTTTAAACAATTTTAAAGGTTTTATTAAGTAACATCAAACTGTATTATCTTTAATTCCTCACTACACAATGTTAAACCTGCCCTTGAAATCCTTTAAATCAAACATCAGTTTGACTTAAGAGGTATTAGGATATCAAGTATTTCAACAAGTCATGTAAGGGAGGCATGAAACAGAACACTTTAAGGGCTTTCTACAAACTAGCTGTATGGCATTTTGCTTTAGGAATTGTTAGGGAGCAAAGGCATAAGCTTATTTAAATATATTTTCAAAGTAATGGAAAGTATGAATCCCTTTCTGAAGCTGCTTTCCCCAGTCACCTGCAGCCTTCCCCAGCGATGCTCCACAATGGCCAACATAAAGCTCCTGGGCATGGATGATCTCTGCCCCAATGGCCTCTAAGGGCCTTGAGGGTTAAAAAGGAGTTGTCTTCTTGCTAATGCACACCATCAGCTCATGTGGAACACAGCCCTGCTCAGTCCTATTCCTATTTTGCCTTACAGAATGTTGTTAAGGCTGACAGCATTAAATTTTTGAAATTCTTATCACCAACAGAACACTCTGTTCAACTCTGAATAAAAATACTCCGAACACTTTCATTATTAAACGCTAGTTCAACTAGCGCTGAGCAATCATATACTGCAACCTAACTACAGAACTTAAAGCAGTCTCCAAGGAAAGCTTTAAATCATAATGATAAAGAAGTCACCAGGACGTCTCATTACTCACAATGCTGCTCTATCTCTTACAGGAGAAAAGGTAAGAGAGACAAACCAGACATTATCAAGATGGAAGTTCACCCATCCAATCAGAGAATACTATGGAAATACAGTGGTCTTTTCTGTAAGCAACTGGAGTTGGACCTAAAGTACATACAGAAGGGTGTTTTACCAAACCTAAAAGTCAAAGCAGGAAAAAACTGTTTCTCTTCAAGTGTGTTGACAGTGTATTCCCAACACCAATAGGAACACGTGTCTGAGAAAAAATCCAAGGTATTAGTTGGGTGATGCGCGCAAATACCTGATGTGATAGGTTCCCAAGCTTTACTGAACCACTTTCCAATGCTTTGAACACATCACCCCTCTCAGTTATTAAACTCCAAAGCAGCTAAAACATTTATGTGAAAAAGTTATTTTTAGCTGCTTTGGTTAAGGGATCCAGTTTCTTCTGGTTTTAATGTAGGAACAGAAACTAGTGTGAGTTGTTGGTTTCTCAGATCCTAATTTTCAAGGTTTCAGCTTTCAGTGAAAGGATTAAAAATAAAAAAATACCACACGCTAAAAAAAAAAAAAAAAAAAAAAACAAAAAAAAAAAACCAAAAAAAAACCAAAAAAACCCACTATTTTTGCTTGCTATACTCTAAAACACTTCAGCAGAAAACCTTAGGTTTTGAGGAAAGGAAAACAAGGGCAGAATATCATCACTATTTCCCTCCAAGTAGGGCGAGGATGATTTCTCCACATTTGTGCAGACTGCTTCATGCTGCTCACCAGGACCATGGCAGAATGCCACCGAATGTCCTGGGTCTTTTGCATGTGTAATTGTGGGCGTAGAGAAAAGGAAGAGTACTCTAGTTTTCCTTCCCCCACCTCCCCGGGCAGCAAAGGCTCCCGGCACGTTTTAACTCCCTCTGGCAGGGGTAAGAGATACTAGGGAGGTGCTACAACGTATTGCTGCGAGATGCAGCGTATTGCAGTAAACGATTTTAATGCTTCTGAAGTCTGTTTCTAGAAAACTGGGTGTAGAAATTGTGCTAAAGAATATCCCTGCCGCACTACTCCGGGTAGCTTACGCTGGAGCGGGGTAGGCCGGGAAGGGGGGAAAGGAACACAGGCAGGGCAGAACAATGACGCACGCACGTGTAGGGCTCGCCTTGCCCTCCTGCTGCCCGAACACGCGCCTATGTGTCTCGATGTCCCCAGGATTGCTGCTAAGGGCTCTGCTGCCCACAGCCCTGCCCCGGCCCGAGGGCCGGGCCCCTCTCACCCACGCGCCGGAGCGCTGCGAAATGGCGGCCGCAGCCCGCGGGGCCGCGCGGCGGAAGCGCCGCCTCTCCCGCTCCCTCTCTCTTCCTGCCCGCGCCGCCATTGCAGAATAACGCGGCGTGTCGCAGACGAAAGCGGCTCTGGAGCACGGCAGGAACGCCACAAGGAGGCGGCGGCCGCGGGAACTGCAGGGGCTCCATTACATGTTGCCGCCAACCACCCCCTTCCCGCCGCGCTTCCCCGGCCGCAGGCTCGGGCGAAATTCAAGCCGCTCCAGCTCCGCGCGGCAGGAGCCGCCTCGCTGCGCTGCCAGCTCGGCCGACAGCGACGAGCCCCCCGCCCCGCGCGCAGTTACCTCCATTTTGTGCCCGGGCTCGGCCAGCGCAGCGCCAATATGGAGCCGGGCGGGAGAGGAGGGGGCGGGCGCGGGGGGAGGGGGTCACGTGGCGGCAAGGCGGGCTCGGGGCGGCGCGCGCGCTGCGGCCGTTACCGCTTTTCTTCTCAGGGCCCGCCGCCCATCCCCCCATCCTGCTCTTCCTCCCCCCCCCCGCCCCGTCCGCGCGGCCCCTTCCCCGCCAGGAGAACAGAAAAGGGTCGGGAGCGAGGGAAGGTGGGGAGAGGGAAGGTGCGGAGAAGGGTAGGGAGGAGAGGAAAGAGAAGATATCACCGTGCCGGCGTTCAGCGACAGCGCCTTCCCGCCCCCGTCGGTCCCACGCCGACCGCCGGCCCCGCGCACAAACCGCCGCCCGCTGTGGGGGTGGCGGCGCCGGCGCAGCCGCGACGGGCGCGCGGGGCAGCCCCGCCTCCCCTCTCTGGGGCCGCCCCCGCCCCGCCCCCGCCGCCCGGGCCGGCCCGAGCGCGAGGGGCCCCGTGAGGGAGCGCTGCGCGCCGAGCTGCGCTGGGCATGCAAGGGCAGGCGGCATCGGGTGCTGGGTAGGAGAGAGAAGAACATGAGAAAATGCCCTGCTTACAGGGGACATCTGCAGGAGTATCGGGGCGTGCCCGAGGTGCAAAGGACCTTCTAAGAGAAGTTCTTTGTCTCTACGTATTGTTTTACGCTGGAGATGCTGCTAGGAGGCAGCTGAAGATTGGCTGTCCAGAGCTCGTTCAGCGCTCACCCTCGGAACTGAGCGTAGCTTAGTCAGTTTCCGGATAAATACCAAAAAAAGTCCCAAGCAGTAAGTTTCACAAACTTCCCCATTCAGAGGCATTGCCTGTGGCTTGAATGGCGCTTGTCATCATAAACTAGCATAGAGAGTTCAGGAGAAAGGGTATCCTGCGACAATTTCGTATAGAAAGAAGCATCGTTAAGCACATACATTAAAAATGTTTCCTTACCAGAATAATGGCATCAGGAAAAGCAGTGTTATAAAAATTTACTATTAAAGTAACCCACCACATCAAGGTTTCTTCAGTCTCGGTTATCTTCTCATTAGTACCAGTACCTATTTTAGTATGATGACCTAACCTTAACAGGAGTTGGCACTTACTCATTTAAAAATATCTTCATCCTATGTGAAAGAGTAAGACAGTTGATGAGGTTTTACTGAATCACTGGAAATTTAGTATTAGCTATTTCTTTAATTTCTTTATCTTGATATTTCTAAAATACATATATATAATCTCCATGCAAAAGTTTCCAAACCTGTTTTGATTAACTAAACATAATAATCCTACTGCATAGAGAAATTCCCAATGGATCTAGAAATTCTCACTGCTACCATGTACAAGGATTGAAACAAGTTTTTAGATAATTTCTATATCTTTGAGAAGGTAGATGTCTACACAGCAAGTAAAATTCACTGAAAATCCCATAAAACACCAGCTATTCCTTGCACTGAGGCCAAAGCCAAGAATTTCTCATCTTCCTTTTCTCAACAAAGTAAACCACACGATTTAATATTTTATTTAAAATAAAATTCTTCCTGTATGTTGTTTGTTCTCTTGCCTCTATACTCTGAGGTGACAGTACTGAGAGATCATCAATGATACTAGCTAAATATGTCTCTTAGTTTCAAAGGTTTTTGTAGTTGACACAGGAGCTTCCTCACCACATTTGAAGAATTCCTTTATTCGTTTGATTCATTTCACATCTAACTGTTACTCATGGGGGCTGATTGTCTCGCAGTTCATTTGGTTGCACAGCCACAGGCAGATCACATTTGAATTCAACAGTTCCAGTTCATGATCACCCTCCCCTATGTGTAATCAACTGTACAGAATGTAATAATCTTATAATATTGTGCTTACTGCACTGAAATAAAAGATAAACCAGTAAATGAGGGAGATGCACATTTTACAAAGATTCACTGTTGCAGATGAAAATGATACACAAGTTTGAGGGCTTAGATAAAATTGTAATTTTTTATTTCAGGCAAACAGTTTTCTGTTAGTGTTTTCAGGTTGTCTAGTAAAATATTGCTCTCTGTTTTGGGTCACCCATTTCCTTAAGTGAAAATGTAGCATTTGAAACACTCATATCTGTCCTGGCTCATGAAGTTTCATAGTCAGATGAACTTTCATATTATGTAGCAGATGTGGTATTGGTCATCTATGCAGATGGCTAACATGCTTTTCTTTTTGCTAGCAATGTTTGCAAATGTGTGCTCTCCTCTTTGTAAGCCCAGGGAACAACAGTTTGTTTCTATTAAAACAAACAAACAAACGAAAAAAGGGTGGGAAACGCTTTTAGCTTTTATATATTTATGTGGTTGGAATGTCAGTTTCACTTCATTGTCCTTTTTTTTTTGTTGTGGGTTTGTTGGAGGTTTTTTTTGTTCAATTCTTATACAGCATTTGTTTGTGAAGTGAATCTTAAAGTAGATAAATATTGTTGGTAAAACTCTCCAAAGTATTTTTTAGTATTGCAAAAAGTTTAAGATGCAAATATGAAATTGATCTTGAACTCTAGTCTCCAGAATAGTAATGTTAATGGAGCCAATTCACTGAACTAAATATATTTGCTATAAAACTCTGAGATTGCACAAACAAATGGACTCATTATTAATGAAATGTTAGTACTGTCATAGTTTTGAACATGGAGTTGACTTGGCCATATTTGCATTTCATACTTTAAAAAGCACTCAGACTGCAATTTTGATAAGAACTCCAGAATGCTACACAGAAAATTATTCATATAAGCTTCAGGCCAAAACGCTGTTTAACATTCAATTCTATTGTCTGTGTTGTAGAAATGTGGTATATTTAAACATGGGCAAGTGTTACTGGAGACACTTGCCAATTGTGCAAGCAACTGCAGCTTCTGCTATCTTCTTCATTTGGAAACAATTGTTTTCATCTCTGAATTTGATTTAAATTGCTGAGCTTTGCTGAATAGAGACAGGATAATATACTAAAGTCTGGTAACATTTTGGCAATTCTTGCATGCAGTGCAGGGTGCATGAAAACCTTTTACTTAATTAATTGAAAAATACCTAGAGCCAATACACTGATTACTTTTAGTATGATTTTGCTACAGCATTTGCTTTATTTCAGTAACTGTTATAACTCTTAATAGATATATACAGACATATACATATACATCTGTATATTTGTATACACCCACACACTCCAGAAACAACAAATCCTACAGATTTTGCCAGTCAAGTGTCTTGTGCCCCAGAACTCTGGCAGTCTCTGCAGGACTTGGTTGCAGGGGATTGAGAGAGCTTTCTGTCTGCCTTTTCCCATAGAAGTTACAGAATGCATATAGACACATCAGCTGCCTCAATTTGCGCTCTCCTATATTAATTTTAATAATTAATAAAGGAGTGCTTGAAGTAATACACCAGTCTGTCCATAAGCTAGTTTGAAATAAAAAGATACATGTGTATATGCCAGCCTGGTACAGGTTTAGTAATCTCCAGCAAATATTTTGGAAATAGCACCAAACTCTTGTGACTGTGTCCATTCCACTCCATTTGTCAGAGACTTTAGATCAATTTTCCATCACTGTTGTTCCTCAGGAGCTATGTCTGAGAGCTGCGATTCAGGAAATGAGAGAGATTAAACAATTTTTAGCAGCTAGCTCAATTAAAAATACTTGAAACTTTGTATATTTCCCTTTGTATATTTCAGTTTCATTCAGGGTGACACAATTGCTTCTTTCTACTAATTGTATCTCTATTTAAAACGTGTATTTTTTACAATATTTTATATTCATACCAGATATGTAATATGGAAAATAATCCTGCATTTTGAATTGCTATAAATATGAAGTTTCCTACACACATCTTTTCTCTTTTTGTTCTGCTCTTCTTTGTATGTTAATTAAATCTCAACCCATTAGATTCTATTTTATTCCATAACCTGCTATGTGTATGTTTTATCTGAATTTTCAAAATTTTATTTTCTTGAACCCTTCTGACAAAAATTAAAGAAAGAAGTGTGCATTAGCAATGATACTTGGACTAACCAAACAATAAAACCACTAGCAGTGAGGGGAAAACAGCTTGCTGAGATGCCATTATAACATAGCTGGCTCCGTAACTTGTGCCCAAGAATTCCACATTTATTGTCCAGATCTTAGGATAGGAGGAATTCTGTAACTGGCAAAATTATGCAGTAGATAAAGTGTAAAGGTGTCATGTTGAAATGTCGTCATATTACAGGAGCTTACTTGAAATAAATAATCAAATGCCAAACACCCTGCGCTGTTTGATTTACAAAAGGCTTTAGGGTAAATTTAGAGCTTTCTTAAAAGAAGTATTCTTTGTTTATGCTAGAACTTTTTTTGTTAGCAAACATACATTTTATTTAAATGTAGATCAAATAGAGAGGAGTTTATGTATTGCTAGCGGAAAAAAAGAATGTGATTTACAGTTGAAAACTCCAGGTAAAATGGAGTTTAATATGCTATATTTGAGATGTCAGTGCACAAAGAGTCAACTGTTCTAAACTTTGTGCAATAAAATCATCACAGCAGGGGAAAAGGTGGGGGGAAATGGCAAGATTTCTGGAATGATTTTTAATTGGGATTCACTTGTCTACACAGGAAGAAAAAAAAAACCCTGGACATGTAGAAAAAAGAAGAAAAATCGAGGATGTAGCAGGTAATATCTCCTATTTTTGAAATCAAAATTGTAAAAAATAAGATATAATTATGCTTGATCTTAAGTATTCATTCTTACTACGATTTGCAAACCACTAATTAGAGGTAATTGCACAACTAACTAAATATTTAGCATTATTTGGTACATTTTATTAAGGCGAGAAAACTGCAGGTGAATTTCCTCCTTGTGTACGTATCTGAGCAAAAGAGCAGAGCATGGAAAATAAATCTTGTTCTTCCCCTGACTGCAATGCAGATCTGGCTCTGGGAGGGGTTTCCATTTCCGCACGGCTCAAACACATGGTCAGTCCTCAGCCAATCGGCTGCAGCACATCTGGCACTGGATTTGTGTGGCTCAGAATGCCTCTTTGACTGCTGAGCAGGAAAACCTCTCACTTTTTTTTTTTTTCTTTTTCCTCTCCTAAATTGAATTTGCACACATTCTACAGACGGTAATTTATGTCAAACATAGTTATAACTGTTTATCTGGTACACACTGTAGCTACCCTAACAGCTAGTTTGTCAACATCTGTCACAGACAGGATTTAAAAAAAAAACCCAAAAACAGCTACGTAGATGATCCTTTTTCAGTACTTACTCTCTATGCTCTAAGCTGCTGGGATCATGCTTTTTGATAACATGGTATGTTTTAGTCTGTTTGTAAATTGTTCTTCACCTTTAAATATCACACTCCCTTGCAAGTCAGATATTTCAAAATGCATTGAATTGATTTTTATATAATTATCTTCTGGTCTGTTGCTGCTGGAAAAAAGATTATACTTTTTATAACAATTATTTGAGATTTTTATATTACTGTGATATAAAGACATACGAACAGTTCTTTATATATCGAGTGAAACATATGTGAATAAGGTTATGTCTTTCAAAAGCTGTCAAAATAAACTTAAAATTCCAGAGGGTACTACCGCATGTGCTAATGTTTGCATTTGCAACAGGAATTAGGAATTTGGAATGAGTGCATATCTGTTTTTAAAAAATCAAGTCTTTATTACGAATTCCTTACAAGTTGCCTTTTTTTCCCTGACATAGAAATTGGTGTTGCTAAATACAAAATATTAAGCCCTAAAATATGAGAGGTTGTCATTTGAACCCATATCATAAGGATTATAATAATTTCTATCAAGTATCTTACAATACTTTCTCCTTACCTTTAAAATGGTTGTACTGACCAATACCAATAGAAATGCTGGGCAAGAAGAATAAAGCTGCAGAAAATGTCAAGAACCAATCTACTCATTATGGCTGATTAAATCTTTTAATTAAGAGAAATATGTTGAAACTGCTGAGAGAATATGGCCAAAGGTGAGGAAACTGCAGCTGGTAGTAAGTCATTTGAACATTCAGAGACCTCAAGTGTACGAGCTGATGTATTCCATGGAAAATTGTGTTGTTACTTTTAAAAAAGGCCCTGTAATGCCTGTAATGCTGTCATATTTACCAGGGAAGTGGCTATACATGCTTGTTTACCAAATATTGTAGGTCATAAGCAATAAGCACAATTTGAAAGTGCTGAATAGTGGAATAATTTATGGCAATATATAACCTGATTACATTTCTGCCTTCAGGACAAACATGGTTGGAATTCATTGGCCATATTATTAATCATTTTCTATGTGTTAATAAGAGGATGATAATGTAAGCAGATGGATTATGCAAGGGAAATCCAACATAAGGACAACTATCTAATTCAGAAGAATGTATTTACATTTAACTTTCAAACAAGTTACTTTGTGTAGATGGGAACAATTCAGATTTTAGGTGTTCATAATTTGCTTTTGGAAAAATGACAGAAAAATATTTTTTCTGCAGTTTCCCCAGAAACCTGTCACTCACTGAAATGTAATCTAAAAACTAGTACCTTTTTAATGTTTGCAGCTATAGCATTGTTGTAGTTTTATCATATGCATTTAATATGTATTTCATAAGCCTACATTATCCAGGTGTCAGAGGATAATTGTTATTATTGGTTATATTGATATTATTGATATAATTGATATTATTGGTTATAATATCTGCTACCAGATATAGTTAAAATGTACTTTGATTCTGTGGTTCTTAAGGGATTTAATAAACTGTCTAGAAATGTCTGCAATGTATACAAAAAAAGGTTCTAGAATTGTGAAATCAGATTCTTGTCTGATGTCTGATTCTGCTTGCGCTTTGTATTGGCTGAGGATGAGGCCTGCAATCTGAGGAGCAAGCAATTTGCAGATATTGTCCATTTCTATTTTCTTTCTGGGTGCCATTTCCAGGGCTTGTTAGTAAAACATGCAGATAAATGAGTCTGTTTGCTTCACTTGAGTGCGGCCACCTCGAAGAAGTATCATCTGGGACTCTGTGATTTCAGAGTTTCTTTTTAAGTCTAGTCAACCAAAAGAGCTGAACTGTAGTTGTACCACAGAACTTCACCTATCAGTATACAGGATTTTATTTAAAAATAAAGGTGCTTATAACATGTAAATATAGAAATCACGCAGCTTGCTATTTCTGTAAGCTAAAATTGTCATTATATCTGAATAAGAATTAGCTGCCTTTTTATTCCCTCATATGGACATGTGCTTACCCTCCAGTACCTGTTGCTTTTGCTTCCATCTTGTGAAGTTAGCTATGGGATTAAATTAAGTAATTTTATTTCTGTTCTGCATTCTGGTGCCCAAACAAAGCCTCTGTCTTGCCATATTTTTAGCTTCACACCCTTGCAAAAGTTTCAGAAAGCGGACTTATGCAATTATATAGCACATCCCAGTGGAAAATTAGGACTACTATGTTAGGCCTCGAGCAGGACCACAACATTCCGGGCTGACTGCTGGAAACCACAAATCTTGACCATTATTGCAAAACTTGTGATAGGAACACAAAGAAGAGTATTATTAGCCAGTCATAGAGTATTAAATTATACATGACTGCAGCACTATTGAAACATCAGCTACCAGCCTCAAGCTCTTCCTTTTTCTGTTTAGTTCTCTTTAATGGCAAGAGGCAGATTTTCCTTGTTTGACCTTTGGATTAGATCTGTCAATATTGATTTTAAAATCTGCCTACAGTCCAGTTTTTGAACCCAACTCCTTTTTTTTGTTTGTTTGTTTGTTCTTTTCCCCTGTGAAGTCAGTTTCTGAGGTCCCAAGTTCATATGTTTCCATGTGGTTTACATGCATTTTAGTCTTAGGATGCTGAGAGGATTTGCAGTATGCAAGTTGAAAAATGTCTTTGTAAGTTTCATCCCATCATTTGGGTTTTATTTCAGCAGTATTCCAGTAAATATAAAACATAAACTTTAGTCTGTTCTAGAAAGACTTCTATGCCTATATGCAGTAGCAAGCTTTGTTTCTCTAATGAAAGATGATTACTGGACCAAAACAGTTGTTGTTGAATTACTTCTCCGTGGAAGGTATTGAGAAGAAAGAAATATTTTGGTATAAAATGGAGTCTGTTTTGGAACACTTGTCCCCACTATTTGCTGCTAAATATTATCTCAGCTTGATAATCTCTGACAAACCTTCGGTTCCTCATAGCAGGGGCTGTGCCACTTTGTTGCCTGCCTTACAGAAATTGTATTAATGTGCCAGAATTCAGTTATTTACTACTGATTGTCACCCACCAGAGCTGAAGGTCTCCTCAGACTTGCCAAAACTCTCAAACCTTCCTGAGAGTCTCCTGGTCACAGCTTCTCTTGCGACAGCTCTGTGAATGTTCCTGCTCCCACCGAGGACTGCGTAGGAAATTTGCTAGATAATGCTGTAGGACTGCAGCCTTGTAAGTTCACAGTCTAGGTGGGATGACTTAGGAAGAGAACTACCTGCATTTTAACCATTCTGAGAGGAATTGGGTTATAAATACACACAGTGTACACACAGAAGGATGAGTATTTTGAAAAATCCAATATATAATGGCTTATTGCTACTTCTGGTGGCTGGAATCTATGTGTTTATTATAATAAAATTTGGCAAAATGCTGCTTTCATAGTGCTGAGTTTGAATACCTTTTGGGTGTGGGGGGGGTGTTTTTTGTTTGTTTTGGTTTGTTTTTTTGAGGGTTTGCTTGTTTGTTTTTTTACTACTAGCAGACTGGTTATGACTTCTATTGTAATTGAATCCTGCACTCCATGATTTAACATGTGCGATTGTGAATGGGAGCAGCTGAAGTGTAGGCCCACACTCCCCTCTCCTCACTGTTTTCTGGAGATGGTAACTTCCAGCAGGGGAGGTACCAGACAGCAGGCATTGTGCAAACGACTTAAATCTCTGCAGCTGTTGGCTCATTTCTATTCTGGTGTCAAATGTTGTTAAGAGTAATTTGTGGTATTCATCAAAAGTGGAAAGTGTGTACATTTTTCCTTTTTTGTAATATATTTGCTACAATTGTAGTTAAACTGAATATTATTAATGCAGTTTGCTTTATTAGTTTGGCAATACTGCCCTAGCAGTATTATACTGCTCAACAGTATTTGTTCAGGGAAAGAAAGTCAAGTCAAGGAAAGGCATGGCAAGGAAGAAAGTCATTGGCTCCCAGTTAATCACAAAGAATATGTTATTTTGTTTCTTTATTTTCCTGTTGTTCTTAAAAATAATAGATAGCAGAGGAAAATTGCACCAGAAATAAGGGTCTTGATGAACTTAATTGGGGCAAGTTATGGAAACGCATAAACCCCTTTGTCTTTCTCTGTAAGTGCTTCGTGAACTTCAGACTATGGACTTCTACGTGATTGTACTTACGGATAAGGTAATTGGTATTAATTCAGTTAGAATTAGTAAAAAAGTAGATCAAAGAATAGTAGAATAAGCAGCAGAGTCCATCCAGAGTTTGCTCAAATCTATTTATATTGATAGGCTAAAAGATTTCCACCAAGGGTTTCATTTACTTTTCTAGTGATATGTCCAGTTTCACAAAATTTTAATTCCAAACTGCATTTTTTTCACCATCTGGAGGTGTTTTGTTTCCAAGTTTGTTTTCTGATCTCTTGATAGACATTGTCTTTTACTTTGCTTTTACTCATGGGTGAACTGCAGCCTTGCTCTTTTTGTATCTTCCTTTTGTTTTTCTATTTTTGATGCGCTTCCATTTTTATTGCAATCATCTGTTTTGAAAAAATATGTTGTAAAATTTTTAAATTAATGATAACTTTATTTTTATATTTATAATTTGTATTTTTCTTCAGTCTCTACTTTTTGTTTTAAAATAAGATGGCTGATATAACACAAAGTAAATTTAATTAAATATTAATAAGTAATGATTATAATTGCACATTCTCCTGTAGCTGGGCCTTGGGAAAGAAGGACTCATTCTTAAAAAAAAAAAAAAAAAATTAGATTACCAGTATCCAGATTATTCCTGAATTATGGATCTAAATTTTTCAATTTCATAATAATGATGCTACTGATTAGTATATCTTTTCTATAGCAAATTAAAACATTTTGAAGCATAAATTCAATCCTATTTGTTGAAGTAATCTTTTTATTCAAGATGAACAAAAATTTAATATAACCTATGTGGTTAGTTTGATATTACATTGCTAAGCCATATAATATTTCTCTTAATTTTGACAGTGTCCCTTAATTTTGATAGTGGCAAACTTGATGTTACTTATAAGAGTACAATTTGCCTTTTACTAATAACAGTGGTGGGTTTTGGATGGCAGAATATTTGTAACCATTTCCTAATACATAGATCAGGTAATTGAATAGATTAAGCAGTATCAGATTTAAAGTCTTGTGTTTTGGCAAACACCCCAAGGAAGGTAGATATATGCAATACTACACCATTTCTTTATTTCTTTGGGAAGAATCAGGATTGGGGATATCAAACCTGAACCCCTTTTGCAAGGGAAGACATTAAATACATTTGACATCACTAAAATAGTATTATTTGAAAAAATACTGAATTATTGAATAAGAACTCTTTGGGTTTGTAGTACTAAGGCTGTCATGCAATGACCTTTGGGGTTGGTTAGATACAAAGTTATAAGATAGGTCTCTTACTAGAATAATATAAACTAGCATTTAAGAAAGGTTGCTAAATTCCTAAAAGGAGGATGAACCTGTCTTGAAAGTATACAGTTAAAGACAATGCATTTGTTAAAGCAACCTCAGGTGATGACATATACATTTTGTTTTCTTCCCCAAACAGCTTTGTAGAGAATTTAAAGCAGTGAAAATTACTGCTAATATGAAGCCTGGTCTAGCTTTGTGTGTGAGTCATTCCCCCTGCCCCCCACCATTCCACGTATAAATACTCAGAAGCTTGGCATAAAGAATGCAGCCTGGGGCATAGCCCATAAAACTTACAATGCAATTAAATGAACAATTTCTACTGGAAATAAAATGGGCATGTTGAGTAGAATATGAATTAAACTGAGCAAGAACAGAGTCAGACAACCTTTCGTAGTACTCCAGGCTCTTGGAGAGAACCCCCAGGGTCAGCAGCACCAAATGCAGCTGACAGGTCAAGGCCAATCAGTAAAGAAAGATAACTGCAGTTTGCAATGAAAAGCAGGTCATTCCAAATTTTGATTAATGTAGTCTCAATGCTGTGGTGTCCACTCGACTGGGTTAGCAAAATAAAGACAGATAGCAGTGGATTAACTCTAACACTTCTTTATTATACTGCAGCCGTTACAGGCTTCTCTGCTGCTGCATTCAGTAAGACGAGGTTTTCTCCAATTTATGATCCTCTGTCCCTATTGCCTCCTGGCCTGAATTCTGTGGAATTGACTCAGTTTCAAGGGGCTGCCCTGCGGACTATTTGCAACACTACCAAAATGAACTCAAAATAACTTTGGAAAATGGCAAACCCATCACGTTCCTAACATTACGATTAGTTGACATTGGCAGTGTTTATCCTGTGGAGCGTATATGGCAAAAAGGTGGCAACTTCAATGACTTTGTAAAAAAATAGGGAGAACTAATTCGTTGTTTATTGACAGTTTTTGTTACACAATACAAAGACTCAAAACGTTTGGCTACAGAAGGAACTTTGCAAGTGTTACTTGCCAAGGCAGAAATATGAGATTACATTCTTTTTTCTTCCAAGATAAAATTAGTTTTGAAGTAAGTCTTTGCAAAACAAAAAAATATCTCTACCAGTGAAGAATGAAATTCACTAGCAAATATGAAACTACTTGAAGAGATTTAAAATGTTGTTTAGAAAGTATTTGTTATAGGTGGATTCCTTCTCTTTCTTTCCAGTCTTTTGTTTGATTGTTTTTCATTTGGTAGATAAGTATTTGTGCAATACCAGTTTGAACGTATGTTACAATTGTGTTTATTAACCCAAACCCATCCAGGCATAATCTTCCAAGTCAATCTGTTAGAACTGACTGTGTCATTTTAGACAGCAGCACTGCCATGACGTCAGTATTACCGTGGAAACACGAGTGCAGTCTATCTGCACTCTGCTCGGCACTGGGGGTGGGAGCTGCCTCTTGCCTGCTCTTCAGCTGCATGGAGCTGCAGTGCTTACAGCAGGCTGCAGACTGGCCTGGCAGTGCTGCTGGAGTATGCTCAGGGCAGAATCTGACTACTGTAGATCATAATGAAGGTGTAGAGAAAGTTCTGCATTTCTCTGTTAGGTAGGACAGAAATGTCATTATAGAATTACACAGGAGGAGACTTTTTTAGAGTAAGAATTAGAATGCTTCTTTTCCTACATAGCTAACAGTATAAGTTAATGTGTGATAGGGTTTTTTTTTGTGGTTGTTGTTGGGAAAGCACTATCAGCTACCTATTTTACTGAACTGACTACAGAATTCAGACATGTATAGCACTCTTCTTCAAAATGTACATTCTCTTCTCTCTGGTCCTATGGAGGATTGTAAAATGAATACGTGTAACTTTATGACCTATCCTGTTTAATGTAGCCAAGGCCAGAATAGCAGGGTTCTCTTCAGGTGACGGCCGTTACCGATACTGATGTACTTGCCAGTATATCCTAACTTTCACAGTGACTTTTGATTTGATTAACAGCTGCACAGAACCTGTACCATAGTAGAGAATGTTTGTTTTCTCTTTAGGAAAGATTTCCTTACATTATGGAAGTATTTCTTCTATTCAGACCACAGCTGAGAGATTTGCCATCAAAATGATATATTTGTAATTTATCAATGCTCTGTTATTGGTATTAGGTGACTGATCATGGGTTTCTTTGTCCAATCTGTAAATTCATAGACAATTTGGAACAGTTGCCTGAAATTCTTTTGGCTTTTTCTGAGGCTGAGTGGTAAATGACTGGCTTGTAGTCCCTGCTTTGACCTTTGCGTGGGCCTGGATGTGTGAGTTCATGTCGCAGTGCCTGTGTCAGATCAGTCCACAGCAGCTGGTCTGAAAGAATTGGAGCAGGACATGGCAGTGAAGTCGATTGCAGTGTTAGAACCACTGCAGTCAGAGAATGGAAACCAGGGCCCTGCCTCTTAGGGCATCTGTATCCAGCCAGCAGACAATGAAAGCAGCAGGCTCTAATGAGAAAAGGGAAGCCAGTGAAGGAGACAGACTCTGTGAAATTTATTAGCTGGTGCAATAAAGCTGCTTCTTTGGGAGTGAACCTGAAGTGGCCTCTGAGTTAATTTGGGATGAAAAGCCCAGTAAGGGAGGCAGTTTATTGGGGTTCATCCTCTTCATAACCCAAGATATTGAACCCTACGGTCTCCCAGCCGGCAGCAAAAATATCAGACTCTCCCATTTGTGCACAGTACCATTTATTTTCATGTAATAAAAACACCCCCTGAGTCTGTTAACTATTATCCATTTCCCTTTGCAGGATGTATCGTACCAGTCATCATTGAGAATATTGCTTTCAGACTCATTTTAGTTTATAGCCCCAAATATTTCTTGTTTGCTTTGAGTAATTGTTTTCTGTTAAAAATTGGGTATCTGGCTTGTTAATTAGCAAGATATAAACCCGATACATCACTACATTTTTAAAGCTATGGTGCCAGCTAGTGGTGAGAGATGATAGACAGTGTCTCAAGTGTGACATTTATCTAAATGTACGGTATATTTTTATTTGCATCATGATAACGTGACATTGTTTTATTTGTCAGTTATCAGTACCTTGTGACCAAAAAAAGTAAAATAAAATGTGCCACTGCTATAATTGTACAGTTGGATTTAGTTGGGTATTGTTTTTTTGAAATCTTCCTGCTATTTTTGATGGAGTAATTATATCATTCATCAGAGCATTTGCCAGTGAAGCCTTTTAATCCTTAGTTTTTCACATGTGAACATCACTTCTTATGTGTTATGAACCTGTACTTGCTCTTTTACTTTGCTGGAAATCAGAATTCTTTAAAAATGCAGTAGAATTTAGCTGTGAGCAGCAGAAAGATGCTTAGAAGGTTTCTGTGATTGTTTCACTTGTGCAAATTAAGGAGAGCTTTGGTGTGGCCAATGCAGGGCAAAACTCTTAATTGATTCTATTTATTTAGCTGATACACCCTATTAATATGGAAAAAACAGTCCTGTATTTTATTAACAAGACAGGAAATTTCAAACAATTCATTATTCATTATGCACTGTCTGTTCATATAAGCTCACAACAGAAAAGAAAAATAAGCAACCCTTAAGAACATTTGTAAAGAAATTTAAAAAATAACTTATTTTTCTTTCTAACAAGGAGTCATTGACAGGTCATCTTTTCCAGCTTAATTAAGCAATAACCAATCTTGGTGAGATTGTGGAAGGCTCTTGAATACTAATAAATAAAAGCAGAAGATGAAGCATTTCTTTCATTAAATAGTAGGAGCTGTTTATAACTCTATTACTTACTGTTAAAATCAATTATTATTACTAATACTTTTCAAGTAATTTATACCTGAAGGCACACTGAAGGTTGTAAAGCAGAACTTTTCTTTTTAAATGTCAGACATAGCCATGAAGGTCAGCTCTTGTGAATAAGGACACCTCAGATGAACACACTTGTAATAATATTTGTGAAGATAGATCTCGTGTTAGTGACATCTGCCAGCAGCAAGCAGAGCTGCCATAGTCTTACTTCCACTCTAATACATGTGACTACACTGCTGGAAAAATACAGGGATGTTTCTAATCCAAGGGAATGAAGAAAACAGAATGATTTTTGTATGAGATGGAATCAACCGAGTTAGACACAAAAGCAATTTATTTAAAAGAGGTGCCTAAAATATTAACTTGAAATATACTGTCATGGTTTAATCATACATTTCCTTGTGGTCCCTTTTCCTTTTCCTTTTCCTTTTCCTTTTCCTTTTCCTTTTCCTTTTCCTTTTCCTTTTCCTTTTCCTTTCCGTGACAATTGTGCACTTCCTCCTTTTTGTCCTGTGCTGTTGCAACACTGTTGCTTTAATTTAATACAACAGGGATTATTTCAGTGGGAAAAAACCTATATCCCTTAAAATATTAAAATGCAAGTATGAATCTTCATTGATTTCTTAACTGTGGGATTTATAATATGTGTTTAATGCTGTTGCTTAATTAATTACTTTAATTGTTCAATTTATTCTGCAAATTGATAGTCTTTTAACATTTACATAACTTCGGATTCAATAAATAAGGTTTTAGTTTTTAAGAACATATCGCATGTTGCCCAGTTGCAACAGTCATAGTTTAGGTACACACTTTGAATTTGAGATCAACAAATGGCATTCTACAGGCTAATTTTTCTCTTTTTGCACTTTAAATTATGTCTATAGTTATAGTCTATAGTATATGTCTATAGTTATCAGTGTGTAACTAAACCACCATTTTTATTTTATTTTATTGTAACTCCACCGTAATTTAAAAAAAAGATGCTTATTTGAAATAATGTCTAAAGTGATGTCAACACTGAGATTAAATTGCCAAGGCATTTGACTTCCAAACAAAGTAATGTGGAGTTCTGTGACGTAAACATAAGGACCAATATTTATTATGTTGATACATTTATTTGGCTTGACAGTCTTGCTATCATGGTATTAGACACCAAATGTATTTCTTGTCCTAAACGAATAATTTATATGGATGACAAAAATTATACAAAAAGATTATTTTAAACACAATTTTAAGAGTATTTTAAAGTTTATTTTTCACACTATTACTGGATAAGATATAAATTTAGCAGTTTGCATTCTTTATTGGTCTAGAACATGTCTTGTTAATACAGCACTGAAATAATATACATTTAGTGAATTCTAAACTGGATACCCTTGTGCATCTCATAAAACTCTCTGGAATTTTGTATTTAAAAATCTGTATGATACATTAAGTTCAGTGGACTTAGAAAAATCCAGAGTTTAGCATGAAGCTTAATTAAAAAGAAAAAAAAAAAACTTGAAAAAAAAATCCCATCTAAATGGAACTGTCAAATAATTCCTTTAAATCCACTGATGCTGTGTTGGAGTTGTTGGAGTAGAATGTGATACCATGGCTGATGAAGTGGGAAAAAAGCATCACAATAATTTTGAAGTCAAGAGGAATGTGTTTCAAAAGCTCTTTGGCAATAAAAATCACAAACAGACAAAACCACGCAAACCCCAAAGAAACAAACAAAAGCCCCACAAAAGCACCAACCAACCAGGTGCTTTATTATTTACAAAGAGCTCCCCCGTTTGAGTACCTGGGGGTGCCGTTTCTGCCTTCCCTTGGAATGCTGTCAGTGGAGCCCTCCACAGAGCGCTGTGTCAGAAGATGGAGTGCCTGGTATGGGAGTTGGCCACATCTGTCAGGAAACTGCTACAGATGGTTCAACTCATTAGCTGCCAGAACTCCTAGCAAACATCATCCGAGAGTATGGGGACCTCACTTGGACTAAATGTTAAGCTTGCCTCCTGTTCAGTGTCATTACATTTTCTGCAAAATATGATCCTTAACCATTTCTGTTAGAGACTCTTAGATTAGTAACCAGTCTGCAACTCTGTTTTGATTGATTTGAAAATATAAAATAATTAAATTAAGACTGGTTCCACCACCCAAACAGTGTCTCAAGTGTAGCTCACTGTGTCTGTAAAATATTGGTTATATCTGATATTAGTACTTCTTCATAATGATATCACAGTTGGGATGTGACGAACTCCAATGTAATATACACTTGTATTTGCAGCAACCTTTCTTTAGTATCATGTCTATATCGTGATGTGTGCTGTCACTCATGCAGAATTTCTCAGCTTACCTGTCTTTGTGTTGCTTGGTATTTCCAGCAAAGTTGTTTCACGTTTGTGGGTGTTTTTGTAGCAGAGCGATCACAGCAGGTGTTCCAGTTAGCTTTGTAGCAGAGCCAGCAGAGGGAGCAGACACACTGGTGTTTTATGGTACTGACAGATTTTGGCCATTTTTCCCTATTGTTTCTGCAAATGCCTATATTTTCATATATGTGGTCATTACAGACGAGAATGTGGGCAAATGTCTGTGTGCTGGAAGCTCACAGTAACTGTGGGGAAAAGCTAAGCTGTCAACTGGTTTATGATTACAAAATTATCTTTGATTTTGCAAAGATTTATATAGATCATTTGTGTACTGAGAGTAATTATTTGTGCTGAGATTTTTTTGGGAAAAAAAGATACTGGAAAGAAGATACTTTCCCTTAAAAAAACCCTTCAGTTATGCTTCAGAGCACACTGCCTTTAGAAAAACCACAGCATTAATTTAAGTACAGGTTAAAATGACTTCACACACTTGCAAGGTCAAGCCCTTAATAAATCACTATACACATTGTGTGCAGTTCACCTGTGTGAAATAGGTTTGAAAAGACTGTTCTGGTCACAGCTGATATTTGGAGATACATTTTGGGTGTATGCAAACAATCTTCTTTTTCAGTTACATCTAAATGCGAAAATTGCATGGAAATCATTCTCCCATTTGTGGTCATTGTACCTTAGGCCTGCTCCCAAAGTTGGCAGGAATTTTGCATGAAGAGGTGTCAGGGTAGAAAGGTGGGGGTCTTCATACAATTTTATGTGTGTTTAAACAATACAGTGAAGTAAGTATTACTTTGTAAATGATGTTGTTTGCATCGTGATTTAAACTTTGTTTAAATACTTTTTTTGGGTGATAGCATTATTGCACTCTGTGCTTGGTTAAGCCAGGCGGGGTTGATTATCATTAAGTGTTATTTATTTCTATTTTATTAAGCCTCCTTTTACATTCATGTTACAGGTTAATTTATACTTTTATTTCATGCACTACTTGGCTTTACTGATTAATATGCCCCATGGCATTCAATAAAGCCAGGCAGTGGAGGAAATAAGAGTGGTATTAATTTCTAACATTGCTATAAATTTGCCTTAATAAAACTAGCTCAATAACACTGCGGTAGTAGTACAATGGATGCTTCCAAATTGTTAGCAAAGACACAACTGAAAGAGCAACACATTTTTTTTCCAGAATTTAAGAATGCTGTGCTGTCTTTTTACTAGTGTTCAAATTAGGCTACCTGTTATAATACTGAGTGCTCTTACATTGTGTTCTAAAATGCAGTATATATATAAAAAAATAGTATTGTACTGAATCAATCAGTTCAATCATAAGCAGATAAATCCTCTGGATCCTTTCAAATGCCTTTTGGATTTTCATGATCATGGTTAATTAACAGACAGGTTTCAAAATATCAAGGAAAAAAGAGAAAATTCTGGACTATAAGGGCAAACAATTACAAGAGTAATTAGAACAATGGGTTTTCTTTTTATTAGTAAAATAACTGCTATTGATTTAAATTTTCCAGTGTTTTTCCATTGATTTGTTTACGTGTTGCTTTGTAGTAGAGGAAAATTTTCAAGAAAGAAATGCAGATAGGATTGGTGAATATTAGTTTTAGATGCACAGACTATTTATTATAGCAGAAATATTTTGGCTATATTTTCTTTATTAACTATTAACTATGATAGCTGTATTTTTTCAGGTCTAGATTGTGAAATTCGTGTAGCAAAAAATCCTTAAATAAACTTTGCCATGTAACATTTAGTTGTGACAAATTTTTTACTGATGCCTGCATTCCTTTACTACTTGAACTAACATTGACTGAAATGAAAATTTTGCTCAGAAAGAGGGGTTTGGATAGAGCTGTTATTTGACCTCAGTACAAAATGAAAGCATGATAAAGCAAATTAGCACAGATGAATCTGAACAAAACCACAGCCCAAAAGAATTGCCAAATCCTCAGAGCTTGATCCTTGAAGGTTCATGAAGAAGCTCGTTCCTGAAGTCATTGGGATGTAAGCCTTCTCTGCACTTTCCTGGGTCAGACCTTAAATAAATCACTCAACACACTTTGCAGAGATCACTTATGGGGTGAAAGGCAGCAAATGTTTAAAAGGATTAATATAAACATTATAATATATCAAACAGAACTTATTTTTACATTCAGGCAGCTATGAAAATAATACTGTCATTTTGATAAGTGTATTGGTTAGTTAAAATCAGATGGGCAGCACACTGACTGCTACAATTTGATTTTACTAAATAATATGAATTTACATAATGCATAGTCTAAGAATGTACCAGTGTAGATTCAAATTAAAATTGTAGGGTTTATGAAATGATCTTTGCTAAATATGTTTTTGTAAATAGTAACAAAACCTGTAAAATTGTCTTACTTACTATAAAACTCATATATATCCAAACATAGCATTTAATTAGGTCATATGATGCTGCTATAGTTTAACTATGTCAAATAATTTTGTTTAAGTGTTCTATAACCTTGTAATCACAGAGACAGTGAAGTTAGAAATGGAAATGTTGTCTTCACATGTGCTGGGCACAGCCAGGTCTGTTCTGTGCCCTGCATACACGATGTGAGATATTTTGTCTGGGTGAACTTCTTGTGGAGCTCCGTTTTATCAACTGTTTTGTCAGAAAAATATTTAGTTTTTAATGGAAAACTAAATGTCTTCCTTTAACTTTTAAACAAGGTATTAGCCAACAACAGCAGTAATGACATTCACGGGCATATTTGATTCAGTGTTTTAAGGGACATATAATCTGTAATACTTAAGGGGAGATTTGCCAAGTGCTGTGCCAAGCTGGATAGCTTACTCTAGAACTGTACTTCATGGAAGCTTCTATATATGCCCCCAGAGTGGTGGAAAATTAGATTAGATAAATAGACCATTGATCAGATTGTTTGGCAGTTTAGTTTGCCAGAAATGATGAAAATCTGTACCATGTTTGATCTGTGCAGCCTATGAATGCTTTCTGTCTTTCATTGACAAGAGCAGAAGTTGGGGCTGCTCATTTGCTCTGTGGATAAAGCCTTTGGGGTGTATTTGAAAGAGAGTGAGAACATTTTCTTCCTGCTGCACACATAAGCAGCAGATAAGATTATTAAAGGAAAATTCGCAAGAGTAATTTTTCATGTTTAACCCCCTAATTCAAAACTATAGATCTGTTTTCTTCTTGGATCACCACAGCCAAGCAGAATAAGCTGCAGTGTTTACAAAACAGAAAAATGTGTGTTTGGGCTGACAGCATAACACATGCAGTTAAATATGAGCAGGTCTCTTCAGTGTTACCATTGTAGGGTCTGGGGAGCGGGATGGGTGAGAATGTCAGCCTGGGTGCTGCAGGTAAGGCAGGAATGGTTAAAGCAATGTTGTTTTCTTTGATACTTTTTTAAAAAGCAGTCCATTATAAAGGGGTGTCTAAAAAGAACAGTGAATCCTCCTCACCATCTCTTGCACTGTACTTACCTTCATGCAGATGTTGAAACAAGAATTTACTTCTGATTCAATGTTTCTGTCTGTTATCAGTAGGAGTAAACTGATGTTTTGATTTCTTTTGCTCTTCTTATTTTATTTTGTTGTGTGTTGCTTTTTCCCCCCTACCTATATATCACACCTGCATTTCCATAGAACACAGAAAATTCTGTACTTTTGGAAGGAAGTACATACTGATTTTCTATTCTGCTGCTCCATAAAATGCTTCTCTCCTTTCAATGTATTTTTATGGAATTAAAATGTTGCCTTTATTTATTGGTTGGTGGTAAGTATTATTTATTTTTACACCTTCTTTACAGCATAATCTTGGAAGAGAAACTGTGCTCTAAAAATTGTTATTAAGTTTTACATTTCTAGCCATGCGTTTAAGTGACATTTGTTTCAGAGGGAATAGATCTCTTCTCAGATGACGTTTTCTGGGAACTAGAACAAAAAAATCTAAAACCAATGTAGCCAAATCCTTGCCTGTATCTGTAAGAATACCTTAAATTGATCTAAAGAAACAGCCAAACATGATTGTAATTAGGAACACTGAAATATTTTCTGGACGCCTGAGGCAAAAACAAATGTAGTAACACAGAAAAATAACACAGTCCATTCTCTATGAAGTGCTGGCGTTGAGCTGATCTAGCGCTGATGCTCATGAGGAATTCGAACAGTGCCTTTATTTAGGCCTTCTCGCAAGAAGCAAACTGTACACGGCCTCCGAAGTGCCTAGCGATCCATGCCTCGGGTCGGTGCCTCGGGTCGTGCCTCGGGTCGTGCCTCGGGTCGGTGCCTCGGGTCGTGCCTCGGGTCGTGCCTCGGGTCGGTGCCCTGGATGCCCGCCTCGGAGCGGTCCCCGGCGGGATCCCGCTCCCTCCGCGGGCCGGGCCGGGGCGCGGCCCTTCCCTGCGCGCCGCGGCCGCCAGGGGGCGCCGCCCCGCCCCGCCCGGGCCTGCAGGGCGGGAGCTGAGGCTGCGCCGGGATTGGCGAGCGGCGCTCGGCCGGGATAAAACATGCCATAAACTTAGCGTCACTCCCTACAATTCCTATTATATGATCATTTACTGGCGATCATTATGGGTTCGCTGTACGGAGAGCCGTGCTGCTGCCTCTTCAGTCCCGCACGTAGCTCCATGGCAGCGAGTCTGCCTTGCAAGCTTTGCAGCTACCATTTCCTACAAATAGTTGAGATCTTAATAAAGAGATATGAAGAAAATGAAGGAGTGTTGGGGAGAGGAAGGATATCAGTTTGCAACATAGCCATAATTCCCTTCCATATTTGCTTTCAAATATTTGTTTAAAATCCTGCTTGAAACGCAGATGTGGAGAATTGTCCACATCTATAAACTATTAGAAGTTGAATTGAGTTGATGGGTTTTGTATGGATTGGAGTCTAACTGCAATCCCGAACACAGTGGTTATAGATATAATTTTAGGAATATTTGCCTCTGTCTGCAGTTTGTGGAAACTACTTTCTTATGTATGGACTGGAAATGTGCATACAGGAAGGTGAACTTCACATTTTGCCCACCACATTACAACTGCTCCTTACATGATAATAAATAATGATGGTTATAACGATGATGATAACAATACAATACTTTTAACAACTGGCATGAAGAGCAGAGCAGACAAAAGGTCTTGCTACTAGGGAATATAACCAGAAATATTTTGTGCACTTCCTGTCGTCTCATTTGAGCTGATACTTGCCTATTATGGTCTGTTAAGTTGTTGTTTTGAGGACCCTTAGAGACTGTGGATGTGGTTCGCTGCAGCTCAGCCCAGGTACAGAGTCCCACTCTAACTGAAAGGTGCAGGCACACATTGCAAATTGCTGAAGTATGGCCTTTCTAATTAAAAATCAATGGGCCTCATTTTATTTGGCCTTCCTAGGACTGATGCTGGGCAGCTTTATATTTATTTAAAGTGGTTATGAAATAAATAACTGGCATGCTTATAATGAATATATTAATCTATATAGAACTAGATATTGGTAAAGGAGTGCAGGGAGGTTTTTGCTGAGGGGTGGTACTCTCAGCCTGGTGCTTTTATGAAAATGATACAATAGGTTTTACTAAACATCTGAAGTCAAGGCATCTGCGATAATTTGGATAGTTTGTGTCAGCTATTACTCTATTTGTACTATGATCCCAAGATTTTTTCCTAAAATCCAACAACCTTTACGCTTGGGTTCCTGTTATAATCCTGCACAATAATTTCAGCTAGTCAATTTAGGGAGAGTACAAGACTTTATGGTCTCAGAATTCCATTTAAGGAGAAGCATCTAACAATATGGTTTTTTTCCATGGTTATTTTTATCCCATTCTTTGTTAGAGAAAATATGTAGGAAAAATGTGTTACTAAAATATGTTCCCAACTATGATAGTTGTTACAAAGCAGAGGCTTTTTTTTTTTTTTTTTAACTCTGGAGGATGTTCATCCAAATTGCAGCATTTCTTTTTTGTCATTTGTTGGTTAAGAAAATATGGGAATGACAGAAGGAAAAGATGAGAAACAGGTTACAATACATGGAATCTCCTCAGGAGCAGTACACTTTTTACCTCTGGGTGCCACTGTTCAACTGTTTCTTGTGCAGCGACCATCTGCTTAAAAGTCCAGTTCTTACTGGAGAAATATTCCCTGAAAGAAACTGTTAAAGAGGTACTGTCTATATCTCTGCATAATCAAGAAGCAAGTTTCTGATCTATGGATATTAGTTATGCACTGTTCTCATATGCTTTTAACATGCTGAACAAGGAAACAGTAAATGCTCCACATTTGTTCAGTTTGTTGAGAGTAGTCTGATGGTTTATTTAAAACTTTTCTTGCCTCTTTAGTTAGAAGTTGAAATGTGAATCTGTTTTTTTTAATATAAATGAATACTAGTGCAGATTTATTAAGTATGCAGATTGACTGTAATAATTCAGTTGATTTAAACAAGTTTTACAACAGCAACAATGATTTGCTTTATTGCCCACAACCTACATAATTCAAAAATCTATTGACCGATACAATTTCTTTTCAAATACTGTAGAACTCTTAATTTTCAGAGCAAAATTAATTGCAGTCTGTGTATTCAGCTGTTCCACCAGATTAATTATATTATGACTATTTCTCCTAGAAACTCAGCCAGGGTAACATTGCTAAATGACACTGGACCTCTTCTCTGAACTGTTCTATAATTTTAATTCTAGTAAAATAAAACCCTTCTATGAATGAAATCAAGTGTGTCATTTAACTCTTTCATTACTATAAGATGGATTTAGAACATTTTCAAAATAATAATAATAAAAATCCAAAATAATAAAATTGCATTTTATGTCATGAAATGTCCCTTTTCTCAGCCAGGGGGGACACTGCTACTGTCTTGCCCATACCTTTGATCTAGTTTTCCTGCACCCTGCTGAACACTGCAGTCTATCAATGAAAGCCAGCAAGCCTTTTCATATCTGCACACAGACAATGGAAAGTTCCATGATTGCCTCGTAAACAGGAATGGGCTGCATTTATTTCTGTCCAGTAGTTCTATATATGTTCTATATATGCATTTGTTTAAACTGGTGGAGGAAAAATTCAGACAAAAACATCTGTTAAAAATTAATTTCAGCTTTGTCTCAGATTTGTACATTTTCTTTCTATCCAATTTCATTGGAAAATCCCAAATAAATAGAACACTTCAAAATAAAAGAATTTAATTTTATCCTGGGAACATGCAGTTTAGGATTTGGAAAGGGAAATGTGTAATAAAATGCTGTTCAAATGAAATTGGTGAAGCTGTAAAATACGTAAGTGGAAACTTTGAGGAAACTGGCAATGAGAAACTGGAAATCAAGCAGTAATTTAAGTTTCACACAACCACCCTTTGCATGTGTGAGTACAAAGGAGAGACTAGGAACAAGTGTGAGTCAGACCTCTCCTCTCAGGAACTGAAGGGACAGAGATTCCCAGCATCTGTTTCCTTAACTATTGCCCAGAGGATACTGGTGGTAAATCACAGCGAGTAAAAATAGAATCAGAAAAATAGCTCAAAACAAATGAGATACTGTATTTTGCAGTACTTTTGCAGTAGATCTGTATCCAGATCAGCTTTCATCTGTGTACAAATTGGATGTGTCAGCTTACATTCACTTCTAAACAAATTGTTAATAAAATCCCAAACATGGCTAATTAGGAAGTTCCACAAAACAGCCAGCCAGATTTGATGCAATGGGAGATTTATCCTGCTCACATATTTTAATGAATGTCTTAATGTCATTGTTACAGGGTAAGATGGCCAAACACTTTGGTAGAGTTAATCACTGCCCTTCTTTTGGAGTGAATGGGCCTGCATCCAGTTGAATCAACTGTGGTCCAGCCAACAGACTCCAGCTGGAAGAGTGAGTTTGTATGTATGAATTATTTTAGGTGCCCCATTGATGTGTACGTATTTTCCATGTCATCAATGAAGGCTGAAGTAATAATACTTTGCCTTGAAGGGCTCTAGAAAAATTTAATTAAAGTACTGTGAGTTCTTAATCTGGAAGACACATAGTCACGAGTTAAGATTCTTATCAACCATAAGAGTTCTGAGTTTATGCTCAAACATCAAACATGTAAAACAATGTTTTACCTATTAGTTAAGGTTGAGATATTTTTAAAAATATCAATGTGGAATCACCATGTCTTCAGTACTTCCTATTTGCTGTAAATAACCTCATTTTAGGTATGGAAATATGACATGACTCAGACTTCTAAAGAAGATCCCAGCCTTTTATTTTAATAATATATTTGTTTATGTGTAATTATTATGAGATACTAATGGAATCTATAATACTTCAGTAAATATTAGTTACAGGTTTTAAGAAATACAGCAGTTTTAATGAAATAGATTTCCAGGTAAAAGAAGTTAACAATACTTAGCCGAGTTGATCCAGCAAGTTATCATTGACAGCTCTTAGTGACTACCATTTTGTAATATACTATTCAAGAAAGAATAAAAACTTTGTCTTCTTTTAGTATTATTCCTCCTCAAATTTTAGATGTACCTTTTTAGACTTGTTTTATTCATAATAAATGATCATTTAATTTTATTTCCAACACAAAATGTTTGAAGAAAACCTTTTCTTTTAGAGACATTAATATTTTTAGTAGAAATAATCTCTTTTTTTTTTTTTGTGGTTGAAGAATAAAACATAAAACATAAAACATAAAACAAATAAAACAATAAAAAATGGCAAGAAAAAGTGCAATCATATTTGCAATTAGTACTGAATATAAACCACTGTTGATTCCAAGCTGCCAAGCAGAAAAGGTAAATATTTACAATGAGGAGCACCTAACCTACTCTCTCCTATTGGTGTTATATAGAGAGAATTTGATTTAAATAATTTTCACAAACAATGCAATAACAAATTAGCAACAGTAGTGTCCAAGATTATTTAAATTATTTGAATCTTTAATTACCCAGAATTATAATTCTGAAAAAAAAAAGTCTTATTGTGGAGTTCTGAAACTGCCAAGCTTAATGATGTGATTCTCATGTAACCATAAGTATTTGTTGTTTATAATTATTTTTGTCCACTGTCCATGTTCTGCCGTTTATCACAGTCACTTTACTAAGGCAGTTTCTACAGCCCCATATTCTTATGCTACGTGCTGTTATGCAAACACTAGCACTGACACTGAGACCTTCCTCTTAAAGAATTTGTAAATAGACTTTCACAATGACTAGTTGTTGTTGTACCCACCACACCCTGTGGCTTTGATGTATCACGTTGAATAACTAAGAAAAGATTACTGAATAATATTCAGAAGTCCCCTTGATACATGGATGATCCAGCTCAAATCAGTCCCTTGTGCTTACATCTGTTTGTGACATGATCATTTCTAGTGGCTTTTTTCCAGTAGTGTTTGAGTGATGTAGTGTGGTGAGTGCACCAGCTGCTTCAGGTGCAGATGGCATTTTCCTTGTGTGCCTTTTAATGCCAGTTGGCATTTGGTTTTTATTCTGTGTGTTGACTCATTCATTCAGGAGCTTTAGTGACTGAAACATATCTGATTTGGTTATTGAACATCATACATGTTTTGTCTCATATCTGCTGCTGAGAAAAAATGTGAGAGACCATGAGAAACACATGAGGCAAAGAAGGCACCAAGCAAATTAAGTGATGTTAGAATTTTTTTCCTGTCTATACCTAGTTTTCTTGATTTAAAAAACAACAAAAAATAACATTATCTGCATTATATATATTTTTTCAGTATAGTTGAGATGTATTAATTACCCCAAGCATCCCTCATTAAAATAATGGCAGCAGTTTTTATTAGCAATGAGGGGAAGACCCTAAGAATTTAAGGCCAGTACTAATTGCAAAGTGCAATTTGCTGTGGCTTTCAAAATAATTATACTAAGCTAAATTATTTTTCTATGCTTTCTCCCACTGATCATGTAAACAGCAACCCATTTATTTATTTATTTATGCTGCCTAGTTTGCCATTCAGTCTCTGCTACTGTAACACTAGAATTTGCTGATTCATTCAGTAATGTTTTGCAACATCCATTTTCACACTGCATTTGGTTAAAAACCCCATCTGGCTCTGCATGACTGGGAAGCTCTGCTCACCGCTCCAAAATCAAGAGCTATGAAATGACTAAACTTGTCTGCAGATTGTTTAGTCACTGGAGGCAAGATTTAATGAAACTGTTGTCTGTTGTGTCATAGGAGCCTTTGTAAGCAGTGCAGCTGATTATTTCTTGTCCTAAAGGAGTGTCTACATTTAAGAAATAGTCTTAAGTATTTTTTGAATAAGATTTCTGTGCTTATGTGTAGAAAAAGTAAAATATATGTATAAAATTGAATTTTTGTATGCAAATATATATATATATACATACATACAAATGTAATACAAAAACATGATACTTTCTGTAAGATGTGTAGGCTACTGGAAGTTGAAAGTAATCTTGATACAAAACAGAATGATTTCTAGAAATTCAGATAGAAAAAAAAGCAAAATAACCTGTTTCTATGATATCATAGAGAGAGCATTTTTGATTTAGATGAGCAACAGGGTTAATACTGATTTTAAAGGACTTGCAGTTCCCTGCCTTCCTACTGGGTCCTCTGCTGCAGGTGAGCAGGAAAAGGATTATCCTAAAATGTGGGAGGATTTTTGTCTGCTTTTTGGAAAAGACTGTAGCTCAGTTGCTTGTACAAACAAAGCTATAATCCTTTCTAAGAAACAGGAATTTTGGCATGAACTTGCTTGGGAAAAAAATATGACACAGAAAACAGAAGCCAAACTCTCTTCATAATGCTTTATTTCTCTTGGAGCTTAGTTTTAGGCTTCCTTTCTTTTGATCTGAATTATTAACACAATTAATAATAATATAATTGCATCTCTATACACTTATTAATTTCACCTGTGCAGACAAAATGGTGGAGGTTGGCCTAACAGTAGGAGAAACTGGCAGAATCAGCCTGCCCTGCTTGTTAATACCAGTGGGAACAGGAGTAATAGCAGAAGCAAGACCTGACATAGCAGTTCACTCTCAAAAGAGACATGTTCTCCTCCTGTGCCCCATGGCAGCTTCTTCTCTCCCTCTTCAGTGGGATTTTCCAGTGCTTACTTTGTGTCAGTTGAAGTGCTTATTCCATATCTCTGTAATTCAGGATCATTTCTGATGGGGAATTGTGTGTTGCCAATAGTTGGATGGCCTTGATGGGACATCAAATAATAAGCACCAGAGCTGCTAGGAAAGAGGAGTCAGGATCATGCAGCCAGATGCAAAAGCTGAAGGAAGGAAGCAGGGAGATGAGCAAAGTCTATGGGGCAGAGGGGAGACAAGATTTCTGGTTTTCTGCTAGATATAGTACTAGGATTCTAGATTCTCCCATCTTGACTTCACTGTCACACAAGTGTTTGTATAGCAGTTATTTTATTTCAGTGAGTTGATGCAAAAGGTACTTAAAACTATTGAAGTAATGCATGAGAAGATCTTTAGTTGCCTAACACCAAATCCTACAGGCCATATTCTCTTTTGAAGTAGATTTTCCCCTGGCTTCAGTTTTTCTGGCAAGTTTTCAAGAAGAAGTAGAAACTGCATCTAAGTGTCAGATTTGGTCAGTAGCCAGTATTTTATAGAAATATACATGTAGAAAACATGGAAAAAAAACTAGCTTGGAGAAGACACAGCTGGAAGTCCCATCTCTAAAAAGGCAAAGTGATCTTGTGTGTGGTGTTTTCTTGTTAGGAAAAAGAAAACTTTGTGTGTACTTCTTTCAGTTTTCACTTGATTTTTAAAAGTTTGTCTTTGAAAGGAAAAGCAGAAAGCCTGCAGTCAGTGATCCTTACATTCCAAACATGTGTCCTTTTATCACACTGATGATATTCATAGTAATTTGTTTTAACCAAACTTTTGGAAGGTAAAAGACCATTATTCAGTTTACAGATGCAAAATGGAGACATATAGAAATAAGAATCAAAAGAATCTACTAGTTCTAGGAACATGGCTTGACAGTACTGTCTTATTTTTTCTGAGTATCTGTATTGTATAATAGCACTAGCAATACTGTGCACTTAAGGAGTCCTGTCCCCATTGATTCCAATTATTCCTGTCATGCATGAAAAACACACATTTGGTGATCGCTTAAAAAATTGCTTTGAGTTACTTGCCCAATGTGTAAGGAATGTATAAATCAATAATAGCTTCAAATTCTGTAGGACAGGTTTCAGGCAATCATCTCTTCTGTTTCCACTAATTTTTAATTCCTTTAATTACATAGTTTAGCACACATAATGTAACATATACTTCTGGTTGTGGCAAAGGTAGTAAAAAATATCTGAAGAAAGGGATGCCAAATACTAGAGGAAAGCTTTATGAAACATCAACCCAGGCATCATTAAAGTGGCTATTTGTTTCATGGCTAACTTTAATCATATTAAGTAGAGAACCTGATTTGAGATGACTTGTGAGGTCCTGAAGGTATTTCTGGAAATATCAGATTGAGTTCTGTCATGTTCGATCTGGCTCACTAAAATGAAAGATAGTGACAATCATAGTGGTGGACTCCAATGTGCTGAAGTTGCACTGCACATGAATTTTCACTGTAACTTCACATTGAAAATACACCTGCACCCTTCTGCAGTGAATGAAACAGTCTAAAAAGTCTATAAAAATTCTTGCACAGAGCAGCTCCAAACTGTGCAGTCAGATAGGGACCCTGTTGAACAATTTATCCAAAGCTCTTTTATTTCAGTCATCATCATCCTTTCTTATTCCCACTTGAAATTGTCATTCTCTTTGCTTTTCAGGGTGTTTCTAGGTGCTACAGTGATTTTTGTTTTAGTTAGGTTTGTGGAGGACTTGCAAGCTCAAAGCCTTGTTCAGCTGCTGAGGGGTGATACTTTTCACTGAATAACAGCTGTATCTCTGCTGTGTGTATCGTGTTTTATCAATGTGGCTGCTACCTGTAGACTCTCTCATGACAACTGTTCATTGTTGGTGAAATCAAAGTTGGTGGTTGGAACAACCTGTAGATTTTATTTCTATTTGGCTTCTGTTTAATTTATTTTCTGCATGCATACACAAACTGTAAAAAAATATATTTATTTCAAGCAATCAAAGACATAATGTGAGGAAATACTTCTATCCAAAACTTAATCCACAAAGGACATTTGGGTCAAACAGTTACTTTTATCTGTCTATTTGTAGTGACTAAATGTTGCATGAATGTGTCTTGCAGGAGCTGTTAATAGACTGATGGTTGTATCTGCCCTGGATACATCAAATATGTGGAATTCTGCTGGCCATGTTCAGTTACAACAGGTCTGGAACTGGTCTGTTTAATTCAGGAGATTAGTGCAGGATGTAAATTGATGTTGAATTTGATTCACTGTGGTTATTAGGCATATGATTATGAAGAAAATAGAGTCTTGTGGAAAAAATATTAACAGTTAAAAATCAAAACCATTATTTTCATTGGGCATTTCTCCAGTAGGTGTTCAGTGAAGCATTAATAATATGCAATTAATTCTATGAATGAACATGTGCACTCTTTTTTATCAAGGTTTTGAATATTTGTGAAAACAAGATCCTTTCAGCTCTTTACAAGACACTAGAAGGTCTGTCTGCTTTTAAGGCTTGTGTTCTCCTCCTGGGAGTCCAAGTGAGGGTAAACTTCAAAGTTTGCTGAATATTCAGGTGACTTGGACCAACTCTGTCTCTGGATCCACACAATGTGAATGCAGATTCTGCTACTTCAATGCCTGATTGTAATATATAACACAACATTTTGTCAGGCACAAGCTATGTGCTATATGTTTTCCTTAAGATCTGAAGCCCTATTTCTTCATTCCCTCTAAGCTGCAGAACAATTGTTTATTCCATCTACAAGCTAGTGCAGCTGTAGTTAATTGGACTAGTAATTGGCTAGGATGGAATATTTTATGGGAAATGATAGAACTGTTGAAAGCAAATGACTGGACAGCTTTTATTCTTGCTTTTCTTTGAGCAAGAATAACAGGATATGATGATTATGTTATATTTAATTGTACGCCTATACAGTCAGCACTCTAACTAGGCTCAGAATCTGTCCAATAGTATCCAAGAAGATATTTTTTCATTGCCTACTGAATTATTTTAATGAAGCAACATAGAACATCTTTACAAATGTTTAATAATGGAAGGGGTTTTTTTATATTTTTAAAGGAAATATTCAACAGCTGTGATGTAAAATTGGTTATTTCCTGGCAGTTAACACTCACTTTTTGCATAAGATTTGTTTTCCTAGCAAACTGATGCCTTGGTACTGTAGGATTAAAATTCTAAATCATATCAATGAAATGCCTGTTTCCATTTTTAATTGTTGAAGTCAGAAAGGGAATAAAACTACCTAATTGCAAATGCATTTGGATTTCAATTTTAAGAGAAAGCCGCCATTTAAAATAAGTTCAGTAACTCCTGGGAGCCAAGACAATTTTCAAAAGATAATAAATTTGGAAAAAAACCCAACAACCAAGCCTCAAGTGGTGTATATTTATAAACAGGAAAATCATTTTCAATTGAAGAGTGGTCTCTAGAGATCACTACACTTCCACAGTAAAACAATTCTCAGCTTGAATCCAATCCAATTTCATAGCTTTCTATTGTCCTATTATTGTGCCCTGATCAGTTAAGATGCTAATTATTTCCCCTTTGATCATATCATCCAATTCTGGTGATATCAAAGCAAACCTAAGTGAATAAACATACCATTACTGGACATTTGACATCATCAAGTGGCAAGGCTCACTTTTGCCCCTCTTTTAGTGTAATTGTTGAAGTACAGTAAAAGTCCTTTGGTGTTGTGATGCAAATGGTACCTGTTATGTACATGTTGTGCACTTTCATTTCTTTAAGGAAGCAAAGGAGAAAAATAAATTCTTCATGTTATTAAATTGGCTTTTTACACTCTGATTTAACCTTTACAAAACAAAAAACACAAAGTCAAAATGTAGTTATGTTAGAAAATATTCACCTGGATTGCTGTATCGATTCTTTGTCTTTTTTAACGGGAAAGCCAATAGCATATGGTTACAAAATGTATTCATTAGCCCATGGCATGTTTCTGACTCCAATGTTTTAACAGTTTTCCCCTTCCCCCAGTTCCTTTGTTAATGGTTACAACACAGTATTTACTAAAAAGCAAAGGACTCCATCTTGTCTGTAACATAAATATTAAATTTGGTGTTACAGGAGTGGTAATATTTATTTTAAATCTTTGTTGCTTTTCTGACAAAAATGGTAGCAGAGAATCAGAACCCTGACTTAACTGTTCTTGAGTGCAAAAACATGTGCTTTAGAAAAAAGAAACACCTTTGGGCATCAGAACAGTAGGTTAGATTTTCATTTTATTTTTATACCTCTTGAAATAGTGCTGGACAATATATAAAGCACTTAAGCAGAGAACAGTTTATGTTTGTATTCACCTTTGAAGTCTTTGGGTTGAGAGCAAAAGCCAGTAGTAGATGCCTGAGGATGCATTTTTGAGCAGAGGTAAAAACAGGAGTATTCAGGACAAGTTATTTGTGTTGCAGAATGGGCACTAAGGTGATATGAAAGTAGGAGTTATTTTGGAGCCTGATACAAAGTCTTTGAAAACAAAAGTTTAATTTCTTTGATTTTGCAGTATTTCAGATTGGCAGCAACTTCCAGTTTTAAAGTCTCATTTAAATCACTGTATCATCAGCTAAATGCTTTCCTAGCATTGCTGAAGCATTGTTTCAGCACTGATTTGTAGGAGAGAGAAACCACTTACTGAACCAGTGAGACCACTTCCGTAACATTTTAATTTTTCAGGAAAAAGAAAATAGCCATAGGATATTGAAAACAATAGGCCCCGCAGCTTTTTGCTGAGGGAAGCTTGACAATAATGGGCTTTGATTTAAATACTCATGCAAAAGTAGTTTATTTTTCTTTAGGAAATCTAAGAAAACAAGGAAAATGCTACTGAAGTTTCATCTGATGTTTTTTTTTTCATTTATGAGGTCAGATTTATGATATGAGTCTTTGTATCAGCTGTGTAACTGTGAATATGAATGTGCTCTCCCCAAATATTGCCTTAAATTATAGAATTTTATCATATTAAAATCCATTTATTAAGAGATATTCGTCTGATCCCAGATGAGATATGGACTATCTCATCCTCAGAGACAAATTAAACATTCTGAAAACTTAGTTAGAAATTTTGCTGTAGATATTTAAATTTGTGCATTGTTTTAATACTGAATGCTGTGTATAAATGAATATTATGTTTTGAGCAAAATAGAATTTGGGAACCCTGACTGTGTCAGGATTTGTTTCTGCTAATATAAATATCAGTTCTACAAAGGTTTTTGTTACATTATACTCTTCCCTAAGCATTTCCTCTTGGCTTTTGCTGTAAACAGAATACCAGGCTACCTTTGTTTTGACCTGCCATGGCTGTCCTTATTATCTGCCTTGAAAAAAGCAAGCATTTATATGGAGTATTTTCCAGGGAAACTCAAAAATCAACATAGTCAATGGGAATAACACTTTGTCCATAGAGATGTCATGATTCTCAATATTATCCACCAAGTGTTTTTATGTCCTATAAGTAAAAGTTTGTGTCTGGTTACATATATATAAATATATGGGTGTATTTGCATGCACATATTTACATGTGTATACACACAAATGCAGACTTATAAAACGTTCTTGTCGTTGATTTCATCTGTGATGGTATGACCTTAAACATTTATGCTTCTTTAAATCATTCATAAAGATGTGCTTAAAATTGCAATATGAGTAGCTCCATTGACTTCAAACAAGCTCTCATATTTTGCTGAAGCAGGTTATAACTGTGTACATCGTGTATTGTTATTATTTAAAGTGACCAACTCTTAGTCATCATTTCCACATATATACTGAATCCTATTTCTTGTAAGTAAAAATATCAAAGAAATTTTCAGTTGAAAATTTTCAGGCATTTCTGAAAAACTTTAGGATGCAACTTCCATGAAATTCATCTGAATTCCTTCACTTACCAACAGTTAGTTCTGCTAGAAATGTTTTATTAAGTATTAGATTTTCACCTCTTTAGTTAATGGCCAGATGGCCAAATCTTAGACTTTTTGGGTTTTTGGCACAGGATTCACTTTCACAGGCACTTTTGTAAAATAGGGTACTTGGACTGTTTCTTCAGACATCATGGGAATAGACAAGCACTTCCATGGGTTGACTACTGAATGAAAGCAAGCTTTAGATCTAAGTTATCTGAATACAATAAGTCAGTTTCAGAATGTTGCTTTCAGAATGTTCAGAATATTAGTTTCACCATGTCAGAGAAGCAGATAATAATGTGGTGCATGAATGTGTGTGTGTGCAGCTCTATGTTTGCTGATAACTATGGCACTGCACAGCATCCCCATATCCAGTGGGGGCTCAGAGCTGCTGGATGCAGTAGAAAGACTTTCAAAAGAGATGACCAGTACTGAAATCCCATATTCACAAGCCTGGTCTGTATTTGTGGAAGACAAAGAGATACCATCATATCCATTTAACCAAACTGCCTGTAAATGTCAAGCCACTGTTATTTCACTTGTCACTCAAACTCGTAATTTCAGTTTCAAGCCCATAATGTCTTTCAGAAGACATAGCCACATAGTTGCACAAAGTAGTTGCACATTTTTACAGAAAGGAACAAAAGAAAATACTAAACCTTTTTTGGAGTGCTGGAGCAGGTGTTGTCTGCATCCAACACTAGAATCCCCAGGGAAGAAAGTAATCTCTGAAGTAAGTGTGCATCTGCCTACAGCTTCTCCTGCTATGATGGATAGTTACAGGAAATAAACTGACTCAGCAATGATACAATGATTCTCACTCCCTTCTCTACTCCTGCTACTTCCTCCTATTTAGAATTAGTAGATGGATACACCGATTAAACCCACTGTTTAGATACAAACTATAACACTGATTAAATGGATTGTTTTGCCAAGGGAGATGTAGCTGAATTGCCCATTTTTCATTCAAATGTTCAAGCTTAGAGAAGTAGCTTCCAGCTCTAAATATATTGAATCACCATTAACCCAATGAAGGGGGTAGGAATACAGCTATACCCTTCTTATTAGATGAGCAGAGTTGCTTGGCTGATAATTTGAACAATTAACTTGCAGTTTTTATTTAGATCCTTTTAAAATTTGATTCCACATGACAAGGTGTTGATTAAAATCACAACAAAAAGTATTCAAGGTAGCGATGTTGAAGTGTTTGTACAGGTCTGGAAAAGTCCCATTACACAGATGCTATGCATAAGTAACTGGTTGAAAAAGCAAAGGCAGAGAGACTCTCTAGAAATCAGGCTCGCCGGAGTTATAGTTGTTAACAGTTGGAAAGAAGCCACTTCCCATAGGAATCAGTAATTGAACCCTGTTCATTCCACTGTGTACAATGATCATGACTTACAAGTAAAGCAAAAAGCTTTGAGAACAGCAGAAAATGCACATACAATCTAAGAGTGCTGAGTTTTGCTACATGGAATGCATATGGGAAGAAATTGCTTTGAGCACATGATAAAATATCGAAATGTTTTATTTGTATCTCTGTTTATTTCCACTTTCAGTTTGGGTTTCTCTAGTACATAACAACTTACAATGTATTCCCAGAGAATTAAACTGATGTATTTGTGCTTATTAGTCATGAGGTTTTAATGTAACCCTACAGATTTATAACAGCTTTTAAATGGACTCATAGAGTTTTAAGGCTAAAAGAAATGGTTATGATTATCTAGTTTGACCATAGACCGTTTCCCCTGATGATTCCTCATTGATTCTGATGACCTGGGGCTGAACTACAGTAAATTTTATAGAAAGATAGTAGTAAGAGAATGTGAATAATTTTCACCTTTTGTATTTCATATGATAATATCTAAGCCTTTTATTGTTTTCGCATGCCTGAATATTTCCATTGTTACTGCTGAATACTTAAATACACAAAAGGGTTCAAGGCTAACTTCATAGTTTGCTGTTTTATCTATTCATAGATGTTGCAGTTCTTATTATATAGTAATAAATGACTTTGCTCAAACAGAAAGAAATCAAGGACAAAAGTGATACAAGCCCTTGCTGGTCCTACCCACTCACTTTCCTCAAAATAATGCCTCCATTAAAGTTTTTAAGCGGGTGGTGTGTTTTCTGACACTTTTTGTGATATTTGAATGGGCAAACTACCTGAATGGATATTTCTCTTAATATAGTGTAATACAAAACAATTAACAAACCGTCCTCATATTAAAAGTATATGGTATAGACACCTGGGGGCTTTTAGGAGTAGCAAGAAAAGTGATGAGTGTAATAGCCAAATATAAGCGGAATTTAATTGTGCTGATAATTGTGTAGCAGCAATTTTATCCAGCAGTGTTTGAAACTGAGTGTCTCATATTTTTAGTGGTTTAGTGCTAACGATATCAAATTAGAAGCATTAGAAATGTGTACAGTTGATTTTGTCATAGACACAGGAAATGGAGAAAATGGAATTCCAATTTGCAAGATTTTGATGGGAAAGCATTTAATTAAAATTATTAAATAAATACTAGTTAAAATGAAGAAAACATGACAATTGCAGAAAGTGGTATTCTCTTTAAGGATGGAGTTTTTAAGAAAGAATCAGTAATGAGAACATGTTATTGCTCTTCATGTTACTGAGAAGACATAAGATTGCATGTGACATAAAAACTAATGATTGGCAGTACCCCATTAAGTGTGAATTTTATTTTATACTCGTGAACTACCATTAATTGGTGAGGATTTTTTAAATTGTTCATATGTATCAACCCCCCAAGAAATTATTACTATTACTAGTAATATAGAGTATAATTAGCATCACATGTAGCTATTTACATGGAACATGAATGAATGTGCTTATTTTATGAATGAAGATACCAGTAGTGTGGAGATTCTTGAAAGCAGCAGTGGTGACAAATGATTTGGGGTTTGACATTGCTTTTGGAATCTTAGGAAGGTCAGAAGTTAAGAATAAGTTCTATTCAAGTCAGGAAGAGAATATTAATATGTATGTTGGAGTCATATTGTCTGTCCTCTTATGACTGGCTTAAAGATGAGGAACCTGCCTCTGCAACAGAGAGTAAAAGTCTTCTTTCCTAAGCTGAGGCCTGTGTTCCTTGACCCAAAATATAATGATTTCTGTCTCAAATCTTCTTCAGGTATGTGTCTGTGTGTCTCAGTGTAAAAGATTCACAGAAAATACAGCTGAAAAAGTAGTCCCATTAATTAAGTAGGGAAATCCCTATACAAAATGACCAGTACTAGTTGGACAGTAATCCTCAACACTGAGAAAGGAGAATGTTACTTCCATCTTCAAAAATGAATTTGCCATTTCTGCTTCACTAAGAGGTCATTGCATGATGCAGCAGACATATTTCCTTTCCTCTCCACCACAAGCAGTGAAAAGAGAAATTTCCCCAAGTAATGCTTTTTGTACAGCCTCATGATCTTAGTGCTGTAGATGTATGCTAAGTGAAATGTTTCTTTTATTTATTGCTTGAAGCAGAGCCTATTACAAATTGTATTTTCTTCTGAAGTAAGTGAATGAATGCAGAGATTCTGGCACATTTTCCACTGGTATGAAAGGGAAGGAAATTAATGGTTTAGTTGTTTATTACCATCTTGCTTTCTGGTGTTTCAGCTGCTCATAATGATTGTCATTTGCTTTCTTTTGACCAGGCAGCTAATTAACTAAACTTTCCATAAATATTAATTGGCTTCTGAGTTATATGTGAAATTCAACTCAATCCAAAGGTAATTTTTAAAACTGTGAATGCTTTAGGACTTAACTGTAAACTAAGCAACAGAGCTTAGCACACAGTGTGTGCTAATCCCACTCTGATTGGAAGCTGTAAATTTTCATTTCACCAGCACTGGGTCAGTTTGAGTTCAGTTATGCTGCAGAATGAAGCAGTTTACACATAGCGTTACTACTGCATGCTAAGTCCTTCTTTCAGTACTGAAGAACTGATTGTCAAATTTCATTTGCTGAGGTAGAATCTCAATGAATACGAAAGTTCTGTTCTATTAACAAGATAGAAATACAATTTTGGGGAAATATTTAAGCAACTAAATTGAGATAATAATAATTTAACATATATTTTACATTTAAAATAATATTAATACTTTAATATTAAATAATAAGAATTTATAAGACACTTCAAGAATTTGTGACTCCTAGTAACATGCTTTTTAAGGGTTAATTTGAAATTCAAAAACCCCCCTGGCTACTTGCATATAACTGAAAATAGATTTTAAACACTATTTATGATTGCTTGAAAAGTGTCTATTAGATTTATTTTCATTTTAGTAACATCTGTAGCAAATTTAAAAATTCATACAAGAAAGACAAATCACTCTCTAAAATGAAAAATGCATCACTGGTGATGCATCATTGTCCTTTATACCTTCGTCATCATATCTCACAACACTAATAGACAAATTTGTGCACTGTGCAGAGGGTTTAGTAAACTTTATTTTTCAGTGATTTATGACAGTTGCTCTTTTTTGCATGATTCTGCAGAAAAAAGAACCTGCTACCTCTCTCCAGTGTAATTTAGATCGTGCCTTCAGTAACAGGAACAGTTCATATGCAAATAGGAACTCATGGCTGAGCTCAGAGGTTGCTGAGCAGCAGTACCAAGGCTAGCTGGAGGCCAGGAACTAACAGTGCATCTCAGGAGTCTCTAGTGGGCCCAGTATTGGTGCATGTCCTCATTAATGGTTTGAATTATGAAGCAGAGCGTAGTCTCAGCAAGTTTGTTGCTGACATCAAGCTGGGAGGAGTGGCTGATACAGCAGAGGGTTGTGCTGCCATCCAGAGGGATCTCAACAGGCCAGAGAAATGGCCCTATAGGACCCTCATGAAGTTAAAGAGAGGGAAATACAATAAACAAATACGGGGGGAATTTTCCTGGTAGGGAATAAGCCCATGCAGCAGTGTGTGCTGAGGACCAACCAGGTGGAAAACAGCTGTGTAGAAAAGGATCTGGGGATCCTGGTGGACACAAAGTTGAACATGAGCCAGCCATGTGCCCTTACAGCAAAGATGGCCAGTGGCACTCTGGGCTGCATTGGAAGGTGTGTTGTCAGCAGATCAGAGAAATGTTCTTTCCCCTCTACTCAGTATGGGTGAGGCCACACCTGGAATACTCTGTCCGGAGCTCCCCAGTTCCAGAGAGACATGAACATACTGGAGAGAGTCTAGCAAAGGGCCACTAAGATGATTATGGAACTGGAGAAAAGGCTGAGAACAGGGACATTTAGCCTAGTGAAAAGAGGGGTTGGGCAGATTTCAGCAGTTTATTTGAATATCTGAAGGGAAGATTTAAAGATGGATCCAGGTTTATGTCAGTGATGTCCAGTGACTGGACAAGAAACAATGTGCAGAACAGGAGCTGAGGAGATAAGAGTTTTTTTTTAATGTGTTAGTGATGGAACATTGTCCTGCAGTGTCCAGGGGCATTGTGGAGTTTCCCCCTTGGAGATACTCAAAAGCTGTCCTGGGCAACCTGTTGTAGGTGACTCTGCCTGAGGAGGCGGGGTTGGACAAGATGATCTCCAGAGATCCCTTCCAACTTCAGTTTTTCTGTGTATGAACTCTTACAGTTGAAATTACTCAAGAAAAATTACTAAAAAAAAAACCCTACTGCCAAAAATGGGGTTAACTTTGATGAATAACTATTATATTGTTTTACCATATGTTCTGACAGAATATTGTGCATGGAATATGATGCGTTCTGAATACTCATTGACTTTAATTTCTCATTTTGTGCCCGTTTTTATTTTGTTTTTGGTTTTTTTTGTTGTTGTTTTTTTTGGTTTTTTTTGTTTTGTTTTGTTTTGTTTGTTTGTTTGTTTGTTTGTTTGTTTGTTTTCCCCCCTGGCATGACACTGCCTTGTTGCAATAGGAAAGTCAGCAGAGGAGTTAGTTAGGAGTTAGTTAGTCAGCAAAAGGGCTAGAAATTGTGCCTCAGTTGGTAGAATTTCATCATTGTGATAGCAGTCTCCCTCAGCTGAGGGAGAAGCCTCAAGAAGCATTCTTAGCAAGAGAAATATTTATAGAGCAATCTCCATTACTACAAATGATGAACAATGCCAGATGAAAACCCTTGGTCTGAGTCATGACTGGTTAAACTTCTGTCTGCTGCTGTTTGAACTGCTTGAAGACAACCAACCACACCCATTCTGGTTAAAGAAATACAGTGAAGAAAAATACTTTCAACTTTTTCATATTCTCTTTTCTATCCTTTTTGGAAGCTAGCAGAGCTGTTATACTTACATGCAGAGAACTTCATAAAAATCAGCCTTATTTTAATTCTGCCTGGCTGGTTCTCGGTCTAGAGAACCTGGAGGCCAGATGCTGCAGGGTGGGTAGACTTCCTGGAAATAAGCCAACTTCATAAATAAAGAAAAGTGCTCTGCAGAAAATGAAGAGCTGGCTTTCCAAAGTTTGGAATAATTTTATCAATTTGCAACCAAAGCATGAACAGTGATAGTTACCATGTACTTCTGTTACAACAAATGAAATAGATAATAATAGTCAGCTGCAATATTCTTATTCTAAACTGTGAGTAACTGGAAGAATAACAAGTCTGAATTTGGAGGAGGAACATGGAGGGATTTAGGTGCTGCTAGATATTAGTTGACTCATTGATACAAAGGCCAATCACAGGACCCCTTTAATAACTTGTCCTCCTTACAGTGATTAAGATCCTTCATTTCATTAGAGTGAGTCACTTCTGAGAAGAAGAGGTCACCATAGACTTGGTACTACACTGCTGAGAGGTGGTAGAGGCAGAAATATACTAGTTTTGATGGTTAGATGTGACTAAGTGCCTTGGAGAATATTACCTTGGGCTCTCAGGAAAAAAAGCAGTTTAGCTATGGCACATGAAATAATCTGAAGACCACTTAAATTAAAACAGAATGTAGAAAGCATCAATTTTTACAAGCCCAAAACAGACAGAATGGTTTCATTATTTGGAGGTATCTGCCAGGAAAAATGAATGATTTTACAACTATGGTAGGTCCTGCTCAATAAATTTTCTTTCACATTTATGGTTTAGGATGAAAATTTGTGAGAAAAATCTAGTTTAAAACACTGTTTAATGGATGTTATTAAAATAATAATAATAGGCAAACGGACATATTATAAGGAATAGGTCAATGATCAAACTGAACTCTTAATTAGCTATGACTGAATCTTTTAACCTTCACATCAGGACAAAAGCTGTCAAAACAAATGAAATTGATGCAAAAAAAGGTTGTTTTCCTTTTTTAGTCTCATGTCAGAGCTTTGAACTTATTTCCTTTAATCTAAGACCCTAAAAAGCTACTTAGTGTATAACACAAGTCTTTATGTAACAGGTGAAGGACACAACTATCAGTTCTGCTCTGAAATAATTTACAGAGAAGATCACCTAGTGTACATGATGAAATGGATCTAGTGATGTTGCTGAGAAATGCAGAGACTATGTAGGTTTCCTTGTGACCCTCAACCTAAGTTTCTCCAAATCCCACTGCTGTTACATTAGCACTCGTTATTTTCCTTGCTTCCTTCCTTAACGTAGCCTCACGCAGAACTGAGAAAAGCTTAGGTAGAACAGCCAGATAAAGAGCTTTGATTTCTGCAACTTAAAATAGAATCTTTGATCTTGCCAGAAGGTACAGATTTGAGAGCTGTGAAATCGTTCCACCAAGTGTATTGTGTGCATACACTGTCTAAACATTCACATGCTGTAGGAGAAGAATGCTTCCATCTCATTAACTAAACAATGATTCTCATTTTTCCTAAAGGTATTGCCATTTCTTCTTCATTGTTTTGCGTCTCTTATGAGGAAAGGCTGAGAGAGAAGAGCCTGTTTAGCCTGGAGAAGAGATGGCTGGGAGGGGATCTTACCAATGTATGCAAATATCTCGAGTGTCAATAGGATGAGGCCAGGCTCTTTTCAGTGGTGCCCAGCAACAGGACAAGGGGCAGCAGGCACAAACTGAAACACAGGCAGTTCCCTCTAAACATGAGGAAAATCTTCTTTGTTTTGAGGACGTCAAGGCACTGGATTAGGTTATCCAGAGAGGCCGTGGAGTCTCCTTCTCTGGATATAATCAAAACCTGCCTGGATATGATCCTGTGCAACCTGCTCTAGGCGAGCCTGCTTTAGGAGGAGGGTGGACCAGATGATCTCCAGAGATCCCTTCCAATGGCAACCAGTTGTGATTCTGTTTTCTTCAGGAACTTAGCCTTCTTAGGTTAGTTGTTCCTAAAATTCAGCCAAAGAACAGCTTCCTTAGACACTGAAGGCAGTAAGAGTGGTACAGGCAGTGGTTGTTAGCCAGCGTAGCCATGACTGAGATTTTTCACTTTTTGCTCCTGTAGAAAGCCATCAGTCGAAGGGGGAGTCAGTCATCTAGAGCGCTGTGGGTAAGCTGAGAGAACACAAACTGATTTTATGTGCTCATGACTTCCTGGGTTTGAGGGGAGCATTCTACTTCATTTTCTGTGAAGACAGACTGTCAACAAGCATAAGAAAAGTTCATGTGGCCCAATAGTTCTATAGTGCGTAGGCTTCAGAGCTCTTGTTTTACTTGGAGAGTCCTACTTGTAGCTTCCTACTAATCTTACAAATTCTCTACTGATGTGTCTATCTATTTAGTACTTGCAAAAATACATCAACCATATCAGCTTGACCTCACCAGGAAACAACACGCTCCGTTTGATGTATTTATCGAAGAGAAAAATGCTAAAAAAATTAGTCAATGACAACACTAGCATCTACATTTCATTTGCAGTCTTTTAAACCCATGACATTTACTTCCTGGCAAGAAATGTGGGAAGTAGCACGTGACCCAAATTGGAACAGAGTTTACTAACTACTCCAGTGACTTGTAACCTAGAGATGCAGGACCATGTTATCTTTTTATGAGAATTAATTAAAGTAAGACAATCCAGTATTTTTTTCATTTTTGTCCTTATTGGCTTAATAGTGTTTGATTACTATCCTGTTTTTTTCAAATGATTATTAGAAATCTTTAGTGTCTTCATTTTTCACTGTATGTTGACGGATTTCAGACAGCATTGCAGGTCATTTCAAACACAGTAATCACAAAATAAGAACAAATTCAAGGAGGAATTTGCCTTCCTATCAGCTGGTTTTATATTAAAATCTAGCTGACACATTGACTGCCAAGTTTTCCATGTCCCTTTGGCATTTTTATAAGAAATAAACTTTCAGCATTTGTAAAATAATTTCTACCTTTCCCATATATTGATTTAGTGCATAAGGCCAAGCTGAATTTCTGTAACTGCTTCATGAAAGTAATAGGCTGACTGTCTTATCAAGCTTGGAAGAAATCCAACAACTCTAAATACCAAAGTAGTTTTTAATAGTCCTCTTGGGACTTTTTTATCATGTGTTATACTCTGTGATCTGGGTTGTTATCTTTCTTCTTACCTTTATGCTCAAAATGGAATATAATCAATAACAAAACTTAATTCCAAGCTTGTTTCTTCCCACTGTCAATAGACAGCTCGTCTGTAATTCATTGTCATATCTGTCTTACGTGCTATACCTGTGCAAGTTTAGCAAATGCTGTCCTCTTAGAAAGCTTTTGTGAAAAGTAAAGCTTAGACACTCTACTGGAAACTAATAGGAGTTAATGAATTTTCAAGTTTTCAGATATTCCACATTAATGACTTCTTCAGGGCTGCATACAAACACTGAATTCAGTGACCATTGGGTCTCCCTTAAGAAAAACTTCACTTGGAACTCTACAGACATAGATATTAAAATAATAATAAACAACAGACTGCTGCAATAAATAGTTTTCATTAGCACATTAAAGAACTACTCCTACCCTTCCTTGCTTTGAGTTTGACAAACAAGCACAATGTCAGGAGGTCTGCCTTCTACTTGGCTTGGGTGGGTGGTTTAGTATCATTTCCCTTAGCTCCTGTCTGTAAGAATTGCCCCATAGGGATTAATTAATTTTTAGAAAAAGAAGTGAGATTTTTGGGTGGAATTCATAGTAGGACTAAAAATTATCAGTACTACTATTTGGACTATAGAAAATAAAGTCTTTATATATAGATTTTATTCTCACTCTTTGCAGACAAAAATATTTTCCTCTTAGGTACTTTTATGAGCTTCAACATGTTTGAAACAGCTGCACAATTATGTGCAATAGAATAAAGCTTGCATTTCAGAGTTAGAATCTTAGTTGTGTCACTGATAATTTTGGTCATTGCCTCATTAAATGAAAAGGATTATTTTTATCTTCTGTTACTAGATGATAACATAGGAGAGGATATTTGTATGGAAACTTGAGTAAGAATCAGTACAGGAGAGACATATAAAATGGCTACAATGTAATAAAGAAGTATTTGGGTTAATCCATTGCCATCCATTTTTATTCTCTATTCCACTCCATTGCAACCACAAATATGAACTTGACAGATGTTAGTAAAAGGCTGGATGTAGTCCAGGCTACAATGGTTGCTGTGGATAGAAAGTTTAAAAGTTTTGGCTCATGGCTGCAAGAAGCTGAGAAAAAAATATAGGAAAAAGAAGAGAATTTGGAATCAGTGGCTGATTGACAAAACATGAAATAAATTGATGAACTGTAAAATAAATTTATATTGAGAATACAAGGTTGATACAACTCTGTGAAAGTAAGAAAGTGGATAGCTTGAGATCTGTTTTTTGTTGTTATAGCTTATAAGGTTGTTGAGAGATAAGTAATTTATTACTCATTTTACATTGTGTGGTGGGATTTTCTATGCTGGGATTGGTCAAGTGAAAAGCATAAGCATAGGATTAGTGAAATGGGTAAGCGTTAGCATTAGGGGATAGAGTGTCATAATTCTCATGTAAATATGAGACAAGGGTTCAAGTTTCAAAAATCATATTTAAGACCCTGCACTATGGTCCAATATTTCATCTTAAGTAAGTGTTTGTGATTGTCAGAATGAGAATAAAAATTATGAGCTTGGAACACAGCTCACCCTCTCTTGCCAAGGTAAGGATAAGCATATTTCTTTATTTCACTTCCCCAGTGCCACTGAGTTTTTTTGGCTAATGGCATGGAAAATATATCTACCTCAAGAATACAGGAGTGTCTTTGTGACACACAGTTGGTCTGTTCAGCTATCTTTAATAATGCTGTCTTTATTCACCAGACTACTTTCTCACCTATTATGTGTTCTGATGCTAAGTTCAATGAAACCTATTGTATTAGAAGTACTACTACATAACTGAGCTACTCTCTGCAACTTAAAAAGCTGTTTCTAGCCAAAAAATATTTTTTATTTACTATTGATAATATTGTATACTTGTTTGGCTCAAGAAAGCACAAAAACCTTGGGCCTTGGCCAGAAAATGTTCCTATTGTTTTTTTTTCTGAAGAATTGGCAGAAAGCAATTTTTTAATTTTAACTCAATCTTCACTGCTCAGCAAGAAAATGCAATCTAGACCTCTTTAGAGATAATATTCTAGAAATGACAAAATGCAAACAATAGAGATTTACATGTCTGTAGTAAAGTTCTATAACTTGGCCCATTCCCATTTGACCTTGGCTATTTTTCTGGTAGCAATGCATCATTTTGTTATCTGCTCTTATATCTGTTATTTAAAAAATCCTCTCTTTTCAGGGTTAATAAAGCTGAAAACCAGAACTGCATCCTGCATGTTAATGCCTCGAATTTGTCTGAGGTGTTTCTTCCATTATTGGGAAGAAAGCAGTTGAAGTAGCCCTGCAGACTGGTTATTTATCCAGGAGGGTAACATCTTTTATGACCAATAGGTATTTTTAGAAGAGAGACAGAATGTTCCTTCAATAAAGCTTGCAGAATCTTTTCCAGTAGAACTATGCCTGTTTGATGGAAAAAAATTTTCCAGAGGAATGTTTGTTCTGTCATAGATATCAACAGAAAATCAGCAGGGAGGTGAGCTTTTATTTTCTTGCCAGGTTTTGTACCAATCAAGCAGCTTGTCAACAGCTGCATGACCTCATTTCTAAGCTCTCTAGGCTCTTGACCTGGCAAGCTCTCGAGCTCCTCAGTGTCCCAGTTCATCACTTGGTGGGCAGCCAACTCTTTCTCTGGCTGCTTGTATGGATCACAGAGTGGCTTGCTGCTGGCTTGCCTAAACTTCCAAGTGTCTTGCTAACTGGCTTTCTTCCCTTCTTCTATTTAGCTCCTCCAATGCCTTTTCCACAGACTACCTCGGGCCTCATCTCCTTTGCGCTTGAGGTGCAGTTACTGAGAGTGGTTTGTTGTCCATCCCGCTGGCTCCCTGGTGGGTAAGCATCAGAAATCCAGCTGGTTAATGTCCAGAAGGTGCTTCCTAGCTGATTGTCTGTTCAGCTGCTGTATGGACTCTCTGTAAGGCAGGGAGCTGGTTTCTGCTGACGGTTGGCTCAGTAGCATTCACCATGCTTTTAAAAATTTTTCCTACCACAAAACCAGGTGTGGGTTTTGTTTTTTTAACTGTTATGTAACAAATAAATATCACAATTCTTTAAATAATTCCTTGTACAGTTTTCACAGAAAAAATCCTAAGCCTGTGTTCCTCAGTGAGCAGGACAGTTTTTTTAAGGAACACTGTAAAATCAAAAAATTTAAAAAAATATTTTTGCTAACAAGTAATATTTTTCCTCTAATTAAAGTATCTTTTGCCTTTGTGTTTCTAGAAAGACTCACATGAACCAGAGAAGGTGCCTAACTTTTCAGGTGTAACCCACTATACCAATTAAATTAATGTTTGCCTCAAAAAATACCCTTCTGTCATTTGTAAGTTTTATCAATACACGTGCTAAAAGTCAAAGCAATGTGAAATATTGCAAAATGATATTTCAGATAATGGAATTTCACTTACTATTTATTACGTCTAAGAATATCATCTGGCAACAGTATAACAACAGTTATTATATCTGGCCTGTGAAAGAAGAAGAAAAACTATTAATTAGGAACATCATAAAGTTTTTTTAGGACTACACTTTATAAAGTTTTGGGTTTTAATTTCCTTATTTTCTATTCTTTGAACTCTTTTCTGGTACAGATAATATTTTTTATTTTATTCCTTATACCTCACATGATTAGTAAGGATATTAAAGAGCAACTCTTGAGCTTTTCTCAAATGCTCTCAGCAGTTTGAGAAACCAGGTAACAGTCTTTTGTAGTGTCAGTCAGTGGAGATAAAAGATGTGCTGGCAATACTTAGTACTACCTTGGTATTCATGATAATTATGATGGTCAGACTTTATTCACTAAAGTGATAAAATGTCTGCAACAAATCTTCTGTCAATACTTCACTATTTTGGAGTATTAGCCCCTCCTCTAGTAAGAGGTGAAATAATATGAGAGAATTGGAACAGACTTGTAGTGACCTCCTGAGCCAACTCCCTTTCTGTGTGCTTTGCAATGAGTGCAAAGCTGTTTTGCTCACACTGCTGCTATAGATACATGAGGTCTTTCCAAAAGAAGCAGGGGAAACTCAGACAGAAATACACTTCTGTGTAGCTAAGGGGATGCAGTTTAAGGCGGTGAGAGAGAAGTCCTTTACACAGTTGTTTTGAATGTTTATTTAAACAAGATATAAATCTTCAGTAAGTGACCATTCTTCAGAGCCAGCAGTCACCCATAGCTTCAGGACCTAACGTAGGCACTGATTCATATTCTGTCCCCTTTTCCAGTGCTCCAAGCTATTCAATGTTTTCTTCTTTGGCACATGTGAGAAGATGATAAAAGCTGTTACAAATCTCATATCCACATTGAAGCTTGGACAACTGTAGTGCACTCTTGGTATTTAAAAGCTATTTCCTGCAGGCAGTCAAGCCAAAGGAATGTAACCAGAGTATATTGCAGAGATTTAAATATGTCTCTCTGTGGCTAAGAAACCCTAAATCAAGCCAAAGCAACATTTGCATACCTTGTAATTAATGTGAAAGCTTTGTACTGTGTCACCAAAAACTCTCAACCTGTTCTTTGGCAACATTTAGGTTGGAAAAAGGTGAAAACAAAGCTGTGCATATGGCTAGAAGTAATTTATAAAATCGAAGCAATTAGATTCGCTTGGCTGAAAGTTCTGGATCTGGCTGGGAATAAGGACTAGTTTTTCTGAAAGTAGATTCTCAGAGTATTTTTGTGAACTGTGCTTATAGCAAGCTTTATATTCTAGTAAAGTGTAAATAATTATATGCTTTTATGTGTACTATATAGGAAGAGAGAAGAGGATGTTACTTGCATATAGTAGAGGGAGGAATGGTTCCTGCTTTTATCAAGTAGAAGTTCTCCTGAGCCCAGTGGTCCTTGCTAATTTAGCTAGTAGTATTTATCATTATGCAAATATCCACTATTCATGAGGTTTTATTCATTAATAAATCATCAGATTTCTATGGTATCAGGCGAGTATTATTGTACATTATATACAGAAGTGAAGTGACAAATCCTACAGAAAAGTTTTATCTAATGAAACTGTAACGCTTGGCCTGGCTGTTAACATTGTCTGTGCTTTACCCAGTTGTTCCATGTTATGGCTCCCTATGGACTGGAGCTCAGTTCCAAAATACAAGCTGTATATAGGCCTGACCATGGCAGTCTGAAAAAGTTAATATCCTCACCAGCATAACACAGTCCATAACCATTTATGAAGCCAAATAGTGTTGGGCAATGTGGGAGGACTTAGAAACCCATTAATGTGTGAAAAAGAGTTTCACAGAAGCTGGGTATGTGTTTGATAACACAGATCTATTTGAGAAGGAATTATTTCAGACTTTACTGTTCCAGAGTTCAGCACAAAAACCAGACTTGTTATTTAGTTCTTCTACTTCCAAATTTCTTCCTGTGAACCCTTTGGGAGGTATTATAGAAAATACTATATAATATTAGGTAACAAGCTTTTAGAACTCGTTTTCATAGCAATTTGAATGCCTGCCAAAGTTAGTGTTTTTGCAAAAGTGTTTCTTCCTTTCCACACCCTTTAAACATCCGTAAACTAGTTCCGAGAAAAGAAACAAGTGTAAGGATCATACAGTATGTTTGGCATTTCTGATAAAGAAAGGCCTGATTTATGTGCCTTCTGCACACCACTCATTCTCAGTTCATAGTCTTAAACCCCTTTTCTCCTTGCACATGCAATTTCAGAAAGGCAGGTGAAGTTGGCTTACACAACTTAACTGGTGTTCTGTCACGACAAAAAGGGAGCGCATTTATTTTTCTTGAAGGTTCCTGGTATCATGATTGCAGAAATCACTGGCTTTTGTTAATCCACATACAAATACTTAATCACAGAGGAGACCCACTAACCATCTGTAGGGAAAGCCATTGCTCTCCATTTTTGCAGAGTATATCAGGGTTTTCATCCTCTTACTGGATCCTGGAAATAGTAAGAGGCTGAAGCTGAGGTTCTCCTGTCCTGCAGTTCGTGGAATTAATCAAAAGAGCAGTGGGGCATGTGTGACATCTCAGAAAAGTCTTTGGAGCTCTAAGTAAAAGCTGGTTTCTACAGTTCATTAGAGAGTGTTTCCGCACAACTGTTTTGTAAGGACTGTGAGTAGATTTTCGAGCCTAACTTGAAGATTTTGTAATATAAAAATTACAAATTTTAAGTTATTTTTCTCAGTATTCATTTCAATGTATAATTGATGCAGCATAGAAAGATTTTGGCCTCCCCAAAGAAAGAGCAGCTCTATTAAGTAAGTCTACTCTCAAATGCTTGTTGGAATTTTTATTTGTTTGAATTTACACTTAACACTTGAAAAAGGGAGAATTCAACTTTTTCATCTAATTGATCTACATGGATTTGCTCAGGTCTCATGGATTTAACATTCCTGAAAGGGAACATACTCTTTGCTATTATGTAACTCTATAGTAAAATGAAGCCATTTACAGTAAGGATGTGCAGTATGTTGTAAAACTGTCATTAACGTTAATCACAGCACCATTCAACCACTCAAACCCAAGACTTTGCAACACTTGGGCATACAATTAATATATTTACTAATCTTCATTTAACTAGGAACAACCTCTCTCTCAGCTGCAATCTTGTACTGAAGCTAACTGTGGCCAAGGGAGCACTTACATCATCTTGTAACTTCTGTCTCTCTTATGTAGTGCCTAAAAGAAAATATACTTGCCAAAAATATATATACTTGCAAGGTATCTATTTATAATGTGTAATTGTTAGAGGATAGAGATTGTCACAGTTGAGAAGGGTTGAGAACACCTAAATAGATGCTAAATATGTGCAGACCACCAGAAGATGGTAACTTTGCAGGTAACCTTGAATAGTCTTTATTGAGAGACTGCAACAACTCTACAAGGGTCCTTATAAGCTTTTGTGTAGAGAATCTGTGCACCAAAGAGAGAATAAGTAGACCTTGACCCCACTGACCATTGTGATCTACTCTGTCAATAATATCCACACTGAAGAGAAGTCATTAGTCTGCAGATTGGAGTCTCCTGCAGCACTCCCTTACACATCCAGCTCTGCATTCTCTATGTGACCACATATTGGTAACATGTATATAAAATTCTTTAGTATGTGCTTTGCAGTGGAAAACTAATATGGATTCACTGAACCTCAGAAGTATTCTCTTGGAACTTTCATTTGACAATAAAACTCCACACTGCAGGAAAACCTTCCTACTCATGATTTTGGATTAATTCAAGACAACATACAGAGCTTTTAAAACATTATTCTACCGTATTTTAATTCATAAATGAATTTAAAAAAAACCAGAAATAATATTTTCTAGAAAAGATAGTTCTTAATAATGTATTAGTATATATTTGCAACCTCAAAGGTAGACCTGAGGTTGAAAATTTATCATGAACAGGAATAAGTATTACTGGATTGTCAGGTATGGTATGCTATGCAGTATGTTGCAGTTATTCCATAATACTTTGAAAAAAAGCCTTTTATTATTAACTTCAAGTTCTCTAGTTCAGTAAGCTTGCTAGAACCTTACATTTTTAGAAAATTTATCTTTCTAATTAAGGTATTATGTAATTTTTATATTATTTTATCTGGAAATTACACTGTAGTCTTTAAAGATAACAGTAAATGAAAACCACCTGTCATTAATGTGCGAATTCCAAAGGATAGAGAGTTCAAGGGTCTATGCATATTCAAATAATATTAAGGAAACAAAACTACAGTTTGGTTTAGTTTAATAGCTGCACTAGAAATATAACAAATTTCCTATTCAGAAAAAACAAACAAACAAACAAAAAATACCCAAACAGAATTGAGCTGAAAAAGGACCTGAAGATATTTTAATTTGTAATACTTTTACTGTTTGCTTTTAATCTGTGATGAAAACATTGTCTATTACATATATAGTCTTCTCTATTTCTAGGTCTTACTCCCATTTTAACTTCTGATTTTTGTGTGAATAAAAATGTATTCATAACAACAGGTGGATAATCAACAACAAAGTTATTTTGAGCAACTTCGTATGCACTCCTATGCATTGAGAATGTCTGAGCATTGCTCGCAATTGGTTTTTATTTTCTTATCTTTCCTGAGCAGAGGCAAGATAATAAGGTATTGTTTTGTATGTAAACCATAGAAAACCCGGAATGTGCTAGGAATGAAGAATGTACTGTGGGTACTGTCATGGGCCACACAGTGGCACGTGCCATGTTGCCCACTGTGACCTGCTCTGGGCCAGTGAATGCTTTTACCCAGGTGTGCTACCAATATTGTACTCCTGTGCCCAGATACCAAATAAACTCCATCTGCTGGGATTTAAGAGATTTGTCATCCTATTTCTTTTAACAAATGGTAGCCTTTACATTCAAATATCATGATGGCAATGTGTCAGATATTTTGTGTAGGTAGTGAAAATACACTGAAGTTGAAAACATTTCTATTGCTTTATTGGAAACGGCTCCTTTGATACATTGTTTAGTATATTCTTCTGAATTTTTTTTATCTTTTCATACAAAGGCAAATAGAGTTTATACTCAGCTGAATGTAACTTACGTTCAGAAATAACTCCGTTTTGTTTGTGTTTTCTGAGCCATCTGCAAAGTAAGCACAGGAATCAGCAAACTTGCTTACCAGCCAGTTGTTTGTTCTAACTCAGGTTAAAACACTGAAATTTCATCCTGTGAACATTCTCTGAAATCTGAATGACTTGTTATCAGTCTTCCTTTGCTTTTGATCCTCTTGTAGGATGATGTGTTTTCCTAATGATGCAGAATCTCTCATTAAGTTCAGGAAACAGGATATAAGGATAAGTCAATTGACTCAATTTATGGGCATAATAAAGCAGACCCTATTACCTTCAGCAATCAAGGCAAGATGAAACACAATGTTGTAAAGTTATTATGACAAAAAACTTAGTATTTACCTGCAAATATAGAGTTAATACATTGTGCTTTTGAGGCAGAATTTGAGGCATTAAAGCCTGAAAACAATAATCATAATCTATTGTTAAATGTGTCATCTCAGAATATTTCAGAATTTATTCAAAGCCAGAAATATCTCTAACTAAAACATGATGAACTACAAGAATTTTTTTTAAGTATTTCCTAATGTCTGCTCTACATCTCCTTTCAGCCTTTCTGAGTCCGTGTTAACAGCTGTTTTTTTGTTTTTTTTTTTCCTTACTTGCAATATAATTAAAAACAAATTTAGCAGGAGCATAGAAGCTATGTCAGTTGGAGGCCTGTTAGTTTTTAGGAAGGTGGCTAGCAATATATGCAGCTGTTCCTGACAATTATGAAGTTTAAACAGCAAAGCAGGGGAAAGTGACTGAATTTGCCAAATATGGTTTCCTTAGTATGTCAGTGAAAACAAATCACTGGACAGTCTAGAGTTCTTCCTGCAGCATGCTGAAATCAGACTTCATTTTACATGTTTACATGTACTTCATTACAGAAATTACAGATGAAACTTAGTAAGTGCAATAGTTGCTTCCAAACTGCATGCAATACAGTAGCAGAAAACATAAGCAATTGGGACATGTTGGAACAAGTCTAGAGGAGGGCAATGAAGATGATCAAAGGTCCGGAGCATCTCTCCTATGAAGACAAGCTGAGAGTTGGGCTTTTTCAACCTGGAGAAGACAAGGCTCCAGAGAGACCTTAGAGCACCTTCCAGTACCATAAGGAGCCTCCAGGAGAGCTGGAGAGGGAAGTTTTACAAGGGCATGAGGCGGCAGGACAATGGGTAATGGCTGTAAATTACAAAAGTGCAGTTTTAAATACTAGGAATAAATTCTTCATTGTGAAGGTGGCGAAGCACTGGAAGAGGTTGCCCAGAGAAGCTGTGGCTGCCCCATCCCTGGCAGTGTTGAAGGCCAGGTTGGATGGAGCTTGGAGCAACCTGGTCTAGTGGAAGGTGCTCCTGACCATGGCAGGGGGTTGGAACTTGATGATCTTTAAGGTCCCTTCCAACCCAAACCCTTCTGTGATTCTATTTAAGCTGTGGTGTTTTGCCTTAAAGGAAAAGAAGTACATTTAATTTCAGCTGGAATATAGTCCAAAACTGGCAGAGATATGTTGATTATTCATTTAATGCCTTGAATCCATCTCAGTTCAAAATTATGAAAAGAGGTCTTATGCTTGAGCAGTTATTGAGTCTGTCATGGTGCAAATATTGCCAAAGGAGGAATATGGGACAATACAGAAGGAAATGTGTTAAGCAAGTTGTCAGTCATGGGTACTATTTCCAAGTATGGAACTATGGTGCTCTGTATGGCTTGTTGTTCTTGGGAATATATAACTCATGGCTTTGACTACCTAGAGCAGTTTCTGTAAAGCCAGATGCATTCATCTGGGTGTCTTATGTCCAAATTCAGGTCAAACAAAAATACTTCACTTATGTTATTTTTAAATTGTTGAAAATGTCTTCTGTGGTGTGACACAGGAAGTGGATATTCTAAGGAGAATTATGTGAGTGTCCCTTACATATAACTTTTATGTTTGTTTGGAAAGTAGAATTGTAAATGCTAAGTACAAGGCATCATGAATATTATACAACTGTATGTTCATTGGCATTAAAATTCAGAAACAAATTATTTCCAGTGCCAGAACTTTTTCCTGTGTTCAGTCACTTAACAGGCCAAGTTAAAATGAAATATGAGCAACACCTTTCCTGTGCCAAGAAAAATGCTGCATTTCAAGACAAGGGGCAAAGAAAGTAGAGTCAACATTGGAAACATTTTCACTATCCATTTTGTACAACTGCTAAGAAAAATTATCTTGTAAGCTTATTTACCATGTCTTACCATGTTTTTTCTCCCTTGATATTTGTGCCTAAACTTCTGAATAACTACTGTTTACTACAGTTGTCAAAATAAAATATGACAGCAGGTACAGGGCAGATGCTGTGTAAAGTAAATGTAATAATGATAATCATGATTTTACTAACTCACTGAATGAAAATTTAGCTTGGGAAGAGGGATGAGTTTGCTGTCCATCATCATTAGTTCACTCATCAGCTAGCTGTTGCTCTGGGCAGCTGGTATGCTATCTGCCTCTCCTGGACTCAGCTTGGGTTTTAGCCAGAAAGATTTGCATTTCTTTTGTTTGCTTCTTGTACTTGCTGTGAGAAGTAAGGAAAAGGAGACTGCTGCTCTGGGAAGAATTTGAAACCTAACACTTACAACACCTGAAGAGCCAGAAAGCATCATGACTCTGTGCTCTAGGATTTGTAGTCATTTGGGAGGAGCCCAGCCTTTAGATTTAGCTGATTGTTAATTTTTAAGTTCTCAGGGGACAGTTTCAAGTGGCTATAATAGCTGAGTCTGATTTTGCAACAGTATTTATGATGTTCCTTTAAAGATCAGTTTGTTGCTGCTGTTAGGCATCTTGAATAATTGAATGCTGCTTGTGATCAAATAATATCCAGAGAGGGAAGAGAAATTAATATTTTTGTCTTTGTTCATAACTAAGCTTTTTCTGGGATAGATTTACATATGTAACTCCCCATTCTTCTGCTTCACTGACTTTCCCACTTCAAACCTCATTTGAAACATATTTTCTTTCTCCTGTGGTTTGTTACTTAACTCCATTACTTAGTTGCTAAAATTATTTACTGACAAACACATAGCGTGATACAGACTGGCACGTGAACAAACGTTTTACTGCTTGTCCTCATAGCTACGGCTGAAAAAAAAAAGGAAAAAGAAAAACATACATGTTGAGATCTAATAATGTGATGTGCCTGCAAATTAAACATGAGAAGCTTCATAAATCTTATAAAAATTATTAATCTTTTTTAGATTTAGATATTTTGCCAACATAGTTCCCCTCCATCTTCTAGTTTTTGAAAGCAGCATAGAAAAAAGCACAAACTGACTTTTCCCCAGTATAAGGAAGGTTAGAACCAAAGCTAAAGGCATAACAAAAAAGAGAGGCAAAAAGAGAATGCCTCTGAACTGTCTGGAAGAATTTCAAGTGATTTTAGTGAGCTCTGGATACACTCCCTCAGTGGTAGAAACAATGTAGGCAAAAATCAGTTTTACTGTGGTACAGACTTCTGAGAATGAAGTTGGGATTTGAGGAGGCTAAGGGTGTTAGGGGAAGGGAAAGTTCAGCTGCTGTGGATCTGAAAGCAGATGTTAGTCAGTAGGGCTTCAGACTGAGACATTGTATGTAGAAAGTTGTATGCAGGGATAAAGACTTATTAAGTTAGTAGAGCTCTGGAGAATTTGGTATCTGAGAAACCACAGCATTTGATTTGAGAAATCATAGGAGATCACCTCCATCAGTAGGATCCATAGGAGATGATGATGGTGAGCTTTGGGGGAGAGCTTAGTCATGTAAGAGCAAGGAGTTAGAGCAAAGGGACTGGAAACACTCTATAGGTTTTGGGATGTGCATCTTTGTAGAGTCTGTGGTTGGTAGCTGGGCAAGTGTAGGTACACAATTTGTGGTGATTGGGAGTGGGGCTGCGGCCGAGCCTCATCCCCAGTGGGCTACAGCTGTGAAAAGCAGGTAAACAGTATTGAAAGCAATGAGCCATGGAGTGCCCAGGGGCACTGACCAACCACCAAAGGGAACAGAGGGCACACAGGTGCAATGTGTGAACATGAGGGGTGTAAAAGGTTGGGTTAAAGAACAAGAATGGTAGCTGCTTGAAGCCTTCTGAAGTGGTGTGATGTTACTCTGTATGGGCAGATGCCTGAAGCCTTCTGATGAGGTAAGATGTTACTCTGTGTGGGTTGAAGCTCTCTGATATTGTATGGTGATGGTCTGTGTGCTGTGGCTGCCTGGACTGCAGTGTGTGCTCTGGCATATGCTGTGACAGGCAAGCACATGGTTCTGTTTGCCCTTTTTAGCCCTTCTGGGACTGCCCTTTTCCTTCCTTGCAGAAGGTGCTATTCAACCTTTGAGTCTCTTAGAGGAGGAAAGAAGGGAAAGAGGAAGAAGACAAGTTCCTAATCCAAAGAGGTCCCTGTGTATGGGAGGTTAAGACCAGAACTGAGTCTGGGCAAGAATGGTGTGGATATTGAGAAATGAATTGTAGTCATTAGAGCAGGGCTTTCTTCCCTTTGGAGAATATCTGCTGGTACCAAGAGGAGCAGCCAACAATCAGCACTGTGCCTTACACTGTGCCTTACAGGGCCATAGTGGCAGGAGCAGTTGGCTGTGAAAGCAGCAGAGGTTACGGGTTGGTCCCATCCCTTGGTGTGTCACTGCAGGCTGTTCCTGCTTTCTTGATTGAGCGTTCTGGTCACGTGTGAGCACCACAGGGACGTCTGTCAGCCCTTCCTAGGGATTGTGTAGTTCTCATTTAAGCTAATAGTTGTGTATATTGATACTGAAACAGGATAAAACTGAAAAGATATGTAGCAAATGTTGACTTCCAGGCATAGGAATTTCTTTTTAAGGTTGTGTACAAAAAACTCTCTGTAGACACTTTTTGAATGAGCAAACACAGATCCAAGTAGTGGCTGTAGCAGCTATAGGTGACTGCTGAGTAGCCAACATTTATATTTCAGAAAGTCAGTGCACATTTGAAAAAGTTCACTGCACATTCATGTGTCACTGCATGTTTTTATGGCCCTGCTGTGCATGCAGAATTGTTTGTTTTCTTCAAATAGAAAATAGTGTGAACCTGACCAGCACTACATAATAGCATAGACTCCTAACATCTGGATCCTTTCATACTGTAATAGACAAACAGCTAAACACTCAGTGGCTTAATTTCTTTTTCTTTTTGTAATTCTGAGGCATTCAGATGCTTATCAGATCCTGATGGGCTTGCTGGTTTTACTTAGGCAAAATCACTACTGACTTTGAAGCCCGTATCAGCTTTATTTAGCTAATGAGCATTGACTTGAGAATTTGGCCCCAAATTCCTTTTATAGATAAATCATCTGGAGCTCTCACATAAGCAAACTGACTACTTCTGTTTCCAGTATTTTTTGGGTTTCCTAGCATCAGGAGCATCACAGAAGTGAATGACCTTTCTCACAGTCTTTTAGTTTCAAAGTGGGATTGGGAATTTAAAATAGAGGTTTATATAAAACACAGTTTTCCTGGCAGGAAAGTGAAGTAAGATCAACAACTTTATATGCAGTAATGCTCTCACAGAAACAGATAGCAGTAGTATCAGATTTCAGGAGGAGCAAGCATGCTAAAGAATACTAGGAATTAGGATTGTGTGACCAAACTTTTGAGGACTTACAGCTGCAAAACATTATATAACATGTGGGCAGCTACACAGGTGTTATAAAACTGTTGGTGTTGAGGGACTATTTGATTAGCTAATTACCCTTATAAAGGGACAACCTAAGCTGTGTGAAACTCCCCCATCTGAAAACTCATTTTGTTGTGCTATTTTCAAATTTTCTCTCCACAAATTGCAGTTAAAAATAATTGGAAATTTAGAAGGAAAGAGAAAAAGAGAATCCAATTTGTCACTAAAAAAATCAACTTTTAAAATTCCTCCCTGGTGGTCTGGTATTATTAAATATTCTCCTTGATTTTTTTTTTAATCTTGGTTTATTGGAGGGAGAAAAACAATTATCCGTAAACGTAATTTTTAATGCATGGTAATAAAAATAAATGGTATAGCTCTGCTGCTGCTCACCTAAATCTTCTTCCCTGGTGGTCTGGTGGTATTAAATAATCTGTTCCACATGTATTCATCATTTGCTGACAGGAAAAGGAAAACTTTTTACATTTTATTGTCCACAAAACAAACACAGTGTTACTTAATCAGGTGGGTAAGACTTCTCTGAGGGTCACTCAATAAACAAAAGAAATATATTACTTTCCCAGGTGGTGTAATTTTAGCTCTCTCAATTTACATGACAATTATCATGAAACTAGAAGAGCAGAAGTTATTTCCAGGATGCCTTTTGTGTTCAGTTCTACTTTGTCCAGGTTATGTTTGTTATGGTTTTATTCTTTTCTGCAACAAATTAGCTAAGTAGTGAGGTTTTGCCACAAATTATCTCATTGCTGATGAGGCATTGATTTACTTCAGGGTGTTTACTGTCTCTTGTACACTTTCACATAGCATTTTTTCTATGTAAATCTCATGGTGCTTGACTGAATTAGATCAACAAACATGTATTTCTCCTTCTTCAAAGACTGATAAACTGATAGGTGGTGGTGTGCAGTGTGGACTTGCCTACAGCTGTGTGGCCATTCTATGGCAAGAGAGGAAAATAGAATCCCCAACCTCTGGGTTTTTTCCCCCATCTTGCCAACCTCTAGTATCTTCTACTTCAAAAACTCTTCATGTTTGTGTTCATTAAATCTTAATTTTAATTTTTCAGATGCCCTTAAAAATAAGCTTTCAGCAATGGAAGTGGAATGCTCATTAATTCTTATTCACCATCTTTTTTGGCATTTGTGCAATTTTAGAAAGGATGCTGGAGAAATTTTTCCTTCTCTAGTTTAAAGTAGTGTAAAGTCATGATGTGTGTACTCTCCTCTCAGGACACCAAAAATATTGATTTGCTGGACAGGGTGTTATTGTATTAACACTGAATTTTGAAAATACAACATTTTCACACTGTTATATTTTTTTGGTTTTGGCATAAAGAAGTGAGGTATTTTAGAGATTTATCTGTCCTTACCGATGATACTTCTCATTTTGTAAAACAATATATATGATTTACTTATTAAATTCAAGCTGATATTATTAATATATAAATCTCAAGTTTTATACTGGGTGTATACTTCATATGGCACATTGGGGATGTTGACAGAAACTGCTTCATTTCCTTTGGGTTGTTTTACTTTGATACAGTTTGGACATTGAAAACAGCAGTGGGTAGAAAATGCACACTGGATCACTCTTAAAAAAGCTGGTGCAGGGGCTGCTTTTTGCTGAAAAGCCTGTAAATAACAGGATCATAAGAGACTGCCACGAGATGTAATTTTGTTCTCATTATGCTGTGAAGGCTTGATAGCTTGAGAGAGGCAAACCAGCAGAGAAGAATAGTTTTCCTATGACAATGATCTTAAAAGTAAAAAATCGTTCTAAATAGTTCACAGCCCTTTCTTGGAAGAACAAATATTTTTGTTTTAAAATAGGAAGATATGTACTTTTGTTTTTAAACATGAATTGCTTTTATCTCAGAGGTATAAAACAATTAACTTAAACTCTGATAAAATCTGTAGTTTGTAATTGAAAACATGTGCATTGTGGGACCAGTGGAATGTTTCCAGCCAAGCTGTGTGTGGCAGAAAAGAATCTCTACAGAGCTCAAAGCATTCCTGGTTTTATGGTAAATGTCTCTCTCTCCTCGCTGAATTCTTATTAATCAGTTTTATTTACGTGGCATTGTGGTGATGTACTGAAGAGTAAAATGCTTTAAAAACATTTTGAAAGATACAAAAGAGTTCTTGAGGGAGCAGACTTTAATTTAGCAGCAAGTTCCATGATAAACCATATTCAGTGATAAAGCTTGAAAACAACTCAAACTTGTTATGTACGCAAGCATGTGTGCATTTATTTTCTACTGATGTTGTTGGAATGTCTTCTTGGGAAACTCTCTTGCAGTGGAGCGATGAATTGTTTGTGTGGCCATGATAAGGATATGTTTTATTAGGATATAATACTTACTCACATTGACTACTATGAATATGTTATAAAAACTTTTTCATTAAACAACTGCTCTCTGGGGCATGTATTTCCCAGGGACAGTAACACAAAACAGAGTGCTGACTTTGGGGCAAATGTCACACTGTTAAAAGTGAAGATTGAAAAGGAAAACCTAAGCTAAACCCCATTACTGTTCTCTAGCAAACAGCCTCTTTTCCCCCAAAATATTACTTTAAAAAAAATGCTTCATTTAAAAAGAAACTCATAGCTTGAAGTTCTCAGCAAAGGGCTCTATTGCCACATTCCCACACTGAACATACTTATTTCCTAACCATTTTAAATGTAGTACCATAGGGTTGATTGGGTTTTAATCCCTGCAGTATTCCTCAGAAGATGATCTTTGTGTAGTTACACAGGAAGAAAAGTTTTGTGTTGTAAAAGATTCCTAGGCCTTATGTATGTGGTAGCTTGTGTGTAGTAACTCCCATGGCACTGCGGCTGCTGCTGCTGTGGGACTCTCTGTAGTCCTATTAGAGAGTTCAAAAAAAGCTCAAATATATGAGTGTGAATTGCAGATCTATTTGCAGAGTCTATGAAAAATTAGCTATCAGATAGTGTAAATGAGTTGTGGAGCAATATTTGATTATAGAATGACACATGGGGTTTGCAGGTACTTAATTATTGGGAATTCTTTTAAAAAGGCCAGTGGTAAGATGGAATTCCATTGCATAGACTGTCTACAGAAATCTTTCTCATAGGATAGTGACTCTGCAGCACAGATCTCTCTAACTTAATTTGTTTAAGAAACTAAAAGTAACCATTAGAGTTTATTGTTCTCCCAGAGACCCCACCATAACTTGAGGAGAGAAAAGCATTTTGTTAATGATTTGTGTTACAGCAAAGGAATGCAATGTTTTATTCTCTTTTCTGAAGAGGTGGGATCCTTCTGGTCTCACTTCTGCAAATTCTTTCTAATTTCAGAAACTCAGTTCTCAAATCTGGAATCATTACGCCAGTATAGCTGCTTTCAAGATTGGTAGAAGAATGTAAACAACTTCATGCTTTGAAATGACTTTGAATTATTTTTGTTGTGGGTTTTTTTTTTTTATCATAAGCCGGTCTGAGGAAGAAAGTTATCACAGGACATTGTCTCTGAAGCCACTGAAGAATTTTTGGTGTTCAGTGCTAAGCTTTAAGTTTGGAAAAAAACCTCTTAGCTCTGGAAAAGGTACAGAGATATCCTAAAATAAAAACTGTTTAATTTTCAGGACAAGAAATCATGACTAAAACTATGAAGAAACAATGTCCTGAGCTCATTCAGCTATACCCACCAAATCTGTCTGAAGCTTTACATTTTTGTAAAAGACAAAAGAGATTTGTCTGTACAAACAATCATACCACCTACCCTTGTGCTAATATGTTCTAAAGTACTGGGAACTTAAATATTAATTAGAATAAAAAAGTCTTTAGTCTAATATGACCATGAATCTAAAGAAGGCTAGTTGATGTTCAAACAGAAGGGATAATTTTTTTACATGAAAGAAAGCAGTGGAATTCCTGATCTCAGTGTTTGTTTAGTGTTGAACATGCAAAAAATTGATTAGGATTCAGAAAATAATTAGACAAATTTATGAGAGAAAAATATTAAATACAAATTTACTGCTCTGGCTTAGAAAACCTTTAAAGTAGAGCTTGCTAGGACATCAAAGACTAATCTGAAGAAATACCAGTATATGATATATAATCCTTCTGAAGCATCCTTATTGGCTATAACAGGAGGCAGTGTGGGGAATTAGATAGATTTTGGTATGGCTGTTCTGCTCTTGATACACTGCTGCAATATCATTACTTTGACAGCACTAGTCCTTTGTTACAGAGTAATTCCTCTTACAAACTGTTAGAGCTGTTAGTCTCTCTGATGCTTGCACTAATATCAAGGACATCAGTCTTCATAGTCAAAGTTAGGAATTAAAATAGTATTTACAAGCATTGTTCTTATTTCTCTTGTTGCCTCCTTTTGTGACTTGGAATTCTTCAGCTTCAGTGCTTCTGCTTATCTAACTTAAGAAACTATTCTTGAGTTTATATTAGCTAAGATTCTAGGTGATGTTAAAACAAGAGTCAATTGATACTGAAAAGGCTCTACCATGATTTTTATTTATCATTGTTCTCTTTAATTTCCATATTTTTATTTTTTTCATGAACTGTAAGAGCAAGAACAATGATGTAGAACAGTGAAACACACTGGTGAAACATCTCTCTGGAGGGGTAAAAAAGCATGTTTGGAAGGGAAACTTCAGTTTTGAGCTGTAAATCTGAGGAAATTATAATTAGCATCTGAAAATCCTCAAAAACAGTTGTGTAGTCTTAACCTAATTGTTATTATGCATTATAGTAATGAATTAATATGCTTTTAATCATATGGAATCAACACACTGATACAGGAATTTATTTTAAAATCTTCATGACTTTTAGTTATTTCACAGTATTATACTGTCTTTCTTTAAGGCAATCATGAATCAGAAGACAAAGTTTCTTGTATTTTGGATTCTTCTTGAGAGAATATACTTGTGTACATCTGACAGGAGAGGGTTGTTGCTGCATGAGAAGCTCTGAAATGTGGTGGCAACCCTCATAGCCCCTTTATTTCAGGCAGTCTTTGCTTTGTGACATAGAGTCTGAGTCATTGCTGAAGCAGTTTGAGCAGCCTAATTGTGCATGCATGGTGTCATATGCATAGCTGTAAATAGTTAAATGGGAGCCTTTCTTTCTTTAAATAGTTATCATGCCTAAGACTTGATCTGAAGAGTGGTAATTTTACTAAAATAGGGAGGTCTGTGTCTTTGTGTATATGCTGGAATGCGTACTCATCCTTGGAACATGACAAAAATAAAAACATTTATAGACACATGGAAGCCAGAAAGAAATCTAAGAGTGCCACTGTTTAAAAGAGAAATTTGAGCTGTGACTCTGATGTGATTGCAGCTTGCAGACCTGTGGGTAGGAAGGCTTGCAGTGCCAGTGTGGAACTCTAGCCCATCTCAGATCCAGAGGCTGGAGACACAGTTGTCTGACAGCACTGTGAGATCTTCATCCTACCCTACAGGCTTTCAGTTCTTGTGCCAGTGGGGGTGTTGACCTGAGAGCTCTGAGACTTCACAGGGTGCAGAGCAGCCCTTCTGCACAGTGTAAATGGGTAAGAGCTTAGTCCTGCTACTGGGAGAACATGGTGACAATGGAGTCACTCAAGTTGTAACACTGACTAGTGACATGCAAGGCTTGTATTGTGTCTGTCAGGTTGCTGTCTGGACTTGGAAGAAAGAACTGTGTCTGAGTTGTTCTTTCTTGAGAAGGAATGGAAGCTCTTCTGAGTGCAAGGATTGCATTCAGGATTACATTCAATGTAAGGAATGCATTCATTACAGCATTTGTTAGTTGTGACTAATAAAACCAGTTAGCTGACATCATCATCAGAAATTGCCATTATTATGTTAACCTATAATATAGGTTCAAAATAGAATCTATCAGATATAGTTCTGCATTATCCAGATAGAAATCAACAGAAATAGGTTCACTGTAGAAGTGCTTTCAAAACACAGTGCATAAAAAAGAACATCTTACTGTTTTTAATAATATTTATCATGTAGCACCCAGTCCTTCTAGGTTTCCTAAAATCCCAAAATATCTAGGCATACTATAAAAGTTGTTTTGTGTTTAGGATTAGAGTGAATTTCACCTTGAAAGTAGTCCTGTGTGACACCTTTGATACCATTTCTGGAGCAACTGCTGAGATTTCTCTTTCTTGCCCTGTCTGTGAAACGCTACTGCAACATCCTCGGAGAAGTGTACAGCCTGTGTGGTAATACCAATGAGATAGGGTCTTCTGCTCTGCAAAGCAGAACATCATATTTTTCAACTAAATTATATAATGCAGTGTGAAATACAACTGTCTTTTTTTACTAAATATTAGTAAAATCATTTATAGGACAATGTAGTTCAACATTTTTTGTTGTGTGAGAGTCAAGTGAATGCGAGTCAATTTAAATGGAGGTATTGACAATTAAAGGTGAGGATTGGCTGGGTAAGGTAGTATTGAATGTGCAGAACAGCTTTGAGCAAATGGAACGCTATTTTGTATGGTCATAAGGTCATAAAATAGCCCAAAAAATGCATATCAGGAAAAGGGTTTAACTACTGGATTAGAAACTGAGCACAATAATAAGCTGAGCACAGAGAAATCTTCTCCAAGAGGGTAGGATTGCTCTTCCTTTGTAAACTGCTGGCCATCAGCTCCTTCCAGGGCAGAGAGTAAGGGCTGTGGTGATGGAAGCAGCTGATTCAATGTTTCCAGGTGTGTGTTTGTCTCCACAGCTGCTGGTTGGGCATAGCTCCTGCAGCTACCCAGGGAAGCTGCTTTTCCAGCCTTCATTATCCTCACACTAAGCGCTAGAGTCACACTGTGACATTGAGCATATGGACTTGTCCTACAAGAAGCTGCACTTCCCCACAGGTAAATAAGCTGTTTTATGTGAGAGGAAGAGGTGGTTATGGATACACTTTATGTGCAGTGTATACCTCCCTTGAAACAGGTCAGATAAGCTAAGCAATGTCAAACACAGGGTTTGGGCCGTGTTTGCCCGATTGGGCATACGGCAGTTGCAGAATTAGTAGTTTTCTGAGTAATTTAACTGTCTCTGCGTATTTTCTTCTTCCCTCATCTTTACCATTATCCTGTTAAAATGTATCAAAATGCTAGCTGCTCTTTAGAGAATGAATGCACCTCTGGCAGTCCATAAACTAAGGCCAGAGCTTCAGGAGTGCTGAGAGCCTGGCAGCTCCAGCTGATAGCAACAGGAGTTGCAGGTGCTCTGCACATCTGAAAATTTAGGGCTGTTTTTTACCAGAAATCTGTTTTAAGCGTGGCTGTATGTGTACTTGGGGAAAGACATTAAAAATGCTATTAAAAATCACATACTCATGGGCAAATGAAGACCAATAATGTTTTTATTATGCTTTCATATGTACACTTGAGATAAATCTTGTAGTGTCAGAGTGAAAATAAAACCCTTCATATCATTCACAGTTACTTGCAATATATTGAACATCAGAATAGATCAGCAGTTTTACTGAGGGCTAGCCCATGTGAGCCTGCAGCCCATGTCCTGGGGCAGATTGTTGCAATGTGGAGAGCCTCAGTACATTTGAGCCACTGGTTGAGAGAGTCCTCTTTGAAGGAGTGAAGTTCATAGAGATAAGAGACATTCTGGGCTGAGGTTTTAGCACATGCAAGGGATGTCAAAGGGAAGTATGTTTGGAATGTAGAAGGCTATAAAATGCCATGGATGTTCATCTGAGCATCATGTATTAGCAAAATTACTGGTGATGTTTTTGGCAGTGGGTAGATATTTCCCACTTCTTTAATCTCATTTCAGAAAATGAGAAAGTAGTACTACACAAAATAATAATAATCTCACTTCATAGATTTTGGCTTTAGTTTTTCTTTTTAAGAAAAATACATTTATATTATATTGAGGAACTCTAGAGAGATGCCCATGTAGCACTGAACAATTCTGTATTTGGGACCACATGTTCTGTGGAGCAAATAGAGAAAAAACTGCATTAGTATTCATTTGCTGAATGAGGCAGGGATCTGCAGAAAAATACTGCATGCAGTATCTTAATGCATCTCATTAAAAGCACCATCAAAGACTGTGCAGAGCTGTCTTCTGAACTTTGTCTAGTTTTCCTATTTAGCATCAGTTTTATGTAGCTGTGTAAATGTGTAACTATATTAACCATCAGAGGATTGTCACAGAACTTAGTGGAATTGTACTCTGCGGGAAGACTGTTAACTGCATGGCTGTCACAGGTTGTGGTATTGTAGACATGGTTGGTTAGTATAACAGCCTTTTCTTTGCCTGCTGAATTGTATATTCAATATTTTCATAAGTGCTAGGGTCATTCAAAATTTAAAAACAACCCCTCCCACAAAAAACCTAAACACTTATATTGGCTAAATGCATTAGTTAATGCATTTATTTATGAATGAATAAAATCTGTTATTTAAGAAAGACCCTGGCTGTGTTTACAAGTACTAAACAATAGTAATAATTTTTACTATATTACACTGGTAGTCATTGGCTGCATAAACCAATGCAGCCAATGCATTTTAATGCTATAAGAGAAAAGCTAATATTAAAGTCTATCAAACAAACCCCAATTCCATCTGCTGTAGGGGGCAAAAAGGCACAAAGATTGCAAAAAAAAAAAAAAAAAGGCAATCTAATATTAATAAAGATTTTGTGTTTTCATTTGACACATAGCATAGCCTTGAACTATTATGATCGTTTTGGTAAAATTCTTTAAGACTGATCCTAGTGGCTTTTGTTTGGGTCTTGTTTTTTTAATGTTCTTCTCTGAGATATATAATTTTAGAAATAAACAGAGGCATCAAGTTAATGCCCAACTGTTCTGTCCCTTTAAGAGTCTAAGTTTGATTGTGATGAGGAATCTGCATTCTTCAGAGTGACAGTAGTTTAAGTCTGATTTTTAAAAAGATGATTGAAAAACACCAAGACTTCCTTCTACAGCAGCTTTCTAGATACTGAGATGGAATCTCTTGCCCATCTTGTCTGCAGCACTGTCCAAAGAAATTCTCAATTTCCTTAATATTTAAGTGCTAGGACTAGATGCCAGTAGGAGGTAATTTTTCATAAAAAATAAATTAGAGTGAACAGTAGGCTAAAAGTACTTAAGATAGAAAAATAAACAGATTCAAGAATGGGGAAAGGAGGAAAAAATAACAAATTAATAATAAAATATTTAGTCCTTTTCAATTAACTGTGCAGACAATTAGTATACTAGTGGATTATAGCACAGAAATTATGCATATTTTTTTGCAGCCCTTATCTTGTATGTGATTTACTCCCCTCTAATCATTAACAATGCCATTAAAAGGTGGATGTGGATGAAAATTCTGGGTAGTGTGCAGGAAAATAATATTGCTGAGGATCAAGAATGAAGCTGAAAACCGACAGATTTTAAAGGACAGAGGTAGGAGACTGGAAGGGAACAGATGTCTGAAAGGAAATGAAATGAGGAGGAAAGAATAGAGCAAAAACTGTGATCTGACTCTTTCCAGTTCCTTACGGTAGCTGAAGTGCTTTTCTGTTAAGATGCCTCCTCTCTTCCCCAAAATGCTGCAGTTTAATCTTAATCCTGAACAAACCTTCTTTTCATGAAAGGCACGGCCTTTTGGAATCACACAGCTTTTCTTCACAATGGAAATCTGTGTGTACATCATGAAGAAGATAAATATGTGTATGAAGAAGTGTCCCCGGGGTCTTTTCCGAAGCAATGAAGCATCCTTGTTTCAGGTTACAATGGCAGCTTGAGGGCAGCATTTCCATCCAGAAGAAAATGGCTGTGACTCTTCATAAATAGAGCCCTTCTTGGAAAATTAGATAAAATGCATAACCAGGAATGTGTTAACCAAAGAGAGAACAGAAACATCAGCAAAATGAAAATGAACGGCTGACACATATTTGGGGAAAGGTTACCAGTGGGAATTTCTTTGTCTGAATGGATGTTTTGTTGTATAAATAGATGTGTTTTTGTCATTATATGAGTTGCTAGTATTAATTAAAATTGTAATCAAATTTCCCTGGTGCTTTTCACACCTGAAAACAATAGTCCCTCACATAGCTGTAAGGATTCACTGAGTCAGAATTTTCTGTTAATGTTCATATCTTATGTTCAGGTACCAGCTAATTAGACTGTGCATTTAAAGTGGGGTTGTTCTTTCTATGTTTTTTTCCTCCATGGTTTTGAGTAGAAATGCTAGGCTGCTGCAACAGAGCAGTAGCAATGCTTTGTGACTGACAAAGCATATCATATGACAAGGTCCACAATAGGTTTTGCATGCCCAGCACCTTTTTATAAACACGGGCTCCAGGCAAATGTCAGCTGGTGGGAGAAAGAGCTGCTGGCCAGCCTAGCAGAGGGATGCTGCAGCATTGTCTGTGTCAAACAAGATGACTGAAGGTTGTGGCCTGCAGCCTGGCTGTGTGATGAACTCTCCAGTGTTTGCTTCTTGCCTCCCCCCAGCTCCTTGATTGATACTGATAGCAGCAGAAGAAATGTGCACAGTTACATCCATTTTATAAAACACATTGGCCTAGACCTAACCACTGGGCATGCTAGGGGCTGTTGTCTGCCACTTTGTCCCTCAGATACTCAGGGAAATTCATGGACTTTCAAGCCTAGCAATTACATTATGCCTTTACAAGAAGGGAAGGAAATAGGATGATACTTTTAATAGTAATTAAAAGCCAAGGATAAATTGTGAGCATAAGCTGTAGCTGCTGGTTACGAGTGCTCCCCATATTGACTCAGCTTCCGGTTCTGGACCTCCTATTGTTTCACATCCTGAATTCTGAGTAAAAGTCCAGAAGAACTTTACCTAAGCCAACAAATATTCCCTAGAGGAGGGATACACTTTTGAGTCTACTGTACAGGAGAGACAGAATTGGAGAGTGAAGAATGAAAACTGTAGGTACACAAGGACCTCTATTCTCACTATATAGTTGGGGTTTTGTTTGGTTGGGTTTGAAATGTGCAGGTTTCATCTCATTACTTGTTCCACATATCAGGGTCATGCCTCCCTTCACACATACCTAAAAGAATGAAGGCCATCTATAGTTTTTTTGCACATTTCCATTGGCTTGTTTTCAGTAATTTCTTTGAAAAGTGTTAAGTGACTTATTCCTCTGCTTTCTGAGTTACAGGGTTCTTGTCTCTTCATAAGAAAAAAAATACTGTCTATTTGTTAATCATTCTAACAACAAACAAAATTATGATGAAATTGATACATTTTTGTATTATTTCACAGGAATTAATACATTTAGATAGCATAACCTGACATAGTGAGGGGAAACCTTTATGGGATCTTTCACCTTCACAGAAGCAAATCATAATCTGAACATCAGCACCATGATATTAATCATCCATCAGTTGCTCCCAAGAATGCTGTAAAAGAGGCAGTCACTTCCTTAAGGTGTTTGTATGGGGGCAGTATACACCACCAAACGAAGTAACAACTGATGGGATTAAAAGGTCTCCAGAGAAGGACTTTTTGCTTGAAAAAAGTCTCTCTTTTTTTGATAGAAATATTAATAAATATGGGCCTTGTAATTTAGAGTTTTCTATATTTTGATTGTATTCCTTTATATGTTAAAGGTATGTTAATCCACACATTCTCAACTGTTTTCATAATGAAACAGGGTAAAAGGGTGAGAAAGGAATCAACAAATGCCATACAAAAGTCAATCTGCCTCTCATTGAGCTTGCCATTCAATATCTGCTTTTAAAGAGCTTTAATTTCTGACTTATTGGTCTATGATTTAATCATTATCTATATGTAAAAAAAAAATAGTGAAGGGGACAGCTTTTAATGAATTCTGCATTTTCATGAATGTGTTTCATTGTTTTAATGCTTCCTGCTATAAAGCTTTTGCTGATTCCTAATTTCTAGCCCACTTAAGTTCTCTTTCTGTACCATGGCATCTCCCCTGTCACTTCGCCCTCTGCAGAATCCTCCCTTTTGCTGTCCATCTTCTCATCAGTGTGCTGATGGGAAGTCTAAACTGATAAGCCTGAGCCCCTTTTGTGCTGTTAAACAGCACTGTTTTTATCATTAGATGATGAACTGTCTGACATTAATTTATCTAATTAGTGTTGGATTCATAGATATTTGTGAATCCTACACTTTAATTATGCACTCCTTTAAAATAAAGAATATTTTCTTCATTTAAGAGCTGCTTGGTGATTATTCCTTAAGAATTTTGGGAATTTTCTGTAATCTGTTCTTCATTGAATGCACATTCTGTGTAGGATCAAAACCAGTCTGAAACAAGGCAGTTATGAGTTTTTCCATTAATAGGCTTGTTTCTCTGTTAAAGTTGAGAAAAATCATAGCCTTTCTTGTATTAGCTGAGATGGTGGTAACACAGAGCATTCTTATAAGCCAAAAGACACCTTTTGGGAACAAACAACCTTCAGAAATATTGTCTGTCTTGCATGTGTCAGCCTCATTTCTGCTTCCATTGAAGTCAAAAGCAATTTTCCATATGTGATACTATTACTAAAAGTAATACACTGTTTGAAAAATCTTCATTAAAGAACAAGTACTATTTACTACACACATCATAACCCAACTTTTCTTTCTCCTTCATTCTGTTTTTCATATGCTGTCCTATCCAAATGTGTCTGATCTTCTATGCACTATGAGTATGAGTACTTCTGCTGAAATCTATTAGACTCTTTCCTTAGGTGAGTCTTCTTAGATAGCAGATCTACAGATACAGATATGTATATATTTGTAAACTTTATTATTTGCATAGAGATATGGGGTAAAGGCAATATTTTGAATGTAAAGAAGTTGCATTAACTGTTTATTCAGAACACTTGTTGTGTTAGCTCTTTTTCTGCACTATGATAGATACATATATGCTGAGTGGCAGGTTTATGTCAACTTTCAAAATCTGAATTGTCTCATAAGTAACATAAAATCTCACTAATGTATTCTGAATAGGCTATAGATAAAAAATATTTTCTGTCCATATAAAAATCCAGAAACTGCTCCAAAGAGATCTAAATGAAGACCTGGTTATAATGAAATAGCACTTCACAAAAGCTTAGTGTACATAAGCAACCAAATTAAAGAAGTCCAAAAGCCTTACTGTAATGAACAGAAGATGTGAATTGTTAGAAACACATTTTGGGCCTTTGAGTGGTAGCATCAATATTAAAGAATTAAATTTGCTAGAAAGAAGTCTTTTAGGAGCATATGACAGCTCTGAACTGAGGGGGAGCTCTGAGCTGATCTTAGAGCTCCAGTGTTACTGAGGCTGCTGGGCTGTCACTATGTAATTGCATCCAGCTGATTTCCTTGCAGTAATCCCTGCATTTGTTGAATAACTCAGAATATGTGGTACAACTCCTTCTTTCCTCCCTTCCCCATACCATATATTAAACTTGCATTTTACAAGGTTCTGTGTTGATTTTTCCCAAACACTTGCAATTCTTTCTTAGCATAAAAATTCCACTTAAGGTTGATTTCAATTTTGCTTGCCTTTCCCCCACCACACCACTCCCCCAAAAAATCTGAGGCATACACTTAGAGCACCCTTTTTCATTTGTAAACTGGATGGGTACCTTACTATAAGCATGTCCTCAGTATTTTTCTTAGTATTATTGTTGGCATTTGTTGGTCTATTGTTTATTTTAATTTGTATTTAAATATGTTGCATAGTAGCAAGCCACACGTTTCTTGTTCTCCAATGTATTTGGAGTAACATCAGTTAAAGTTCACTGGTGTTTGTCCTTGGGATTTTGGCTTGGCCAGAGAGGAAAGTTATCCACAGAATTTAAATGTGAACTTCACAGGTGGCATTTGGAACTAGAAGCTTGATTCTGGTCCATTGCTTTTCTTAATTTTAGTTTGTTTGTTACTGCTACTGTAACAAATGTATTTCTGATCCCATGATTTGTGTTGTCCCTGGTACCATCAACCTTACTCTTAACTTCTTTGTATGGCAAGAATGGCCTGAAGGAAGTATCCCTTATAATTTAAATAATCTTATTAGTTTTATAGGCAATGGAGTGAAACCCAGATCCACAAACTGAGCTCATTTAGAGTTGGTCAAAGAATTATACCCTCTGCTTAGATGCCATACTTAGATTGACTTTTTGAAGGTAATATTTCTCTTTTATATATTTGTGTTTTTAAAAGAGAATAATCCCCATAAGGTACTTTAACATCACCCCTGCAGTGAAGGTTGTTACAAGCATATGTCTCATCAGGTAACATACCACAAAGCATGGTGTCTCTTCATAGGAAGACTATGCTAAAAGCTAATGTGATTAAATGGAGAACAGTGGGGAAAAGGTGTAAGGACACATGCAAATAGGGGGAAGTGTTCTCTGTAGGCTAGTGGCACTGCTACTAATAAAAAAACATATTGTAATATTTCAGTATGTTTTATTTTAGAGATGAGATTTAATTTTATTTGGATGTAACATAAATCCAAACACAGCAATGGTTAGATTCAAGAAAGCACAATATGTCAGTCTTCATAATAAAAAAGAGAGTATGGATAATCGTTATTTTATAAAGAATTGATTTTTTTTTTGTTTGCTTTCTAGGTTTTGTCAGTTTGAGGCTGATTTCTGAATAGACTAAAGTAATTTTTTCTTATTTGTGGAACAGTCTGTTCTCTTCTGGTATTATATTCTAGGAAAGATTCACTGGGTGCATTCCTTAAACATGACTGTGCATAAACCATGTGGAGATCAAGGAAAAATAAATTGCTTTAGACTATTAAGTTAGATCTACATCTTTACTGTTGTTAGGCATAAATCTTCCTGCATATAGGTCTAAACAACTTCTTGTGATAGAACAAATGGTTCTGGAGAGATAGTTATGAGCATGAAGCTAGGGAGTATGGATTTACAATCTGTTAATTTCAGTAGGAAATGCAGCCCACTGTTTTCCATGTATAACAATATCTGAAATATATCTTATTTGTTGAATTGCAGTTACATACAGCAAGCATCACACTGGTGTTTTCTGCCTCTATACATTTTCATATTGAGATCCTTTCTGGTTCTCTGTTTTGGTTTCTCAGGACTTACAGGTTACATTCCATGATTCCATTATATTTAGGGTCTTAAGTGCTGTTTATCACTGTAGTTCTGGGCTTAGCAGCTCATGAAGGAATGGGACTAATATCTGCCATAAGTTGGTCATTCTCTCATCCTCTCCCAAGAGAACAAGCAATGGAATGTTTTGGTTGGTTAGAGATTCAAGTACTTATTTTAATACCCACAAGTTGGTGTGGGCTTATTTTAGGGACAGCAAAATCATGCACTGGGAGTGGAATGGCATGAGCTTTGCAGCAGTCTTTATTCTTTGCTTCATGCATTTGGATGAGCTGAGAAAGATCTGTGCTCTATTGGCAAACAATCTGTTTTCTTGAGACTTCTTCTGTTTTAATAATAGTTAACAGCTTTTCACCTAGAGCTTGAGTTTTTCTTATTTTTTCTGGGTCCAGACTGTTGAGGGAATGAGTACATGATAAAATACAATGGGTGGTCATGCTGGAGGTGGCCTTGGGTTTGCAGATAGCCATATACATGTACAAACACCAAAAGGATCACACTTAGAATGTGGTGCTTCATGCCTGGCCAGCCCCATGCCTAACATTCACACAGAAAGGGCCAGAAGAGGAAAGAATTTTATATGTAAATATACAAAATACTTTGGTTTTTCATCATAAGTACAGGTCCTGTCTGGCATAGTGTGGAGTTTTGCAGCATGATGAGAAATAACATTGGAAAGTGCATCATTGTACTCATTGTGATAATTACATCTATAAAATTGCAATCCAACCTTGTAAACTACTGTAGCATTACTCATAAGTAGTGATAAGTTGTCATAAAATGTGTTTGGTGAGTTGGTATTTGCAGATCAGGTCCATAATTAGAGGAAGATCCAGAAAGTGTGCTCACATAGAGGCAGTTTTGGAAAGATTTGAAGTCAGAAGGAAAGAATTTCTGACACTTGCATGATTTTGAGATCAGGTCTGTAATGCCTACAGTAAGAGCGTACTGCTTTAATTTATTTTAAATATGTAAAGTATTTGTAGGAAATTGAAATTTTACAAAATATTTCCGTGTGGGTATCATAAATGAGTGGAATGCGCTGTCCTTGTGCTAATTAAAGATTCTTCAATCTATAATGTCTCCATCATCTGCATAAGAACATTTATGTACTGCTTGTTTGAGGATGACTGCATCTGTGGCACATAAAATAGCACATTTGGAAACCTCGAACTCTTTCCATCCAAAATTATTCTTGATATGTTAGATAACTATTTAGTAGCTGTCCAAAACAGAGAAAGAAAAACAGAAATATGTCAAGAACAGAATATATCTATCTACCTGAATGTATACATCTTTAATATTACAACATAATGCAAATGGGATTTTAAACAAAAGACACTTATTGAGGAGTGGAAATGGAGTAGTAGTAGTACAGTTTATCCACTACATAAATTAAAACCTGATAACATTTACAAAAGTGGTATTTTCTAAGGAATTTCAAAATGCAAAGAATACCTGGACTAAGAATGAAATGGACATATCTTCTATTATGAATATAGGCCCCTGATTCTGAAAGCACTTTCAGGAGTAAGGGACTGTGAACATACCAGCAGCTCACTGGTTCTTCCTATGGCTGGTTTTGTTCAGAAGTTTCCACAGATGCCCAAACTTCTGATCTCAGAAACACCCATTAACTGTATTTTGTGAATAGGACTAGCTTTAGTGGGGCTACAGACTTGAGTAAGACAAGTGCTTGAATAACTTTAAAGGAATCCTTGCCTAGGTATTAGTGGATAATATGAGCAATTAATTAATGTGTACTTGTGAATGGTGAAATGCTCCCACAGATACTTAAGACAGTTGCAAATTTGCTAACCCTAATCATGTAGTAATGCTGCTAGTGTACTTAGGTGTCTTCAGGTTTGGGCTGTGGTCTTCAATATACTGGCTATTTAATAAAATTTCATTTTAGGCTTGTAACAGTTTAATGTTTAAACCAATCAACATTTTTTAAGGACTCTTACAAGTCTCTCTGGGAGAAAGAAAGCACAATGGAAGGAAAATATCTCTAGAAGCAGCAGTAAGATCTTTCATGAATATTCAAGTATGCACTTTTCAGCTGCTGGTTTGATTGCTAAAGGGCTAAGGTGAAATCTGTGAAGTGTTCATTGGTGAAAAGATTATAGACCTAGAGTTGTCCTACAGATCCTTTATACCATACCATGGTAGACTCACCCAGGGATAATATATGCCAGCATGACACTTGAAAATCAGTGCTCAGCAAGACTGTGTGCCTTATTTTGCGGGTCTAATTTTTATTTCTCTAAAATAGAAAGACTGGGACAAATCCTGAAATATTCCTTAACTGGGCCTGAGTGAGGAGGGCCTGAGAACAAGAGGTACATGGAGACAGAATTAAAGATCACAACCTTTGAGGCAGGTTGACTCACTGAGGAGATTTAGACCCCTCTTGGTTTGCCAGGCACAGTACTTACATAATATTATACCTGCTTACTGTGTTCTTGACCAGTCCTGTTCCGTCTTGTATTCATACCGGAAGGTTTATGAGCTTCTTGCAAATATCCAATGAAGTCTCGTGCATCTATTTGTTCTTTCTGGTCCCAAATTCCTATTTGATTTATTTTCTGACAATCTTTTAATTAACCCCTGGGATCTATGGAAGCTCTACTGGCAGTTTCAACAGGATTATAGCTCTTTATACTCCCCTCTTACTGCCTGGTAGAGTGGCATTGATGAGCTGCATATTATTTTTTTGTGGTGACATTTCCAACTTCCCCCATAATATTAAGGATGTGAAAAAGGACCTTAAAAATCAAGCCTGAAGCTGTTTTGATCTTCAGAAAATGAGTATACATACAAGGAAGATACTGTTTCTTCCCATCAGCCTTTTCAATTATTTATTTCCCCATAAGAATTCGTTGGCCTACTGGAGCCATGGGGAAAAGTATTTTAGAGTTCCCAGAGATATTATTTTCTTCTGTGTGTGAAGGATATGATGTACATGTGGAAGGTGACTGCATGCAGCATTGAAGGGGATTCACTCGATGCAGATTCTCTCTTGATTTGGATTAACATGGGATTAACATAAAATGCTTATTTACTTGAATTTAAATATTACTGTGGTATGTTGACCCTGACTAGACACCAGGTGCCCACCACAGCTGCTCTATCAGTCCCCTCCTCAGCTGGACAGGGGAGAGAAATGATAATGAAAGACTTGTGGGTTAAGAGCAGGAAGAGATCACTCAGCAATTACCATCATGGGCAAAACAGACTGGGCTTGGGGAAATTATTTCAGTTATTACCAGTCAAGAGTTGGATAATAGGAAATAACCCTGAAACCTAAAAAACATTTCCCCCCCACCTCTCCCTTCTACCTGGGCTTGATTTTTTTCTTTCTGGTTTTCTCTACGTCCTTCCCTGCAGAAGCACAGGGAGATGGGGAATGAAGGTTGTAGTCAGTTTATCACTCATCTCTGTCACTTCTTCATCCTCAGGGAAGAAGTCCTCTTGTTCTTCCCCTGCTCCACCAAGGGGGTCCTTCTTACAGGAGACAGTGGTTTCCACAATGCAGTTCTTGAACTGCTCAAGCACAGGCTCCTTCTGAGGCTGCTCTCAGGCTCACAGCTGCCTTGGGGCAGCTTCCTGCTCTGGCATGAGCTGCATGTGGATCTCTGCTTCCCCATGGGCCACCATGGGCTGCAGGGGCGCAGCTGCCTCATCATGCTCTGCACCACAGGCTGCAGGGAAGTCTCTGCTGTGGCATGTGGAGAACCTCCTGCCCTTCCTGCACTGACCTTGGTGTCTGCAGAGCTGTTCCTCTGATATATTCTCACTCTTCTCTCTGCTTCTGTTGTTCTCTGCAGGGTGTTTTTACTCCCCTTTTAAATATGTGGTCCCAGGGGCACTACTACTATCACTGATGGGCTTGGCCTTGGCCAGAATGGGTCTGCCTTGGAGCTGGCTGGTGTTGGCTCTGTCATATCTGGGGGAAGCTTCTATCATCTTCTCATGGAAGCTGTAGCCCAGTCATTACCTAAACCATTGCGCAAACCTAATACAATTATGTTTTGAATGTGCTGCACTGTAACAGCACTGCAGTGTACCAATTCTGCAATAAATTCATGTAAGAAAGTGTAAGACACTGGTTTAACAAAGATATGAATCTGGAATGGCACATTGTCACCAAAATGTTGGCCTAGACACCTGCAGGAAGATCCAGGTCACAATCCTGCTCCTGTAGACAAAGCTTATTTGTAGATATTTTGTCAGATGACATAGAATTAGCAACAGCTGGGCTCTCAAGAGGGTAAAGAAGGAATTTCTTTGGTATGTATATAAAAATACACTACAGTATTATATAATAGACCACATTACATTATGCAATATATTTCTAAATGTCCTAACATTGTTATAGGCTTTGCCATTGTTATGGATTTCTTTCATAGCTAAAAAAAAGACTGAAGTTAATGAGGATATTTAGTGCAGACAGAAATTACAAAGTTTGTGTTGATTTACACAATCATAACTGCAAAATGACTCCCTATCATTAAAGGAGTTGTGCTAGATTTATGGTAGTATATGCAAGATAAGAAACTGGCTCAGGGTAGGCACTTCAGCAATAAAACACATCCATTTATGGGGTGAAAGTGTACAGCAGTAAGAGATGTGAGGACACTGAGGGGATTCTGTCTGTCAGGACCACCAATTGCCTGGATCAGCCTGCTGTCTAGGCTGGCTTTCACAGTACTTGCTTCTGTAGAGAATTTTCAGATCACGAGCACAAGTGACACCTATCCAAAGTTTGCCAAGGATAGGAAGAAATAAAAATTATGGTGGCTCCGGCTGTTCTGGCCTGGCTTCCATGGTGTATATAATCTGTATGAACAAATCCACACCTTTTTGGTGTACTGGTGACAAAGAGTTCTTTTTGCTTAGAATTAGTTTAAAATAAAGCTAATGGCAATCTTCCTTGGTATTCTTTTTTGATGGAGACTTTGTGCTCTTTCATCCTGTATAAACTTTTTCAGAGACAATTTTAAATTTTAGGAAAAAAATGCTAGCACAGTGATGGTACAAAGAGTTATTGTACTGGTCCTAGCCTGTGCCTGTGATCTTGAAGTTTCATGCACATAGGAAAATCTTGAGCTTCTGGAAAAACAAAAGTACTGTTTCATGGAGATCAGAGACAGATTCTTATTCTAATATCTGAAAAATATCCACTTAATCCTTAGTACTAGGGATTTAATTTTAAATTATTGTCTTTCTACAGAGATAAATGCATGTGCTGGTAAGAACAGTAATACAGTAGTCTGGCTGGCGGTCCACTACTGTTCCGGTAGGTCCAACCATCCGGAGCAGACACTTCCAGGATTGATAGCAAACTTCAGTTGTTCAATACAACTGGAAATACCAGACCATCTTTAGTGAAGGACACTATTAATAGCCAGGTAAAAGCATTTGTGTATTAGAAGATTCCAGTTATGGTCATATTGTGTCAGGAAGATGTCAGTGTTCTATCTCATCTTGCTACTAATGATTGCTAATACAGTACTTACAGGATAATAGATGAAGAGGGATGGATTACAAAGTTATAAATCAATCAAAGTTTTTGTGATACATTTATATGGTTTTGCAGCTTGTTAAATCATCAAAACCCTCAGATTGATTTTTACTTTAACAATCAATCCTCTCTATTTTTTTTAACATGCAGTCAAGAGTTAAATTTTTCTAACTATAAATATTGAGAAAAGTATTATGACAGTAGCAGGAAGATTTATTACATTCTGATGGCAGAGCTGAGAGGATGTATATACTATACCACTGAAGTGTCAAGATGCAAAGGTTGATTAGTCAGAAAGATTTTGTTTTACACAGAGGAAACTCATCTATATGTTCATCAGCTGATGTGCAGCAGGAATTCACCTGCACAATTCCTTACACTTGCAGATGGTCCGATATCAGCCTGCACATAGGATAATGTTCATGTTTCCATTGAGAACACTTAAAACATTATCTGTGATGAAGCTACGGCAGTACATAGGTAACTGTCACATCTAAGGCTGTACAGCTACTTAATATTCACCATGGCTTCTGATAAGCAGTAAAGGACCCTAAAAGATCCAGACTTTCTGTTCACATGTTTACCCAAATGGTGACATTCTAAAACAGGAAGTCTTTTATGGGAAAGATAGCAATTAAGTGTCTGGATATAGCCAGCTACTAGCTTTTAGCTTAGCAGGGAATTTTCTGTTTGAATACCATCCAATAGGTATATAGATACTTGGGAGTTGAACTTTTGACAAAGTTTTGCAATTGAGTCATCTGTAGATCAGGACAAGACTAAATCTGCCAGACATGTTTTGTGCAATTAATATAACTTCCAAAAAGAATGTGGGTTTATTAGGTGTCAGTTTACTGTGCAATATTTAGAAAGCATAGCACTGTACACAAGAAGTTATGCCAGTCCACTGAACTTTGGTTGAGGAAGAAGATTCTGAGAAGTTGGAGGCAGATCAGTAGTGGGGAGGTTCTTTGGTAGCTCATGCAAGCATCCCTTGTAGCTCTAGAAGGCATTTCCATCACTGGCACCACCTAAGCCACACGGCCCTGAAGACAATCCCTTATGGGGAATGCCCTGAGTGCAGCTGTGTGCAGATAGGGAGTGCAGCAGCCATCGGAGCTGAGTTCCACGTCACATGTGCTGCATTCTGCAGCTCTGCACAAGGCTGGCCCTTGCAAAGGTGCCCTCAGCATCCCAGCTAAACCACTTTGGCTTTAGCTAACCTGGGTTACTGTTCAAGTAAAGCACACAAGGAGCATATATATGCCCAGTCTGTAAATGGTAGGCTGACTATTATTTGCAGTTTTCTGCACATATATTTTATCTTCAACCATTTTTATTAAGAAAAAAGTCTTGCATTATGTGACCAAAACACTTATTGGAAGGATTAAAAATAGGCTAATGACAGATATCAAACCATATTTGGGTAAAGGGAGAGATTAATTTGATTTATTTCCAGTGGAGCTCTCCAGGGATCTAGACTTGTTATACCAATATTTTTGTCAAAAAAACCCTAGACAATGATGAAAAGCATTAGTTCCTAAAGTCTGTAGGCGAGACAAAAAAAGAAGTCAAGAATGTAAGCAGTAATTCTGTCTTAGAAAAATACAGTACCTTATGAATATTATTTCAATAAGAACTGTCAATGAGTACCTAAAATAGGCGAAGGTTTCCTTGGCCATATCAGAAGAAAAGTAAATAAGTTCAAATACTGGCAAGATCACTTATAGGGTTGTGTTGTTTTCTGGGGACCACACTTCAATAATTAGATGTGGAAGTAAGAGAGTTCAAATGCAAGCCATGAAAATTATAAAGGTGCTGGAAAACCAAGCCTTATTTTTCCAAGAAAAAAACAAGGTGTTCTACTTACACAGCTTCTTAGAGATAAGGTCAAGAATCACACAGATACTCTTCCATGGAAAAAAATGTGATAATTGGGCTTTTCTCTCCTGCTGACCAAGCATAACAAGATCGAATGGCTGGAAGCTGTGAGAGTAATTAGATGCAGGAACTGCTTGCCAGGTGAGCTGGAGGACTCCTCATTGCTTAGATTTTTAAGGCAGAGAGATTAAAGATTCTTTACAAAACAAGGCAATCCGGCTTCAATAAGAAATCTAAATACTTGTGTGTTTATAGGGACAGAAATGTGGGAGGGTAGTGAAAGTTTTGGAAAGAGTTGCTGAAGATTTCCAGTCACCTTTTCTTTCCTTGGCATTCCTTCTTTATTTAGGATTGTAGCAAGAGCTGAAATGCTTGCATTGCTTTGTGACACAGCCAGCTCTGCATTAAGACAATGGTTATAAAGAGTTCTCAAGCTTCAGAGCTTTAGCCAGTCAAGAATAAATTTCCCCAGACATCCAATTAAGTATATAGATCCAAGGATTTTGTTTGTTTTCAGCTTCCTCTGAAGGCCTAGAGCCTGACCATGACGAGACGTGGGACGCCGGCTAATGTGAGCTGGTGTTGTGTTATACAGAGAATCCTCTTGGATGTGGCTGACTTGTCTTGCTCCTGTCCTCGTGTTAGGCTGACTGATGTCTGCCAGGGGATGCACTCGGAGCCCACGTGGGGAAGGCCCTCAATAGGGGAGGCTAGAGTTCATTTGCTGAGACCACTTGTGTGTATCTCACCTCATCAGTTTCCCTCCTCTGTTGAAGTTTTTGCTCTTGGATTCTTGTTTGTGCTCGTCTACCTTGTGCCTCAGCACGTACTTTAGTAACACCATGGGGTCAAATATTTTGGCTAGATGGGCTATCTGAATGAAACTTAATGGCTTCAGATTAACAAATGACCAGCTGTAAGCATCTAATAATTCTCTCTATCTTTGAACTATAAAATTTTGAAATATAAAATTTAACTACTTTTATTTAGGGCTTTTTGCTTAACAGAATTAGAGTTGTGGTTCCATTTTCTCCTTAGGCTTCTTCAAAGATACTCCTACAATTCTAGGGATTATTATTGTGCTGCAAAATAACTCTGAAAAGTCCTGCATCCTTCTCCTGCAAACTGTAAGCACTGATTTTACTCAGTGAAAAGTGACAAAAGGACAGATGTCAAAGGTTGTGCTAGTCAGGATGAACTGCAGATTGTGCTTCAGCAAACTGGGAGGATGGGTTGTTGCTACACATATGCTAGGGCAACTCAGTACCCTGTGCCAAGGAAAAATTCCTTTGGTCATTGTGTGTTGGCAGTATGAGAAGTACAAAGGGGTCCGGAGTAGCTTCATCACATTCTCTGGTTTTATTGTGTTGTGGGGTTTGCAGCATGAGGTGTGAATGAAGATTGTACTGCTTAATCAGGGCTTCAAGGCAGCATTGGTTCTTAATACATATGTGATATATGCTAGTATGCTCCATTTGCTTTATTGCTTTGTAGAGAGGTTTGCAGTTTAACCAGTATTAATGACAAACCTGGAACTGTGATGCATCCAGTACCTTTAACAAATGCAACAAATTACATAGCCACATTCAGCTTCACCTAGAAAACCAAAGGTGCTTTAGAGCAGGCAAAGTGTAATTCTTGTGACTGCTGAGCTATTCAGTCTGCCAGGGCACAGGTCCAGCAACATTCAAACACAGGTGATGTTTGAAGTTTCTGTGCCCTTTGTTTGCTTTTAACTTTGCATCATGAACAAGCCTGAATGACAACTCACAATAACCCTCAGTGACAGATTTTATAAAACCAGTGCTTTATTTTTATGACAATGTTGAAAGGAAATAGTGAGTTGTGTGCAATTAGAAAGGTAAAGGCAGTGACAGAAACACTGAGAAATTTGGGCATGTTTGCTAAGCTCGGATATGAATTTGGCAGCTGTTATAAAAGGGACCTCTGTTTCTCTATAACATAGTGATCTGATTTAATACTAAACCCACAGTTTGGGGACAAACAGGTAATTCTGCCCAACCTTCTGAAACTCATCCTCAGATGCTTTTGGTGAATATTTACTGGAATGTATTTTGTTTGCATTACAGATTGTAGGTTGAATATAGTCTTTCTCACTATATGCATGTGAACAACACTGTACAGAACAGTGCTATCTGTTATTCTTGCAGTTTTTTTATTTCCAATGTTATACTTTTATTTTTCTCAACTAAGGTGTACTAACCATTATTATAAATATATGCATTTAATGGCTACATGACAAGAATAAAGAAATACTGCAATTTTTAAAATTATACCCAAAGTCAAAGTTAAATTCTTATTTGATTGCATTATGAGTAGTTAATAAATTACTGAAAGTGCAAATCAGCTTTGCAAAGGATTTGCAAGGAAGAAAACAGCTACATTTGTCATGTTTCCTATGAAGTAATGTGACCAAAGGTAGTGTTAAAATACTTGGCAAGAAAAATCTCCCATTTAGTTGTATCCCCAAAACTTCAAGTCCAGATTTAACTGTACTGAGGAAACTCCTAGAAATTAATGCAAAATGAAACTACTCATTGGATGGTCTTTCTTGCTTGTTGAGCCATTAAATGAACTCCTTCAATGCATTTCTGGTTTTGATTTTTGTTTTGATACAAGTGTTAAGAACTGAAGACATAAAAAGAATAATGGGCGGCTTAGGATAAAGCATTTTATCACTGACATTTTTCTGAGATTAGAAAAGGTTTTTCAAACAAAAAAATGAAGTCTAGAAACTAAGAAAATAAATATTGTTTGAATTATTATCATTGTTCTCTGTATTGCTGCAGTAAACTTCAGCTATAATGCAGATGTTCCACTGTGTACACATACTTTATAATAAAACAGTAGGACTTCTGGTCCACAAACAATACAGGCTTTCCTGAATTGCTTCTGCTTTTCCACTGCTTACTTGTATTTATTGATAAAATGTTTTTCTACTTCCTGAGTGTGTAATGAAGTTGATTTTTTTTTCTTTATTTTTATATACAGAGGAAAAGAAAGAGTCACATGAAAAGAGATCAACAAAAATTAAAGCAAACCTCTCATTCAGCTGAATGAAATTTTTGGGTTAACTCAAAATTCTATTTTTCATTCATTTTTAGTTAATACCTATGAAGGTTTTCTTTTGCTTTTACCTGGGCTTTCTTTTCTCATGGTATGTTTTTAGCTCTGGATTCCCAATAATGACTGTACTGTTTTTCCCAGTTCTTGTACTTTTGTTGAGGTCATAAGTTTCAGACAGATCTTTCCATATTTTGCTCTAGACATTTTTTCCACTTTCATTTGACAGAAAAATGGAGAACCACATTTGTGGTTTTCCTAAATTAATTATGCTTTTCCAGGCTTAAAATATTGTGACAGATCAACAAAACAGTAGCAGAAAACTAATTCCTTCAAAAAATATGAAAAAAGGAAGTTGTGTAAGATGGTGTAATTAATCTTGCAATAAAAATAATTGTTTACAGTTAAAATTAATGTAACATGCATTCCTCAGCAGATAATAAATTATGGGTTTTCTCATTAGCATTTGAATTGATTTCCTCTAATTTCTGAGGAACACATGAGCATGTGACTAGATTAAGTTTAATTGGACTACAGCTGGCACTGATTGTGTGTGGATAGGGTGGGGGTTTGACTGATTTGGCATCTTCCTGCATTGTGTTTCATTGTCTGATTCTTCCTGTTCAGCCTTTTCTGCACAGGTTATAAGGCACTGTAAGAAATATTAGAAAATTAAAAGGGGAAAGAACCGTCTGTGAACACAAAAAAAATGTGGGTGAAGTATTGATAGAAGGTCTGTGGTGTCAGCCAGCACGGCTGCAAGTGAAGCAGACACTGTGCCTCGGAGCCAGAGTGCTCCGCAGTGGAGCAGGCACATGATGCAGACATTGCCAGAGCAGCGTTTGTGTGAGGCACTGCCGAGTAGCCGCTGCAGCTTCCTCAGCAGCTGAATGCTGCTGCTGGCACAGGAGGAAGTCGGTCCAGTTCTGTATTTTGTTCCAGAGCTCAGTTTAGTGTTTGAGCAGAGAGGAGCTGGGGCAGGAGTACACATTCTCTCTTCCTAACTCTGATACACAGACAATGAGATTTTGAATTTTGCTGCTAGCATTACTGCAGTTCCTCTGTCAACCTAGTGAGCCCAGATTTCTTCATCCAGAAGTGGCCACTAATACCTGCCTAGGGAAGGGCATGAGATTAGGTCAAACATGCAGTGACAATCCTCTCTCAGATCTTCTAGTTTTCATTGATGTACAGCTCTAGGAATTTATGAAGCAAAGGTGATATCTTTATGTTTAATAGCCCTGGATGGATTTTTCACATAAGAAAATATCTAACAGGTTTTTAAAATCAATGTTTTTAATTTTTAAAATGATGTAAATCTCCAGCTTTCTTGGCATCTTGTGTCTTATTTTGTTAGTAAAACTTTGCATTCTTAGAACTGTTTTAACTTGATACGGTCTAATTCTTGTATTCCAAAAGAATACCTTTCATCTACTTCATGCAAGTTCTGATTTTTATACCTAGGTTCGTGTCTTCTCAGAGACAGGGCTTTAAGCCAAAGAATCCTGCTCTATTTGATAATTTCTGTGAAGTCGCTTCACATTCCAGTTTCTTTGCTGTCCTTTTCCTTCTATTTTTAAATTTTGCTACAAATCTTTGAGCTAGAGAAGCCAAAACTGTTAGTGAGTAGTCAGGAGTACCTCATTCTGGATTAATACAGTGACAATGATGTCTTTTTTCTCTGTTCCTTTCTATAGGCTGTAGATTCATAGGGAGTCCCCTGCTATTCAGTGTGACTGAGGGTGGCAGAAACAACTAAACAGAGAGACATACAGAGGGCTACCTGTTGAAAAGAGCATCATGCAAGTAGTGGGTAATTTAGAAACTATTCTTCTTGTCTTCTACAAAGATGTTTCACATACTGGAAAAAGTTTAAAGAATCTGTAAATGGTAAAATAAATTCAGTGGAGGAAGTACTGAACTTGGGGCATATGGTGAGGTTATTAATGAGTAAGAAAGGCCACAAGGTATAATGGAAAGGCAGATGCTAATAGTGAGCAATTTAATAAGAAATGCAGATAGAGCACCAGACTCCCACTATAATTCAATTTAGGTCAGCATTTGAGGAAACATATGAAGAATGAATTTGGATCATGCTGTATAATCTTGGTTTTTATTGTCTCAGTCATCTTTTGTCTTCCAGGTGCTTTCCATCACAGCTAGAGATGAAAAACAATGTTTACTGTTGGTTTGTGGTGTACTGGAAACAAGTAACACATGTGAGGGCAAGTACAGAGAGAGTTTTACAAGTCAAATTTAAATAAAAATATTTTGAGTAATAGATTCCTCATATAATATTCCAGAATTGTTTTTTAAATGTGTGCTGAGAAGGCAAACAAAGACATATTGAGTGGTGGACTAAGAGACTTCATATTCATGAAATTATCTTTAGACAGTTCTTCCTAAGTAAGGAAATCCATAGGTAAATGGAACCTGATTAGAAAGGGGAAGAGACAAAAAAAGACATGGTGAGGTTAAACTTATCCAAAAATATAAAGAAAATAACAAAAAGAGAATGAAGGTTATCTAGGTTTTGCTTGCATTTGGACTGAGGAGTTGCCTACTGCATAAGGTGCCCATTCACTCAGCTCTTTCTGTTACATATACATTGTAGAGCATAATTGGAAATGTAGACCTTGCAACTAATGGAATATTTGGTTCCATATAGTAGATATTTTTGGCAGAAATGAGACTGTGTACAGAATTGTCTGTTCTGCCTACGTCATCCCTTTTTCCTGGAAGGTTGATACAACCTTTTGAAATATGATCTTAAAAATACCCAAGACATTTGCCTGATACATGTATAAAATAATTTTTTTTAATTATAATTTTTCCTTTTTTGGGGATAAATATACTTTGCAGTATTTATTCCTTCATCTGAGAGTTTGGCCAGTAATTATATACTTGCTTTTGCATCATGGCTTCTTAAACCTCTGTGAACACTGAGGAATGTAGTTTTATATTTCATCTAAGAAATTACAACTCAAACAGTACATTGTATATTAGCACTATGCTGAGACATTGTCTTACCAGTAATTTGAAAAAAAAGAACACCCCCTTTTCAGGGGCTAACACTGTCTCTTCTAGATGGGCTTTTCATGGATTATTTTCTGCCAAATACTGTTCAGACATTTTCGATGTGTTAGAAGTCTGTGATGTTTAGGAAGGTTAGAACCCTTTTATCCTGGCTACAGAACAATTTCAGATTTTCTTGGGACTGGAGCTGTTACAGAAATATGTTGTAATCAGGAAAGAAGAATTTGAATATCAAACTGCATTATTCAGTTAGATCTAGATATAATCCTCTATTTAATTGTGTGTAGTAGTGTATTTATGTTTATTATTATTTTGTCATAGACCTGGTACTTACAGTGTTCAGACTTTCCAGACAGAAAAAGTCCAGCTTGCCTGTAATGTTTTGAAAGTATTTTTTTAATGCTATGGATGTGGGGTTTGCTGTGTGTGCCAAGGGAAACGGGATTACCAGGCTGGTGATCAGCTGGCAGAGAGATGCCCTTTTCAGAAGCAAGTTAAGGTTCAAAACAGGCAGGTTAGCAGCAGTGATGCTTTTGCAGTGATTTCCAAGAAAGCCAGATGCTGGTGCTGTGCCTGAGGTAAAAATAGTTGAGAAAAAAGGAACAAGAGCAATTAACTGCAAATCTGATCAGACCTGTTCTGCATTGTGCGTTTCTTTTTTTTTTTTTTTCTTCTTTTGTTCCCTCTCCAACTGTGACTGAAAAACAAAACCAATCCTTACTGTAAAATACAAAAGTCCATTTTATATTTCAGCATTAATTTGGAGAGATGTAACTGCCCAGTTTCTCAATGTTGCTTTAAAAAGCATTGCAGGTTTCTAGGGAGCCTTCTGCAATCAAGGTCTCTTTTAGCCTCCAAGCCTCAGAAAATGTTTCCTCTGTTCTCAGTTCATATGCCTGTGTCCCTTGGAATTTGAAGATGTTAGGTGGTCTCAACTCTTGCTTCAGCAACATGTTCTGATCAAAGTGTACAGTACAATTTGATTGCAGCAGAACGTGCTGTGTACCATCTCTAATAGGCTGGGCTGTCAGTACAGGATTTCAGCCTGCTGAGAACTTTCAATCTTCTGTGCTTAGTGTGCATTAAATCTCTCATCATCTACAAAATGCCTTCCCTCCCCTACTTACTTTGGGCTGTAGGAGAGCTATAGTCCATAACCTTTGTTTTCAGTTTTATCATAAATTGAAATACACACACACTTAAATTTTCCTAATAAATAAAGTGCTATGTTGTTCTAAAGCTGCCTTTTCACCTCATTACAGCTCAGCGGAGTGGAGAGTGATGTCATGGTTGACCCAGCACCAGCATGCCCATAAATGATACAGTATGTTCCCCCCTTTACTTCCTGGCTAAAGCACTGGGAAGGAGCTTAACATGAAATTCATGCTGTGATGACAGATTTAAAAGTTGCTACAGACTGTAACAGACAGCAACTGCATTTTGCAGACATACATGACACATACCACTCTCTTGTATTCCTAAGTGATGACATTTTCAGTTTAAAGACTTATGCTTCTATTGTGCATTATGGCTGTCTGTCTGCAAAATCAGGCAGGAGGAGGGAAGGAAAGGACAGGACAGAGAAAACACTGAACTGGATGTAGAGCTCTGCTTGGAGAATATGTCAAATATTAGTCAGTGGCTGAAGGGGCGGGACACACCAGTTTTCAAGCAGGCTGCACTGCTGCTCTGTGCCTTTTGGGGGATTTCGGCTCTTTGGAGGCAGACAAAGCAGTTGTGCTTTATCTGGGGAAATGGGCCCCTCGCACTTTTAACAAGGAGACTCTGAAAATCCAAACGGTGCTAAATTGTAAATTTGCAAGCAGGAAACTAACATGCCAAACATGAGACACCCTTCTTTGGCTGTGCTTCCCAAGCAATTAAATAAATAGCCATCATGTTGTGTCTCCAGGGCAATAAAACATGCCACTGTGGAGAATTTACAGGAATGGGCAAGGGAGGGTGTTGCCTGATGGAGAGCTGTGACATTCTGCATTTGCACCTATGTCTGCTAGAGAAGCTTCTCCTGAAAGTAAAGCTTGATTGTAAATATAAACAATGGTTTATAACCTTGGCATCTCCCTTCACCCTCCACTGGCTGTCCTTTTCTGCAGCTACTCAGCATCACAGCATACATGGCAGGTAAATAGTCACTCAGATATAAAGCAAAATTATGCAAATGCATAAGAATGGATTACAAGCATTGTACTGGATCAGAAAACAAAATGACATTGGCCTCTTGTCAGAAGACATTTCATACTTTTACTGCAGTTTGTGCCAAATAGGCAACCTCCTCCACTGTAAAACATATCCATTAATTTCCTTCAGGATTCTTAGATGCCTGACCAGGATTTCAGAGGAGCTGAAGAAATAGAATACCCTTGAGAATTTTTCCATGTGCTCTTTGGAGACACGTGTGCACAAACAGGATTTTATGATAGTTTTAGATGCTAAGCACTCTTAAGTGAAAGTTGGAGGAAATCAGTCCCGTGCAGAATTATGTCTCTAGCACAGCAGGAGTGCCCAGTCACAAGAGACATGATCAATAAAGCTTATAGTTTATGCACCTCAATATTGAGTGTCCACATTTTGATTTAAGGAGTTTCCTGTAATATGACCCAAGGGGGCTAAATTTTCCTGCTCTGCATGAGTGAAATGTTGCCATTTGTTCAATATTCAGGTTATTTATCATTTGGAGTCCTACCCAAATTACTGAAGTCAAGTCTTACAAAGAGGCAGTTCTTAAAAGGAGTACAAAGCTTTTCAATAAAGTATCAACTAATGAAGAGCAAAGTTGTTTTAATTAAATTAAAGTTGAATCAAATCTTGAACACAGCTGAATTGCCAAGGTTTTGTCTCTCAAGCAAACTTTTTGAATTTAAAAGGAGTTTTGGAGATTTTGACCACATTAAAATTATGAAGTCCTGCACATTTCATTAACAGATTGAGTCTATGAGCTTTCCAGCTTTGGTCCTCAGCTGAGGTTGCTTGCAGAAAGATTGCAAAAGCATGTCTGCATATGAAGATCCAGTTCTTCAATAGAGAACCTGATGTATGAGTAGTATTTCAAGTATATGACCTATTTTGTAACGTATCCTGCAACCTGGAAGTCATGTGTCTCAGTAAAATCTGTGAAAACACCTAAATGCCCAAACCTCTGATTTTCAAGAGATATCACACTATTTTTTCCCAGCCAGTCTTAGTAGAAATGTTGTGAACAATTTTGACACAAATAGTAAGCTATGTGTTTTTCTTTCTTCTGTTATAGGTGCCAGAGCAGTGGGAGTATCTTTTTCATTTTTCATTCACCCCAGTTTCCCACATGCATATCAATTTATCTTTGTCACTTGCAGAGTCTCACTTAGCTGAGTAGCTCTCATTTGTCCCCTGACCTTTGACTGCTCCTGGTTATGTTGGGTATAAGGATGAGGGGAAACTGACATGAGAAAGGTGGGTTTTTTCCTCCATCTGTCCCTCAAGGAATTGAGCCTAGTCACTGCAGAAAATGTGAGGATGTTTTGTAAGTTTCTAGATCTATTTGCATTCCAGAAGATGTTTTTAACAAAAACTGCAAAGAATATGATAAAGTATTATTTAGGAAAAAGTACTTGTGTTTTATGGAAGGTCACATAAGGGTAAACTAGTGCAGAAGTCATGCAGACTTCACAGCAGAAAAATGCATTGACAGTGAATGTCAGATTTTTGTAAATTACAGGCTTAAACCAGAAATTATTAGATTGTCATCAGTTTGCTAATTTTTTTTTTTTTTACAGCATATGGAGGGTGGTTACTAATTTTCCAATACTGAAGTATTTTATAATGAAACATAACTGATGCTGGAGTATGGAAGGAATTAGATACTGTTTAAAACTAGTGGCTGGTTCTCCAAACCTGAAGAATGGACCAATAACATGTGAAAAGGGGAATCTCCAGGGATGGAATATTGACCAAAGTAGGAAGTCCTCAACAAATGAAAGCATAGCAAACTGAAATGTTATTAATCACTACTTCTGGTGTTGGGTTTTTTGTTTGTTTGTTTGTTTGTTTTCTTAAGCAATATCGTTATTTGCAAAGTGTAATATTTTAAGTATAGTTCCGTAAAAAATACTGTGGGTTCTTTTCCAATTTAGTTATCCTTATTCTGATTATTGATAAAAAATTAGTTCATGTTACTTTTCTATTTCCAACGTCTTCTCTGGAGATTTGAAACCAAAAGTGTCACGGGTATATTTTGCCACCTCTTCATTTGTGTGAATCATCCCACCAGATCTTGCTGACAAAATGGGCTGACATAAGTAAATGCCATTTTACTTTTTACATTTAAAAAGAGATCCCTGTGCAGGTAGTGACAATTAATTAATAAAACTTTCAACTGGAAGGAAAAAAATTGTTATTAAATATAATTTATAGCTGTAAAACTTGGAGCACAAGAACCCTGCCTCTGACCAGTTGCATGAGATTTCATGAACCAGTATTTAATAGTATAAAATATGATTAGCAAGTTATAAGTGTACCAGGAATATAAGACTAACTCTGTGTGCTTAAATCTTTTTCTTTCTGGGATGTGAACATTGCCCTGCCTTGCAGAAATGGCCATCTGCACCCTAAAGAATTAACAATGTCCTTGGACTGTAGCAACCATGGGAGTGATATCAGCTAGCTCTAGTTGCCATCTGAATCAGCTGGGAGCTCTCCTGGACATGCCAGGTAAAAGATGGAAGAATCAGACAATGACCTGGCAGTAGGAAGACTTAAACTTCTTTAGGACATTGAAATCCTTAAGAAAGGATCAAATCCAATTAGGCTATAAATACGGATTTGAGTGGTGAAAGAAAACATATGCTCCAAATTTAGATCCTTTTCCCTGAATGAAGAGTTGGGAAGAGGTCTGTAGTATGAAAAACTACTTAGATCTGGCAGTTCAACTGCTGGGATGTGTAGGGTGGCAGCCACAGAGCCAGAACATCCTTGCAGCAACCAGCCTATGGTAGTCACATGGTAACAGGCTGCTGCACCATAGTCTGACAGTTTCTACACGTCTGGTGTGGAAGAAGTCATCTCATGACTTACATTAGTCAGGCAAGCTTGCTGGAACATTATTGGGAAAGGACCTGACACCTGAGCATCCTCAAGCAGTTTGTGATTAGAAATGCCCCATAAATATGTGGCAAAACTTTGTTGATATGTGTTTGAATGTATATGTGCTTCTGGATTTACACATAGAAAAATATATGCTGAATGCATTGTGTTATATTTCAGGCAGATATGTTGCAAGTTAAATTACAGTGACAGGGAAATTGACCCCAGATCTGATTAGCATAGAACTGAAGATGCACACTAAATCATCCTATTTTCTTTATTTTAAGAGTTGACTGGAAACAAGACTGGAATTATTTAAACTGGTATCCTTCATTGTGGTCAGTAGAAAAATAAGTCCAGGATTTGTGTGTATAAAATGCTAGTTGTTCTTTTTAACTGTCTAATAGTAAATGGGTCTACAAACCTTATCCTTAGAAACACAGGTTATCTTCTTGGAGTCAGTGGTTTTTTGTGTGAGGAAGACCGGAGTACTTGAACTGATATTCAACAGCAGTAAAGGAAAAAGGCTTTTCCTCTCCTTTACCTGTATTGAAGAAGCAATTTTTATTTCATATTGGAGACAGATATGTCCAACTACATCAGTGCCACATCTCTATGTAATTGTAAGCCTGTTAGAATTCAAAGTGTATTGTTTCCCTTTGTTGCCCTCCATGATCTTTGCATCATGCTGAAATGTTGTCTCTGATTGTTACTGAGTTGATACAGATCAGAAAGTATGGCAAATTTACAGGACCAACACTGGAATCAGACCTGCTGAACTACTTTGGTCCACAAGAGGCACACCAGATTTGTGTATGGGAATAGAGAGACATCAAACTGCCTTGAGACATATGACTGAGGAGACATGTCTAACTTCCATTCTGCTCCCAATCTGTTTGACAAGTGAAGCAGTGGGGCAAAATTGATGATCACAAGGTGTGCTTTCCTCTGGAACTCTGACTAATACATCCTAACTGGTAGGCACAGGACCAAGTGAAGCATGGCAGCCTATGCTGGGCTTCAGGAATCCATTCTCCAGGCAGCAACTCAAAATTAACTGTTTGCTGTGCTGTGTGTATTCTTACACGTTCATGTGTTGTTAGCACTGGTTTTGAAGTCTAGGAGGTGACACGAGTCTCACATTGACAGTGTGGGAAAAATAAATGTGGATTTGGGAGTTGAAAAAAATACATAAATAACATGAAAGGGAGGGACATATCAAATAAGTATCAGTGCTAAAAGCAGTTCTTGCTGTATCAATGTGTGTATAACAATAACAGACATGATTCTCATTTTGTTTGAAAATATGCTTTTTTTTTTTGTAATGGCTACAAAAAAAATTTATAACAACATGGGGACAAATCCAATCTCACTGCTGACTTGTATTTCTCCATTGGTCTGTCATTTTCAGTCATCTTGTCTTGGAAAGTGAGCTCTTGAGGTAAAGATCCATGTGTTTTATAGCATCCATCACAGTGTGTTCAAGTTCATGGTCACATTTCTGCTAATATATAATAAATAAATTTAAAATCTGTTAATAGACAATATTCAAGTGGATGCTTAAACCTGAATAGTAGTCACACCAAAAAATCACGTAAAGAAGGTGCATAGGAGATTAGTCTGACAGCCTCATTGTCCTTTAGGCAGATCTTGTACACGATAGCTGTTGGGATTATTTTCATATCAAAGATGAGCCCATTGTATAACTAGTACAAGTTTGTAATGTGATATTGTAGAAAATGACATTAACAGAATTTTGGATGGCAGATGCAAAGGCTTTCAAAGAGCTGTGTTGATGGAAATTACCAGAAAAGGTTAAAACCCAAACAGTAATGATGTCTGGTAATAACTCATTTCACCAATCATGTAATTGGAATGAATGGGCAAAATAAGTCAGGATAGAGGATGGCAGGAGATGACCATAAATGACAATGCAAAATAATTTTTCTGTGGTAGATGGTGTTTGCCTAGGAGGGGTGGGGGAAAAAAAAAGGCTTAGCAGTTAAAAATAGTAATTGTATCTCTTAAAACAGCAGATACCTCTTTATCTAATGTACGTCATACAGAGCCACTGACCTCTGATGACTGAATTTCAATTTAAATATCTCTAAAATTATTGCAAAATGTAGTATTATATATAATAATTATATTATGTAGTAGTAGTAATTATATAATAAGTATATATATGTATATATATACTTATTATATATACTATATATATTATATATATAATTATATATTTTATATATATAAGTATATATAATAAGTAGTAATTATATATATAATATAATTATATTATGTAGTAGTATATATAACAAAATAATTATTTTGTTATTTAGAGCTGATCAGCTAATCCCAAGGTATTTGCAAGGCTTTTGCCAGCCAGGCTGTGAATCTCACTTGATAAAAAGTAGTGTCACTTCTTGTAGCTGCTCTCCTGTAGGCTGAAAGATTTAACATCTGGACAACACTGGCAGAACTTTCTCTGATTTTGAGATGATAACATATATGTATCTGTACTTCTGTAAAATTCTGTAAGCAGATTTCCCTTCCCTTTCTTCTCCCTGTGCTAATGGGTCAAGTTTTGAATAGACATTTGCATTACCCAAATTTAAAGATTCAGAATTGAAATATCTTACAGCCAAAAGAGGCTATTAAAGACCCCAACTGAAGTTTTCTGTCTGTTCACTACAATAATTAGTCAAATACTATATTCAAGTACTCATAAATGAGGGAATCTGGATTTGGACTGGGTATTAACTCTGTGGCTTGAAAGGACAGTGCTGGTGCTGTTGTCCTCTTGTACTCTTAAACATCTGTTGTATTTCAGCTGGCTGGTGAGTAAAGTACTCTGCGTACATATGTAGGAGCAAGAGTCATCTGTGAACCAGTAAGGACCAACTGGGCAGAAGCTGTTGGATTTTTAGGGAAAATGGAACATATTAATCCCTGTCTTTCATGGCCTAAACCTTAATTCCAGAATAACCTTTCAAACTATTTTCAAGATTAATTATGCTTTGGCATCCTTAAGACTAGTGTCATTGAAAATAATCTTCTCCCAGAGCTCATACTGTGCTGATTGTGATTCTGATAGAACATTTATGTATTTACATAATAAATCTATTTGAAGAAATTTTTCGATTTTTCAAAAATCAGTACAATTCATTTTCATCCTCTGTTTGAAGTCTTAAAATTAAATCGCTGATTAACCTTTTATCACCTAAATATATTGAATGATTGTCATGTTTGCTAAAAATAGAATTTATGGTTCTGAATGGTCTAATTTGACAATCTTAAACCAGTGTTTTGATTGCATTTCTTAGTATTTTTTGTCATGTCTTTCCCTTTTAGGACTCGGTTTGCTCTGTCTTCACAGATGTTAGAAACAGACAAGACCAGTAAGTGTATTCAGACTTCTCTCACCTTATTTCATAGGCTTTTGACAATGTGTTTGACTGTCTTCTTAGATCTCTGGAGAGACATCTGTGATTTGCCAAAAGTCTTGGTACATTTGAGTTATCTGTGCCCTGGGGCAGAAAGAAAAAGGTTTTGGATTCAACCATAAGTCTTCTAAGGAGATACTTTCAATGCTTTTAGTTAAGACATGTTTTAAAAATGTTTAAATGGATGACTTCATGCTTCATTTTATGGCATTCCTGGAATACTGTTACAAATACAATAAATGTTCATTTAATCATGAATACTATGCTAGTTGTCATTCGTGAGAGAGTGCAATAAAGTCCTCACAAGTTCTAAATGGCCTATTTTATATAGAATACAATATCCTTGAGCTATAGCAGTGATGTTCACATTAAACTCAAGGATTTAAGTTTTAAATTGAAGGGTCTTTCTCTTATTTCGCCATGCACATGACTTCCCGTAGAAGTTAATCTCTAAATGCACTGAGTATTCCTATTTTATAACATATTTTATAGGGAAGATAATTGCTCTTGTGCTGCTCTTTGGTCCAATTCTGTTAAGTTTATTCTAGAAATCTGTCACCTATAAAAGTTAACAAGAATATCCACAATAGTTTTGCTGTGGTGGTTCTGCCTAAACATAGGAAGGGAGCCATGTATGGCCCATAGTTTATGCATACTCTCTGTGATATTTATAATTTAAAATAAGATACTTTTACATGTGTTCATCAAAATATGACTCCTCATCACAGTCTTCTAAGCTAAGCCTGTAATATACGTGATTATGGTGATTTTAAAGCGAAACATAATGTGAGAAAAGAGCATGATAAACTCAAATCATCTTACTCTTTATGGCTGTAGTAAATATCATACCTTAGGCTAGACTGAAAACATTTTGAGTTTCACATGCAAAAGTCTATTTTGAAATGAGTCAGTCAACAGGCTTTTCCTTACTCATTACCATTTAGCCTAAAGATCTTAGGAATCTGGTTTTGTTTCATTTCAATTTATTTCTGAGAAAATCGTTGTCCTTATGTAGTACTAAAATAATAATTTCCCTTCCGTTTGTAACTGGGACAAAACGAAATTATCTACTAATTCTATAAAATCAGTTCTGTTCCTGGATTTTCCATTCTCTGTGTGATGCCTTGACCTGGAAATTATTATAACAGATACTCCTCAAAGATTCTCAGAAAGGAACAAAAAAAGATTGTTTATATTAAAATCAAGCAATCAGCTAGATAGTTTAGTTGTCTTTATTTGAGAACAGTAAATCTTTTTAGCAAGTGGAATAAACCAGTAAGAACAACTAGGAAGGCATTTAGGGAATTACACAAAGGGTGTGTGGTTTAGACCTTTTCTGGAACGCAGGCTGCAGTTTAGCTGTCGAGTCACTATCATTCTCCTCAAAGGTGAAATGATTTAGAGGCCTAGAGAAACTTAATTTTTCTTGATCACCATGTGCAACCTGGAATTTTAATGGCAGGCATAATTAATTCTTCTGATGTTAATCATCAGGGCTGGGCTCCACAATTATCAGCCTAGTGCAGCTGGGGCATGGTGCAGACATGAAAAATTAGGAAAATGAATCAGTAATAGGGTGGCAGATTTAATCTGCATCATGAAAACAAAGTTAAAAAGAGGGAGATCGAGAGAATTTCAGCTGAAGCTTTTGTGCCAATGAGCACTGACAGAACTGAAAAATGTTGCCGATGTCCAAAGTGATTGGTAATTACCAAGCCATTGAATTTTTTATTGTCAATTTATCATTGCGCCAGAGGTTAAATTTAACATCTTCTTCTAAAGCCATCACTCTAGGAGGAAGGCAAGCTTTGCATCACGTGGACCAGGAGTCAGTGAAAGGTTAATCAGGTATTCCTTTCGTTTGTGTGTGCTTCCAAATCAGTCTTTCCTTTTGTGTCCTTTATGCTGCATAATACCGTGGGGTATTTTCTAATTTATATCACCTGTACATTTCAGAAAAATATTAGATTGCATTCCTCAGCACAGCACCATCTGCCTCGCTGTGTATTTATAATGTTGCATTTTCATACTTCCCCAGGCAAATTTTACACACATTTCAGTATGTATATGGAAATGTTATCTATACAAAGAACTGTATGATACAAGGCAGGCATTTCCTAAACAAGGAAAAATATAATCTTACTATCTGAAAGAACTGCAGGAAATAAAAAAAAAATTCCAATATAATTTTTTTGCTATTTATTTATTTAATTATCAACTGTGTTATTTGGTTTGCATTTGATTTTTGCTTTGTTCTGAAGCCACGTTGCTTGAGAATGATCCAGTTTAAGATCAGGGAATGTTTGGAATGCTAAAAATGACTTTTGGACTGAAGGACTGTGAGGGGAAGGCTGTTTGTATTTTGCATCTTGTGTGATTCTGAGTACAGTTTTGGCATATAGCAAGTAAGAAATATTCTCAATTCATAAAGGAAGCTCATGTTTTTCCTTTGAATCTTTCTCCCTCAAGAATATTTAGTAAATGGTAGGGTCTCTTTTGATGCAAAAGCCCTAACAGACTGAGAAAAAGACAATATTGAAACATCCTTTTAGGAGAAATATGTGACAGAAATATACATTTATGTGTTAAGGGCTAAATTGAGCCCTGAAGTAAGTGAAAATGTGTTCAATAAAATAATAGGATTTCTGCTTCTCTGTTTATAGGATTTGGTCTGCCCTGAAAATTCCATATACATATTCTTATACTCCTTGCTATGTAGCTGTCTTTTAATACAATGTTAAATACAACTTCTGTCTACCTAAATTCTTACCTAAATTCTGCTCAGTAATCTCACTTCCGTTTTCTCTATTTTTTTTTTTTCATTGAGTGTTTATTATAGATTCCAGACTGTGCTCTGATTAAAGGAATTGTATGCATTTTCTATAAATTAAAAATGGAAATGGCCTTTAGGGGAGACTCAGTAGAGGAATCAATGCATGCATTAATTACTGCAATTCATTACCCAAATAAACACAAGACTCAGCCTTTTGCTGGATACAAATTTAGGGACATACGATGTTTACAAGAGACAAAGGCTTGTGATCCTGCTCATGTTAATCTACAGATCAAAGTATGTGAGCCCATTCCTAGTGGAGGCTCCTCTGGGGATACCATAGCTGGGATCAATCCCCCCATGCAGGCAGTGAATTATTGCTGCTGAATACAAAAGCTGTCACGTGACATCACTATTCCCTAACAACAGGGATACTTGCTCCAGATAGTGCTTTAAAAGAGCATATTTTCTTGATACCTCAATTTTCTATAATTAAACTCAAATAATAAAGCAATAGCTGTACAATGACCACTGATTCACTTCATTAACAAAAATATTCTGCAGTTCATAGCAATACTCAGTCATTTGGAAGAAAAACATGAAAATATAATCTTTAGCTTCCCAGAGGCTTTCTAGGATATAAACAGAGGGTTAGAAGATATATAACAATTAAAATTATACAGAAAAACCCAGTTATTTATTGAAAAGCTTTGCTATTCTTCTGAATTAGTATCCTTTCTTTTCCTTCAGAAGTGACTACAAGAATATTGGAATAATGCAATTTTTCCAACAGCATCTGGATGCATCTTCATAATATTTTATAGATGGAGAATAAATTACAGTATGAAGGCTTCTGTTCAAACCAGGACACAGAGCGTGATTTGAATCTTAGAGCATTTTGCCTGCCATTGTGGGTGCAGGTTCACCCCCAGTCTCAGCAGCTCACAGCAGAACACCAGCCTTTTCCTTCTTTCCTGTTGGAACACTCAGCTATTTTAATGGGATTCTGACCAAAACTGCAACTAATTAAGAATCAATTCAGGACCATTAGTAAGTGGGACCAAGGTAGCCAGTGTTGCATATTTCAAAAGAGTTCACTTTAATGAGAGGAGTTCTTGGACAGGGGAAGAAAAACCCCACAAGCAGATTAAAGATAGTGTAGGGACCTTCTCCAGTTAAACTAAAGAACTAATGCTACACAGGAAGATGCTGAACTTGTAGTCCTCTCTAATTGATCTACTTACTGTTCCTTAGGAAACTCAAAACAATAATGAATGCAGGTATTAAGTGTGCATTAGTAATTCAATAGCTATTTATAAACATTAGCAGTTGTTACATTTTACAGGCTTTCTTCATTGGAGAAACATATGTTATCTTTTTTTCAGACATATAAACCTTAGAACTGTCAAACCCTTTTTGCTTCTTTGGGCTTTGTACTTCTGAGACATCTGTTTATCTGCACTGCATTGCCTGCAGATGGGATTTTTAAATTTGTTAGAGGTGTTGGGATGCCATATTTTTGACAGCTGCAGTTTTGCTTTACCACATAGCAAAACTTTACTAAAAATGCAGGGCTTTGAGGGAATGATTTCATTGTCATTATTTCATTAGTTAAATCAATTTTTCCCCCTTATCTCTTGCTATTGTGAGTTATGTTAATGAACTGGTAGCATGTAAATGTAATCATTTTAGGAGAAATAGAAAAAGCAATATATGGCTGATTGATTTGAATTATTAGAGGGAATGCATGCAACTATATTGATATAATCTGATATTAAAGAATTAAAATCACTATACAGTAAATTGAAAGCACAAACCTGAATATATTATGTGGGAAGTCCTAAACCTCACACTGACCTCAGCTCATGAGAAACTGCTTGGGCACGGTTTCTGGTTCAAGACAAAATGAACAGAGAGACAAATCTGTGAGATTAAATCTGTGTGTTTAAGAAAATGTATGAAGAGCTGTTTATATTCCCAGCACAGGAACATGAATGGAGACCTAGTGCAACACCTTTGTAGTTGATACATATTTTAGATATTTTGTAAAGTTAATAAATTACACAGGGATTTCTAGGAACCGTCATTATTTTAAAATAAATTTGGCCACGGAGGAGAGAATGTGATAGAACATCTTCCCAGTATGCTTGTTTGAAATAGTATAATCTTGGCTATTTAATTTTTTGTTTTCTATTTTATTTTGTAATTTCTATTTCTAAACAAAGAGTGTGCAACATTCTCTTGCATTAAATATCAATAAGAACAATCAAAAAGAGGCAAATAAATTTTGGAGTATTTATCTTTGTAGAAAAAGTAGACCCTTGTTAGGAGCAGAAGGGTCTCCCTGTCACTGGCATCTACTTTAGTACCTTTTACAGGTACTCTTAATACAGAGACTGTACACCTTGGAAGTCCTGGTTTTAGAAGCTATATCTTTATAACCAAGCTTTTTTGGCTTCTGTCAGAAAGGAAGCAGGATTTGTGTTTGTAATGACAGGTAACAGTGTGAACAACAGAGGAAAATAACTTGGGGAGAGAGGAAAAAGGCTACTCTAAGGAGGCTGGAAATAGATCGGGACTATCTGTCAAACGTGCTGTTTAAAAAAAAAAATTGAATCTGACTTGGATATTGCATTATTAGTAACCTCAGATATATGTTGACATTTAACAGGGAAAATGACTGACAGATCAGCATCTGTGAACTCTTTTCTTTTAATAAAAGAAGCAAACAAGTAATTTCAGCTCTTTATATTCTGTGGGTTGTGTGCTAAGATCTAAGGATAAATATACAGAGTCCTCCCACACTCTGGTCAAAGCTTTTGGTTTTTACAAAATAAATTGAATGGAACAAAATGTCACTTGACTGTATAGAAGGATGTTTGGAATGGGGACAGGCCAGGAGAGATGTGACCAGTATTTCCATGCCAGTGGAGGTCAACAGACCCAGGCATCAACCTGCAGTCAAGCAAGCCTCAGAACAACTCCCACATACTACAAAAACTATTTCAGAGTACATGTGCAGCCACTCCACATCTCATGGGAAGAGACTTCTAGTGACCTGACCTGTGCCAAAACACACAAGCAATATCCTCCTTTTTTTTCTTAAGAGTTGATCTGAATATTTTTAAGTTTCTATTTTACCGTCAGTTAGAAAGTAAAACCTATTTGCTTGAGCTGAAAGAGGTCAAGCACTTTTATCACTTCCATCTTTTGGATTTTGTTTTTGCACACGTATAAGCTGTGAGGATCTCCTTTATGCTCACTTATGGTCAGCCTATTTAGCATAACAATGAAACTGCAGAACGATCAGTACTGCCAAGTTCAAGCCTCCTTCCCAGTTTATAGGTTATGTACTTTAGATTTTGGTTAAATGTGTGTTCTTTATCATTAACATCCTCAGTTTCTGACATCTTCCCTCTATGAAAGCAATGAACTTCAAATCATGGTGTGTTGGGGGTATATTGTATTTGGGTTTGTTGTTTGTTTTGTTTTGTGTGGTTTTTTAGATGTAGGAAATTATTGTATAATAATATCTCACAGGGGCTTGGTAAAAAGGATGATATGCTACTGAAGATCCTACATCAGGTAAGTAATGTGTCTTGTTCACCAATATTTCTGATACTATGGAAACTGAAGAAGTTTGAATTGCTGTTATTTTTTATTTTTACTTCTTGGCATGCATTTACTGTATACTTTCCCATGCAGTTTGCCAGTAACTTTTTGCATGACTGCCAGCAATATGGAGCGTCCAAGTGTACAATTACTTTTGCCTTCCTTTCTGAAATTCATGAAATGCATTTCACATCCTTGCAGGGAAGATCTTTCTATCTCTAATCAGGGATTGGAGGAGGTGAAATACAGTGGGAAGCACAGTTCTTTTCCTTCCTCTTGTCAGATATGTAGCATTGCTTTACTGGTTCTCCTCCAGGATGCATTCCCAGAGGAGAATTCCCCTGTCTCTGTTGCAGGAAGGGTGAATTGCTCCCTCAGGGATGAGGAAGCCAAGGGTGGTCAGAATAGAATCCAGGCAATGACTTCATTGACAGGGACAAGGCCTGCAGCACCTGAGCCAGGAAAGCACAGCAGGGAGTGACAGTAACAAGAGCTATTGATACAACAGTGATGACTGAGGCAAAAGGAAAGTAACAAGTCAAGCTGAAAGTCAGTCTCGGAAATTGAAGCAACAATTCAGGTGTAAGTCTAGGAAAAAGAACATACAGTGTACCTCAGGCAAGGAGTGGGTACCTAGACCTGAACTTAAATGAGCCTCCTGAACCTGTGGAAAGGGGTCTCGTGAAGGCCCTTGGTAAGGCAAATAAGGTCTCTTAATGCACTGGAAGCTGAGCCAGAGCTATGTTGTTTACAGTTCAGTCTGCATTTGCTCTGCTTCATCCAACAATTGAAATATTTCTTTCTTTGTCACCAAAATTTAACTTGCACTATGTCTCTGGACTTCCCAATTTGTCCTCTATTCCTCAGCTCTCCCTTTCTTCACTGATCTAAGACTTTTAATGCAAAGTGACAGCAAGAACAGTAAAACCTTGTTATAATGTCACTTGAGATTTGGATAGAAAATAACATTTATTTTAAAAATTCCATGACCCCGCAGCAATTTTGCTGTTGGTGCTGTGTACCTTGGCTACTTGGAACTTCATAGCCCCAGCAAAGATTTGTCAAGTTCTCAAACCAAGGAGTTGTTCCTCAAGAAAGACCAGAACATTTCTTCTGTTTGTTGAAGGAATGTTATTTACAACACACTGCTGAACCCACCTGATACTCTCCAATAGAAAGCATGTGTCCATGTACACTCAATATTATTTTTATAATTCATAGCCATATAGGGGCACAAAGAAAGAAAGATAGACAAGAAGTAGGTATGTTAACATTCATTTGAAATTATTGTTGCTGATAAAGCAGCCTGGTGGCTCTCCTTTGTTGGATAGCAGAGCAAGGTCACAGAGCACTGAGGAGAAAGAGAAAAGCAGTGATGTAAGAGTAAGGGTCATTATAGGCAAAGAACAACATTGTTAGGAATTGAACTGAGCAGTGGCAAGGACTGTGTATTAGCCCATGTATTGCTAGTGCTGACTCAGTGTTCAAAACAAGGCTTTGCATTTTTTATACAGACACCTCCAATAAAGTGTTTTTTTCAATACAATATATAACTAAGCAGATTTACATATGAGATAAACATACAACTTGACTTCAAAATGCCTAACTAGTTTTTAATTTGATAGTACTGTAGAAAAGAAACATCTTTGTTTTGTAAAAAAAACCAAACAAAACACAACCTAAAATTCTGTCATCTCCTCCCCAGGCCCCAACTCAGCACTAGCTTCCTGAGGAAATACAGTCAAGGACAGCCCAGCTTAATTCTATAACTTCTGTTCCAGTGGCACAGCAAACCTGGCTTTTTGGTTTTACGGTCTTCTTAGAAAAGAAAACTACATCCTTTAGATTTTTTTAAAATTAATGCTAGTTAATTAGCTAGCGTTGTGCCATCTCACTAACTGTCTTTTTTTTCCACTTAGGGAAAGTCTGCCTTACTTACAGCTGTTGAACCAGCTTAGCTCCCACTCCTACTGTAAATAAGAAGAATCAAGAAGTACATGAGGTACAGTGGGCTAGGAAATGTTGTAATGTACATCCTAAATGAGTTTCTCTAATTCTCTTGGGGAAAAAGCTTCCAAGATTAGATGTACTTGAGTACTTCAGAGATGAGGATTTGTTGTGTAATTGCAAAGCCTTTGGACCTCTCTCATGATTTGAAGGGTTTGGAAGTGTGGACAGTATGTACAAGACCAAACTACAAAGTTTTCCATTGAGAATTTCCTGTCAATAACCTTTGCAAGCCATTAATGTCAGGTGACTGGAGTAGTACATATAGGGAAATAGTAATGGCAGGTGAAGACTTGACCTTACAAGAGGCAGAGGGCTGTTAAGACAAATCATGCCATGCAACGCTGTGAGCAACTGATCACTGCTACTAGGAAGAGCATGAGGGAAACTGGCACGTGGGTTAAGCAAAGGCATTATAACTAGTCACTCATTTGAAACTCTGAATATCTGTAAACCTCATCTGTTTTGTGTTCATAATCAGTTCTTGGCACCAAGCCACACTGAATTAATTCATTCACCTATGGAAGCTTGTCTTGTCAAACTAATTTGCTAGGTTGGATTATGGAAAGCATAAAGTATTCAAATGGCAGTAATTTTGATCCCAACATAAAAACTGTGTAAATGAAATCCTTTTATTTTGATCAAACTGCATGGTCACTGCACCTGTTCTGAGCAAATGAAGTTCTATGGGATATGTGCAGAAATCTGTTTGTAAAAACCAGAAAGCACAACTAGAGACTGAAAACTGAATGCAGTGGCCATCTAAACTACACATGCCTTTTAGTGAGAATGAAATCTGTTTGTATGATTGATGCTTTAGGTTTGTTAACCTCCTTCAGGTAAAACATTTGCTTCAGGCAGAATTTCTGCAAAAACTTTTGGACTGACCTTAGTAAGGAATTTGTTTTTTGTATTTTTTTTCTTTTTTTTTCTTTCTTTCTTTCTTTCTTTGAGGGAAGTAAAAAGGGTCCAAAGAGCAGTAGCGTGTAAAGACAAAGCCAGGATGAATATCATATCTTACCAGTGATACACAAGTGTTAGTCAAATGGAGAGATGACAGTGAAATAAGGAAACAATTAAACTTCAATAAAACAAAATAAGGAATAACATTCCAGTCACATCTAATCACATTATGTATAGCATAACTTTCAATTGAAAGTCCATAAAACCCAACCACACCTCAGCCAGTTTGTCTGGCATCTGTCCTATATAATAAACTAGAGGTTCCTCATGGCACAACTCCAAGTTACTTTGAAACCATGTCTGCAGAGGGGATGGCACTGAGCCATGTTTCCAAAGAAGTAGAATAATTTTTCTGGTGGGAAAGGTCAGGCAGTACAGAGCCACCAGGAATGAGATTCCCTTTTTCGGCTTTTTCACCATTATTAATCCTGCAAACGCATCTCTTTTAATAGTAAAATTCATTCAAAAACAGAAAACCTAACATTAAAGCAATGTTAAAGATCTGTTTAGACTGACAGGCATGAGGAAATCTAGAACCCAGGTAAACTGGGTTGTATCATTATAAAACTTGCAAAGAATTTTCAAGTTGCTGGTTACCTTTCCTCTGTCCTGTAAGTCTTCTCCTAATCAAGTTTTTTAAACTCTTACCTAACACTGTGAAAAAGAAGAGTGTAATGGATTCTCATTCCCATGTCCTGTATTAGATATGTGCAAATATATGCATGAATATAGTACTGAATTTGCAGTTATCTTCCATTTTAAATAATAATCTTAATGCATAAATGGATTCCATATGATATCAGACAAATCATTTCTAATTTTCTTTATGGAAGCACATATGGGAACATATTCACCCAGGGTCAAATCCTGGCTCCATTGAAGTCAATGGCAAATTTCCCACTAATTTGGAAGGGCCAAGATTTCACCCTTGATGTTCAGCCACTCTAATAATACAAAGAGCCAATGTTGTTCTCTCTTCTCATATGTCAGATAAGTTTGAACAAGAACTGAGTTATCACTGAATTAATGTAATCCATCCCTCTGCATTTTTTAGCTTGCTTCAAATTGTTTTCTTGGAGTGAGTGGGATACAGATTTACAGACATAGTAGCCACACAGTTGTCTGTAAAGTTATCAGGGCCAGCTATTTCAGAGACTTTGCAAAGTCAAGCAGAGCAGGTCAGTGGGAAATGACATAGGAACAAGCATTCTCTGGAGAGGAAGGGCAATGTGGAAGCTTTTCTGTAGTTGGAAGCATTTCTTAGGGAACTAGGTCTGTGGCATCTTCTGACAGTTTATGGGTCATGATTGCATCTGGTCTAACAGAAAATGATTTTTTGCTGCATTGCTCATTCTCTGTGGACCTGTCTGGAATTTAGTAGATGTGTAGAAAGTGAATTTCAAGCAGCTGAATTCTTCTTGCAATCTGAATATTTTCCCCAGAGGAAAAAATTGCTTCTCTATAATGTGACAGGAAATGCCCTCCTGGTGGCAAAAATGGTGTCCACTGTGGGATGGAGGCATGTCCAGTCATTTGTCATCAGTGCAAATGCTTGGATTGATGGCTAACATTGTTCAAACAGTCCATGCTGCTTGAGAGAAGATATCTCTTTTGTGGCTCATGTGGAGCAGAGATAGAATTCTTGTACTTTGGTTGAACTTGGTGAGAACCAGAAGAAAGTTCAAATTCCTCTTAATTTCTGTGTCGGATTTACAGCATTACAGCATTCCTCTGGCACCTAGAAAAGGGAGGGACACACATTGAGAGAAACTTTTGTGAAACTGACTGGATGACTCGGTTGTGTCTTGAGTTAGATAAAACTTTGTATCATCTATTCCAGAGGTGGGTGGCTGATTTCCAGGACTGACCTAGATTCAAATTCAAGCATCTCTAAAAGTCACACAAGTTAAGCTTTGGAAATATTTTTGCTTATTAAGGGTTTTAAGTATGTGTAAACAAACCCTTCATTTTCTTGTCAGAACCAGGCTAGACATCAGTAGGATTTTTTTCACTGAAAGGGCTGTCAGACACTGGAACTGGCTGCCCAGGGAGACAGTGAAGTCACCGTCCCTGAAAGTGGTCAAGAAATGACTGGACATGGCACTTAGTGCTGTAGTTGGCAAGGTGGTATTTGGTCAAAGGTAGGACTCAATGATCTTAGTAGTCTTTTCCAGCCTTAATTTTTATGATTCTATGAAGTAACTGACATTCTGGCTCACAGAACAAATGGAAATATTTTACTTGGCATATACACATTTAAAAATGTCCACCAATTAAAAATAAACATCAGTTTGAAATGAGGAAAAGAAGAAATTTACAGTTACAGAAAGAAAAGACATTTCTAGTCTTTTTGCTCCCGTTTTGACCACAAATATTAGTCTGGCTCAACTAAGATTCTTGAAGCATTGTGGTTAAATTGTAGTTTTGACAAATCAATTTATTATTTGAATTTATGAAAACATGTTACTCAGCCTAATTAGTTGTTAAGATCCATTGTTTTGGAGTCATTTCACTAGAAAAGAAAATCCTCATTAAGCAAATCAGCCTTGTTCTTGCCTGGTGCAAATATTCAGCATCATCTAGCAGTGCTCCCGATGAGATCTCTGGGGTCACCACCACCACATCACTGTCTCCTGAAGCAGACATGTTCTATGTGTAAGGACTATGAGATTAGGCATCATGTATTATGTGAGAAGATGGACTAAAGAGCTGGAATAACAAATTATATTAATAACTTGAATTTTAACTAATTTATCTCTGCAAGGTATTATTCCATTTTATTTTGTCTGCATTTTTATTTTCAGCTCTAAGACATGACAAGATGTGAATTATGATCTATTCATTCACCCAGTTTCAACACAACTGGGTGTGAATTAATACTCCATAATTCATATAGTGGAGTGTCTTATTACAATTATAAAATTTTATTAGAAAATGTTTTTTAATATTTATATTGTTAATTAAATGATGATGAGTCTCATAAATTCTGAACAATGAATTAGGTTGTATTAGGCACTATTCAGATTTCATCTGTTAGCCAATCAAGGTACACAGACTTCTCTATCATTTAATAATGTTGGGCCATGAGATTTTTCTTTAGAATGAGGAATTTCTTATTCAAATGGATTATCAGAAAACTTTAATTGATAATTCCTAAGCATAAGAGTCAGTATGGGAATACTGTTTCCCTTTATGGATGTTAATTCACTAAATATAGCAAAGAGCATTTAATTTTTCATTTGAAATGCAAGTAAACCTCAGGTCACATAAACCTTGGACAGTTAAGCAGTGCTGGTTTTGAGGGCAGCAGGAGTCTCTCCTATCTGCTAAGTCTCCTAAAGCACTTTCATCTTTTGTATTTTGGATCTAGCTCTGCATTTCATGTCCTCATTGTGAAAGTCTCATTCTAAGTCTGTTTGTGAAAGCACTTAAGCAAAACCTTGAAGTTGAACATATGCTTCGATGCGTCCTAAATTAAACTGAGATCCGTAGTTCTCTCAGGTATATAGAAATTGAAGATGAGGTGCATAGTGGAAATTGCAATTCAAGATAGATGTGGATTACATGACATTACTCAGATAAAGATATCCCAATTCTGATCATTACCCCTGAAATCAGAACCATGCCATCTACATAAATGATATGGAAGAATGCAGCAGCGAGAGTTAGCTAAAAAAGGTGACATGTTCAGTAAAAAAGTGACTGTATTTGGTTATAAAATATTGTGTGATATAAACAGTAAGAAATAATTTAAATATATTCTGTATCTTTTGTAAACATTTTTTTTCAATTATCACATATTTTTCTTACTGGTTTATTTTGACAACTTCCATTTGAATTTGATTGTACAATGGATGAATTTAATGCCTATAGAAGCTAAATTACTTTGAGTTAGGTGAAGTGAAGACCTGCAGAGATACACCAATAATTCACCTCCTCCCCAGCCTTTGACATCCTTTTGATTACAGATGGCATAAGGGTTTAATCCCAGGCAGAGCTTCGCTGTGCAAGGATTCAGGGCCGAGTTGTTTAAAGGAAGGATAATGTGTGGCAGCATTCTTCCCCCCTCAGGTGTTGCTGTTGCGAGAGTGCAGCCACAGTTGCCTACTGCTGCTTTATTAATAATGGAACACTCACAGAAATTCCATGCAAAATTGATTTTTGAACAGTATGTAAGAATCTAATATGAAGTCTTAAAATGTCATTGAAAAATTTGTTTATAATTTACTTTGTCGCTAAGAACTTACTGCCCCACTATAAACAATTGTACTGTATTTCTCCCCATTAAACAACAATTTTTTGCATATTTGTTCAGCCTTCTTGCTGTGACATGCCACTGTGAGCTGATAGATAGAGATTTAAATCCATACGTGGGCTCTGTTTCTTTTGTTGCTTATTCAAATAACAAGTGGATATATCATTTTCATCACAGTGCAGGTAAATGGTGTTAATGGTTCATTATCTAACACAGAATGTTCACTGATGAATTGCAGATGTAGTGTTTGGAGAAGAGTGAACATGCTTCTGTGGCTGCAAAAATGGTTCTTTTTTTAAGCTCTGAAAAAAGACTGTCAAGTACAGAGCAGATTCCTGGGGTTGAGGCCCAGGACAGGGGAGTTGGGAGAGCTTCATTTTCATTGTTTTGGTTCCAGAGCTTTCTTTGGGACTTAAGTATTTTACTTGATTTAACCTTCTGTTCACTGACCAAAACTGTGTCAATATAATTGCAAAGCTAACCTTACATGCAACTCTTAATGTTGCCACTGATTGATAATAAGCATGTACATATAAACTGTAGGAACTTTCAGCAATTTTTCAAAGGCTGAAGATATTTTTCTGACTCATTTTTTATCTCAGAAATTTACTTGAAAATATGTTCAGTTTGCACAAATTCCACATGTATTCTGTAAGTGTATGGCATTGTTATTTTCAGTATGGACAATCGAAGCTTGGGGTAAATCTCATTTCACATGCTAGCAAAACTTGGGGGAGCTTGATAATCAGAAGTTATGGCTCTGTGTTTTCTACAAACAGCTATACCATGCAGATCTGTTTCTTGAGTTTCTGTAATACAACAGGAATTGCTTGGGAAACGCAAAAATTAGGCTTCAGAGTATGTTGTTTCCCCTGCATTTTTACTGAGTCCCTTCCTGTCTGTCAGAGAAAGCTCTTAACATTTTACACTTCTCCCCATTCTTTTAGTAATGTAATTCAGGTTAAAAGGTACCATGCTGGACTGGATTTCAGAAGATGTGAATTCCATTTAAGTGTCTCCCACAGTCTTTTTTGACCTGGGAAAGTCACTCTCCCATGCCCACTTCTTACCTGTATGTTTGGGGTGGTAATTATTTGCCTTAATTGCCTAACTAGACCATGACCCTTAGGAATCCAAGTTGTATGTAGAAAGTAGCCAATAATTCTAATTTTAGTAGACACTTTTATGTATGTAAAAATATGTAACAGAAGTGCAAAGCTTTTGTGGAAATGGTGGATCCTTTTCTGCCTTACATGAACAGTCTCCTAAGAAACATGGAAAAGATGAAGTGATACTATGAAGTTCTACCACAAAACCTTGAAAATGCAGCGTAAAGTTGAGATCTACTGGAGTTTTTACCTTTCTTCCCTGTCCATGAAACCAGTAGCAGCTTTTGAGAAAAGGAGTACTAAAAGTACTAAAAAGGAAGGACTATATGAATCTGCCTTGTGTGCATACTGTTTGTTTCAAGAGTAGGAGCAAACGTCTAAATCTTGGCAGGAAAAATATGGGCTATGGCTTGCCTTATGCATGTCTTGGCTTCCTGCACTAAAGGAAATAATTTGGTAAAATTAAGCAGACCTCTTTTGTTTCCTACAATATTTGATGAGCAAGAAAAACTCTAATGTTTGGCTAATCTTTCAAAAACTATATTGTGCTTTCACTGTTAAGGGAAATTTTTGTTAGCATTAGCACGAAAATCTACACATGTTATCTCTTTATCCTTTGTCTGAGATCAGATTTATCTGAGTAATCAACATTAAAAATGTGTAAATTTGTGGCAAACACAATGAATCTTGAATATATTAAAGAAACATACAGATGAACCATCTGGAAATGAGACATAGATCTGAAATAACTGCCAGTGGCACAATCCAAGCAGAATCCCTGGAATAATTTACACAGAACAACTGTATCAAGAGCCAGAAACTATTCTTTTAGAAGGCTGAGTTTAATAATGACTGCACATTATCATTCAACTTGCTGGGTAAATATTGACAAAGGAGTGACACATGCTGTAGAAATGTATCTATATCCTGCATTCCCTCTAGGGAAACTTCTACATTCTGAATTTTCCCTACTCTTTTTTTCCCATTTGTTCTTTCCATGCCTCTCTCATCTAAAATGACTGCAGTAGGTGCAGCTCTGCAACTACAGGAATCAGCTTGTTAGCTTTGAAATGATTTTTGATAAAAAATGTTTATACATAAACATTAAAATGTTTATACATAAACATTAAAAGGCATTAGGGATTATGCCTACAAATGCCTATTATGTAAAATAGGATAATTTGATAAATTGAGGAAATTTGGACATCACCATTAAGTAGACCTTAATTTTGCCTTATACCATTAAGGATTCAGATTTAATTCATCAGCTTTTCTTCTTCTGCTATCACCTGAAAAATATCACAATCTCACATAATCCCAGTGCAAAATATTCACGATTGAAATCGGTAGATTTTTCTCTAATGTGGTTAACTAATGTGATTCAGCAGGGTTTGTTTTCCTGTAGCACTTGAATGTTTTGACGGCCTGCAATTTCATTGGTAGCAATCATGGAACAACACAATTTAGATCTTGTATTCTTTACACCTTTACATTGCTGGCAAAGGTGAGGCACCCCAGCAAACAATGCATCTTGAGGAATGTTTGCAGGGTATTTAATGGTGAATATACTGCAAACCTGGATAGAAACTAGGTTGCAGTATATCTTAAGTGACTGATTTAAACCCATACCTAATGTATCTTGTAGGTTAGCATTAATTTGACTTGCTGAGTGGATGGAATTTATGGGTATAATGCATTGCACTAGGCAAATAAAAACATCTTCCTTCAGTAATAAAGGTGAAGGCAGGCTCCATACTGGCAAGCCAAGCACTGTCTTCAAAGCTTTAGCTGTGTAATATCCATCTTACTTCTATGGCACAGAGATGCAACATATTGCAAGTGACCCATCAGGAAATACCATTCTGCAATTCTACTTCAGGCTTCGAGTTGATTTTTTTTTTTTAAATCTGCACTCAGCATTTGTCTCTTCAATACAATTCCCATTTCCCCATCTTTTTCCTCCTTTCCACTTCTTTATTGTTCTTAACATCTTAGCTCTCTACTCCCTCAGGTATTTCACTTTATTTCAGAAGGTTTGATCACCTTCCTCCTCACTTTTGTTCTTGTGTGATTGGTTCTATAACACATAACAATAAGTCACATTAAAACATTTGTGCAGGTACTTACTAGTACATTGTGCAAACACAATCACAGCAAATATAGACTTTATTCTGGAAAACTTACAGCTTTAATTAGACTTGCAATTTTAATTAGATTTCCAGAACAAACCTTGGAAATTAACATGGCGAAAAGGAAGAGATTTTCCACATTAGCAGGTAATAGGGTTAGAAATAGAACCTATCTATATCTTTGACTTATTACAGTACTTTGTTATTCTACTGGTACTTCTTTTGCTTCTACACTTTCCATAAAGAAATCACCCTTATTTTTCCTTTCAGGAAAATATGATGGTTTTATTGTGAAATCTCTTTTACAAAGGCAAGGGCTTGATTTTCTGAAATGAGGCTCCATTACACTTGAAACTGAGTCTCTAATAAGGACCTAGTTGGGACTGTATGCAAAATATGATGTGTTTGTCCAAAATGTAACCTATTTTGTAGCTTGATCCATCCTCTTCAATAGGAGTTTGAGAACAGTTAAATAATCACAATAAGATAGTTGTTTCAGTCTGTGCAAGTGGATTGGATGATGGTTTAAACAGGTAGAATACATTTCCCTCCATTTGTGGGGAAGCTGTATGTGTGTATTTAAAGATTAAAGATGTGTTGAGTATTTTTATTCCACTCACTCCCCACGCTTTTTTTTTTTTTTCTTTCAGGATTACTTTTTAGAGGCTGGCAAGTGTTTGCTCTTTCTAAAATCTGTGGAAATTATGATCTCTCTGTGTGCCTTTGCCTGTGAGGTCAGCCAAAGGATTTTGCCATTGCTGAGATATATTTCTTTTTAAGCTTTAAATACTTGACATCCTAGCAAATTCAAAAAACTTGTATCTTGCAGGAATGACCCAGAGCTTTGTGAATCAAAATAGGGTCTTCCCTCACTAATAATGGAAAGCCTTTTGGATTTTGGCAGCTGAGTTTTGTTTGTTTGGCATTTTGACCCTGAGCACTCTTAAGCCTAAACAGTTCCATCTACTCAAGTGAAGTAAATGAACATAGTCAAGCAAATGAAGTTCCACAAGTGCTTAAGAGCTTGCTGGCTGACTTTTCGAAAGATACATTCTAGTTCAGCCACAAATTACTTGGCTAGACACTGGAATTGCTGTGTGAAATTCTATGGTCTGTCTTTTGCAGAACTTCAGACTAGATGATCACGTTGGTCCTTTCTGACCTTGAAATACGCGATTGGGTGTTAACCTACATTAGCAAAGCCAGGGTGAGGAACATAGGAATTGGGGCTTTAACTAAGTTTGTTTAGGTTTGAAATTTACTTTTAGCAAATGCCCTTATCCAAACAAAAAGTCTGCAAAGCCTAGAAAACTACTTAACAGTACTTAATCGCTTGCCCAGTTCAGTATTAAGGAAAAAAAAATTGGTTAAAGAGGACAAATTTCCTAACTGCTTTTCTGAGTCTTGCTCCAAGTCTCCATTATGTCCTGTAGGGGCTCCTGATGTTTCTGAACCTGCATGGTGTTAGCTGAACATTTGCTTCTGAGAGGTTTATTGAACCCAACACAGTATGTTTGAAATCAAACATGAGGAATACCTCTGGGATTTTCCATCTTTAATTTATTGTTGTTTCTAGTTATAGGTATTGCACAGGCTGAAGAGGTAGAAGTCTCTTAGCAGTGGTTTGAAATGCAGAATAAAAAGTCATCTTTCTTGTAAAACAGGAGAGGACTAACTGCTCTTGCATGGTTTTTCAGTGGAAAACGTATCCTTCCTCAGCTGTAACTGCTGGGAATTGTTAGGGTTTCTCTCTACCATGAATTTGCAATTAATTTTCAATTTCAGTGTATAACTATTTCTTTTTAGTTAGTGAGCAGGACTGAATAGTGAAAATAGAAATATGCTAGAATGTGTTTAACAGTTTAATTCACCCAGAAGTGGTAACTCTTGGAGCATCTCTGGTTTTAGTTGCTGTTGCTGATGTTGGTGGTTATTGTGTGATGTCAGCCACAATGAAATTCAAAATCGGTGTAAAAAGCAGTCTGTGTAAAGCACTTGTGACAGCTTATATCTTCCAGTTGGAGGATTGGCTCGCTTAAAGACTGGGCTTGTTGCAGCTTATATTTCTGCAACATGAAAGACTTAGTGCTTTCTCAAATTTTACAATTTTTGTCAAATAGGTTTTGATGAAAAGAAAGTACTGCTGATTGTACAGTGATATACAGCAAGATAAAATGATGAGGTGTTATAATTTTACCTGCACACTGTGGTGAGAAATAATGGATAGATGAGTTCATGGTCTTCATGGTGTTTCACCGTAGCTCATCCCAATACAGGAATACTATGTCTTAGGCTACAAGGGAGCTCTCTAAATCAAGACAATGTAGTCAAGAACATAAACCATGTACTTATTGATCAGAACCACATAGAACTGCTTTAAAAGTCTGTCCCTGTATGCACTGAAGTCAATTTATTCCTTGATAATTTCAAGGTCTGATTGAACATACCAGAAAAGACTGTGCCTAAATGGAACGATAATCTAACAGCTCAGCCTAGATACAGTTGTTGGTTCCAGAAGAAACAGCTGAATTAACCCTAAAATAGCATAAGAATCTGTGATACTTGTTTTCTTGATTTTTTTTTTTTTTTTTTTACCCCTTCTCACTTTTCTATTTAAAATATGAAGCCATAATTTTGGTCACTAACTCCGTGTAGTGAATGGTACAACTTATGCACTTGAAATTTACTGTACAAAATGGTGTATAAAGTATAACCCCACAAAAGTCTACAAAAATGGTGATGGAAACTGTGCTGGGATGATGCTTCTGCATTGTGCACTTGTCACTGTATTTGAATACTGTGTCAGTGTTTAGTTGCCATAGCCAATACATACAAAAAATATTTCCACACTGTGGGAGAGCTACATGTTTCAAAAATAAGTACAAAGTTTTCATTTACACCTTTTTTCTTTCAGAAAATAGCTGGGCAGTCTTTGCACTCTGCTTTCTGCAGTATGTTCAGTAGCAAGCTATTTCTGCATTTTATTAACCACATTTTTCCAAGACACGTCCATACAAGAGGAACCTGAATGACTTCTTGCAGCTGCAACAGCAAGTTCCCATTACCCATGATCAATACTAGGCTTGAAAGGCACTTATGACTTCTTTTTCTTCTCTCTGATAAGCAAAAAGAGAGAATCTCTTGAAAGCTTTTAGGTTGTTACAATTGGTCCTCCAATGACAAGGTAGCTACGTGTGTTCCCTGCCTTTGAATTTGCTGGTTCCAGTACAACATCTGCCCGTTCTGTATTGGCCAAGCAGTGTCATTCAGGCCTCAATCTTGGCTAGACATTGAGATAGACAGGAAACAACACAGCCTGAACCTAATGAATAAAAGATGGGGAACTGCCAGAGCATCCTGGTGACATCACAGATTGATCTTTTTGACCCTCTTTGGAGAGACAATGACAAAGAAGTTAAGTGAGAATAGTGACAAACTGAGAATCTTACTATCCTCAGAAATGATTGTTCATTTCTCTTCATTCTCTCTAGCTTTTTCATTTAGATCTTGCTGTGCTTGGAAGTTTCTCCCTCTCTTTTTTGGATGCAAGTATAGGAATTTCCTCAGTTCCTGATGAATTTGTCTGCTTAACATTCCTGATAGTTAAATCCTATTTTCCCACTGATGCACTCAAAGAAGAATGTAATTAACTGCATTATCTCTGTGTAGGAGTTACATAAATCTACTTTGGAGAAGAAGACTCAATGAGGGGATAATTTCCTCCTTTGATATGTCTGACTCCAATTGATTTGAATGAAAATGTATGTGCATCTGAAGCACAATTTACATAGAAGAGGGCCTGAACTAAAATTTCTGGGTTGACCTACTAAAATAAGTGGAAGAACAGGAGACAAACTTTGCTTCCCATAAATACCTCATTTTGCAAATAGCTGGGAAGTATAGGAGAGTATTTTTTGAAGTGCATCATGTTAAGAGATAGGCTAGTTCTCTGAGTACCCATGAATTGATGCAGTTAGACAAATCAAATACAGTAAATTGCTTATTGTTGCAAACAATGCAAAGAGTTTTCTTTCATTTCCCTATTTCAAGCATAAAGGAAAATTACTGTAGGAGCAAAAGGAGTGACAAATCATAGGCTGATGTGTGTGATGTTTTTAAAATTAAGAAGCAAGCAATCTCTTCAGCCTGCAACCCTTCACAATAAATGAAGAAAAAACATTCTTAGAGTAACATCATTCTCTTGACATTCTCAGCGTTATTATTCATCACAAATTCTTAACTAGTCCTGTGACTGACCATTTTTGCTATTCAACACAAAAAAGATCCCTATGCTGTATCTGTTTTCATAAAGGAAAGCAGGTGACATGAAAACTTTCCTTATCACCTCTAAAATGTGAGAATGCCTGGATGTAGGGATTGTGTGTGAGAAGTGTGAAGACCTCAGTGCCATTTCTGGAACACACACATTTTGCAGAGGCTTTTCCGTTTTGCTGCTGACAGACCTGGGAGAGGAGCCCCCATCCCCCTGCACAGAGCCATGTGTGCCTTCCTGCTCTCCGCTGGGAATGGCCCTGTGCTGTTTGTCAGCTCTCCTGCAAGAATCACCTTATCTGCTGGGCCAATGAGACTATTAATGGAAACCCTGTACTATGCCATCAGAGCTCCACTCCTTGATCAATAGTTATTTACTTCTCAGAGGTCAGAGTGTGGCTAATATAGCTGAATAATTTTATTGATAGATAACATAACAATGAAAAATAAAGTTTAAAATAGAAGATGAATGAATTCAGCACTTTCTTTGGGGATGAATATTATTATTTGAAGATTTTAATAGCTGGCGGAGTGATGAAAGGGCAGACAACAAAAGCTTTGAATAATTGTTCCAGGACTATAATCAGACTTCCATTATTGACCTCTGCTAATATTCTACTGTAACTGTCTGCTAAATTGGTTCCTTGGGGCTTGAAATATACAGTGATGTTATGAGTTCCTATTGTAAATTGCTACACAGAAAAGTAGCAAGTCTCTGAAATAGTGCTGGCCCTAGTTTGATCAATACTCAATTCTAAGCAGTGCAAGAGGCAACTGTTGCCATAGAAACATTGATGTCACTGAGGTTGAACAGAGGCTCTTACAACAAATCATTTCCTTTGAGCAGTTGTAATTGACTATATGTACAGTTTGCTGTCACCTGAGACTATTTACATCAAGCCAGTAACTGAGCTGCATTAGTTATTCTGGGAGTAAGAGGGTTAGCTCTTCTTTTTGTGACCTTACAAATACCTAGGAGGATATTGCCATGGCAACCAGAGATGTAACAGGATGAACATTAAGGTAGCTACATAATGCAGTGGCATTCTTTTGGAATATGAGGGGTAGTTTTAATAAACTATTATCTAGCCATTGCATAATATAAGCCTTACAGTGGCTATATCTCTGTCATAACTTTTGACTTTTAGAAATGTTACCTTGGGCATAGGTAAAATCAGAAATCTTCGAAACTGTCTATTGAACTTTAATGCTGCCCATTTTGTACTGAGATGTTACAGAAACACAGTTTTACAGGACTAGGCCATGAGTTTGGGATGGAGGGCATTTTTCTGCTTTCAGATATAAGGGTGCATGTTGATCTGCAGGTAGAGCTTGTTTCAGAATTTGTCTCAATTAGTAACGTCCATTTTCTTAGTTACTTACATGTATGTTTTAAACACAAAGTCAGCCAGGTGATTAAATACCTTTGAGTTCAAATGTCACAGTCTTTTACTTCAATGGAAGTTTTAAAGTAGGTACTGTATACACTCCTTTAGTACTTCCCCATCACATCTGCCTTTGTTCTCTGAATGGTTCCCCTGGAGCCAGTGGAACATCATCATGCCCTGTATTGATGTGTCATTCCATAGAAGGGTGAGATTGGGTTTTAAACCACCTTCAGTGTCCAACAGCCTCCAAGCACTTTAAAGAAAAAAGTGCTTAATTTAGAAGCATGCTTAACTTAGAAGCTTTAACTGCAAATCTATTACATGGCCATGAAAATACATATCATAGTACTTTAAAAAGGATTGGTATCTGATGTGATATCATAATTACACAAACCTGCTACATTCTTTAGCATAAATATAAATGTAGTCAGCTGTCAGTCACATAGATAACATTCTCTGATATATCAATAATAAAAATACTGTGCAAGTATAATGCAAGTTGCCAAATTTCAGATATAAATAGCCTTCATATGTCTAAAATTGCATGTATATACGCTATTTCCATTCCTTACTCTGGAAAATTAATATAATTGTTTATTCTCATGGTATGATACATAGACCTAATGGCCTATGTTGTAACTATTGAGGAAAAAGATTGTTATGTGGGATTTTAAAATATAACGCGAATGAAATCTCATATCACTTCTTTCACAAAATGCCATTTGCAAGTGTGAGCTCCTGCTTATGATAATGCATAGTTGACTCATAGAAATTCATGGGCACAAGAGATAGAGTCTTCCAAGCCCTTTCTAAAAAACAGCAGCAACAATGTAGCGCTCAAGAGCTGTTTTAAAAAGTAACACTTATATAAATAGGATCTATAAAAAAGAAGGTTGTTTTCATATTCTAGGACATATCTATCTGATGAGAAGGAATAAACTCTCCTTCACCTACCCAGTGAGCATTTCAGGCTTTCTTGGATCTTTTTCTGAAATTAGTGCTTGCTGTTATGGACAAAATCCAGGGGAATTTCACCATTGGCGCAGCAATTTCTATACTGGAAGGGTTCAGAAAGATATTAGACCGTAAGTATTGTCTGTGTGTTCAGGTAGAAGTATTGTGACACTTTCTGTTATTTAGAAATACACTTCGTGGGAATGTATTTTTGAAATGCAATATGAAATCACAGCTGTGTAATATACAGTATATAAAAGTAGCTGAAAATAAAGTATGTGCTGACATTTTGATTTAGATACAATAAAAGGAATTTACAGGGAAGAACTGAGAATGCTGCATTCTTTTCTTCCTTCAGTTTCAAGCATAGGCTTCTTTCCCTACCTACCCATCTTTTTTCCTAAGGAAGGCTGTGTAACTTTAAAGAGAAAAAATCATTAATGCTATATCATTTTTTTGATCCTGTCACATAGGTGACTGAAAAAGAACATTACCCTGTTGATACATTTAAATAATCCTCCATTAGAACCCAAATACAAGCATGTTTTTAGTATCCAGAGCCTGTACAGATAAAGGTCTGGTGGTGACTGTTCTCATCTTGGTTTTGGGTGGCAATGTCAGCTGCTGTTTCTGGTCTAGTTCACATTTTAGGTTTAGCACACCATTTTGTGATTTTGGTTTGCTTCCACTGTGGAAGTTGCTGATAGCATGCAAATGACCTGCTGCTTGCTTAGATGCTGCTTCCCCTTCCTGAAATGCTCATGACTGGTTTTAATTCTGAGGAAAAAACTAGCATAAAAATGATAGATGAGATTGGGATGGCATTTGAGATGTTGGTATTAGACCAACTAATATAGTGAAAATATCTGAATTCTGAAAAAATTGCAAAAATGTGAACTATAAACATTGTCACGGAATCATCAAACACAAAGGCTTTGAGAAAACTGTTTATGTAACAGTCACTATTTTGGTAACTGAAAAGCTGCCAGTCCTCTGTGTAGTCAGAGCGACATTATCAGTGCAGACACGTTAAAAATACGTGGTGCTGAGAGGTGGGGAGTGCACTGGACATGGAAAAGCAGCAGTAACACAAGTACAAAGGGGTTGAGATTCTGCTGTTGTTACAGATATCCCTGTACCCTTCATGATTCAGTGACAAAGAAATGCAGACACAGCACCAATAGCCTCTCCTATAAAGTGCAGGGCTTGGGACAGGAAGAGGTTTTTTGTACTTTAGATGTGCTAATGCAGACCAGGACTGTGAGCTGTGAGTGCAGTATAGCCAAGGGATGGCTCTTGGAGCTTGATGAGCTCTACAAATGTGTGTGTGTGAAATCCTCACAGAAAGTCTCAGGTTGCCAGTAGTCTTTGGCGAGCATTGTATGTAAACTTTCCATGACCCACAGAGAGAGCTATGCTCGGAGAGAGAGCTGAGGAGGTTGAAACTGAGGGTAGGATTCTCAGGAGATGGAGGCCTAGAGAAGGAGAGCTGAGTTCTCAAAACTGTATCTTACAGTCTGTGTAATGAATTCCCACAGGCTGATTAAAATGAACCCAAACCAAAATTTGATCAGCACTGTGCCCTCTCTTTGGAGCAGCAATGTGGCAGATCAGTTTTGTTCCTCTCCTTATCGTGTCCCTTTTTGCAATGGATATGGTTCATTGCAACAGCTATTTCTAACTGTCTGCTCTGCTAATTGTTGCAAGTGTAACACACTCGACCAAATATTTTGTCTTTAAGGACCTTTGGAAATGCAAAGGTCTCATGGAAAGAAATGAAATTGTTTTCCAAATGTGAATGCAGTAGAAATTCAGTAAGGAATTCTTTCTTGGCCCTGGATATCTTTTATGGCCTGTAATTCTGAAAACTGCCATTCTCTCTCCTTTTCCATCCCCTTCTCTTCCCTTGATTAACTTCTCTAAATTCAGCATCAATTACTCCTGATAATTGCTATTAAGTCAAGTAAGAATCAGCCCCATTGTCTTAAGTGGAATTTTCCTTTCCTTGTCCTTCCTGGTACTGCTGTTACATTTTAATTTTGATTTATCTGTCAGAAATACAGCCAATCAGACCTCTGGCATTACTGTATTTATGCTCTTAGTTACAACACAAACTACTACATACTTTGTCTTAGTGAGGAAAAAAAAAGACTGGTTAGAAAGACCAATTTCTTCTGTTAAGGATCTCGTTAAAATGTCCATATCCTGGAGAGGCAACCAGCCTTAAACTTCTTTACTAATATTGGCCAAGTGTATGCAGATTTCTTGATTGCCATGAGTTTTTTTTTATGATTTTGTTTGGTTGGTTTTGGCTTTTTTTTCTTTTTCAGAAAGTTTTTTATATCCTAGCAACAGCTGCACCCCCCCCCCCCAAGAAAAATTTGCTTTGAGAAATCTGGAAAAAGATCTAAATTGCATGTTAAATATCTACTAAATGTATTAGTTACCCCTGGAGGGCTAGACATGACAAATTGTATACAATATGTCATTAGCTATGGCTGTGTATTTTATGCGAGAGACTCCTCTTTGAATGGCTTCAGGCATGGAAATAGGTTTGATCTCTAAACTGTGCAGCTGTGGTAGCAGTAATCCTTAGTGTATCTCCAGAGCTGTTGGCTGGCATGGTTTATTTGGCCTATATGGGGGTAGGTGTGTGTATCAGTAACAAGTAGAATTTGGTTGGTATAACCTGGGATCAACTTCCAGCACACACAGTGACATAGCTTGCTTGTAGTCCTATGATGGTAAAACCCTCTTGTGAGGGGTTCATCTATGCTTACATCTAGGGTTAGAAATTCTGGTGTCATGATTTATCTATCCTGTGATTTTATGCTAGTTCTTCATGGAATCCACTATCTCTGATGTCAGCAGGCACTTTCACCAAATTGCTGTTATCAATTTCCTGCCATGATAGACAGGGTGTGGTATTGCCTGAACTCATGGGAGTGTTGCAGAGATCTGTTCCATCCTTTAATTATGGTATTTCCAGCAGAATCAAGAGGATTTCCAATTCCCTTTCTCTATGCCAGGGACTTTATTTGGCTGAGTTCCCTTTGAAGTTCTAGCTACTTCCTCCTCATGATGAGTCTCCGGGGCTTGGCTGAGAATTCTCCACATCCTGGTAACTACTTCCTCTCTCCACTCTCTTTAGTCAAGGTGTAAGACTGCTAAATGACCTTTTCTGATGCTTCAGTTAAGACATAATGGGACTGGAAAAATGAAAGGCTTTCCCATAGGATGGTATCCCAAACTTAAGAGAAAACAAAGGGACGAGTGAGTGTAAAATATTGACAGATCTTTGTATGGGTTACAAGTAGAAAGCTCTTGATAAATTAAACAGTTGCCTTTTTGGTATGAGTAAAGAAAAAAACTCTTGCAGAATTAGTAGTCTTCTTTCTCCACTCTTCCTTAACATTTAATTTTCCATTGATAAAGGCTTGGTATTAACAGTTGTCATAGATGTACATTTAGAAGGGCAGATCTGCAGTGGTACACAAGGCTGCCATCTAGCTGGCTGTCACTGGGGGATGGGTGTCCACAGTTAATGCCTGGAGAATGTCTGTGCCTGGGAAACTGAGAGAGGATGCTGTTCTCACTGAGAATGCTCTGCCAGCACAATAATCTGATTTAATACTGTCTTATTGCATGCTAAAGACCTCTTATTGCATGCTAAAATGCCCACAGGCTTTTCCATGATTGATTCTTTCATTACTGTGACCCTGATAGTCAAGGTCTAGTTTTCCTTTCCAGTTTTCTGGAAAAGATCTATGTTTCTCTGCCCTCACCGTAGAATGGACAGAGAAGGAAGACAAATCTTTCATGGCCTATATATTGCTGAGAAAATGTTCTATAAGGGTTCTTGGGGCTGTGCCATTTGCCTGGGCTGTGCCTTTCAAAAGTAGAAATGCTGTGTGCGTCCATTTCTAGGATGCCAAGCCTTGACTCCTCTAGGTGCTCTCACACATTTTTATTAGGGAAGTAATGAGTCTCATCTATCCCTGCTGTACTGAGACCAAAAGGATGGGGACAAGCAGAGAAGAGGTGATGTCCTGCATCTCACAGCCTCAGTCAGGCATTCTGGTCCACTCTGGTTCCCATTCCTGCCTGCTGGGCATAGCTCAGCATTTCTGTCCTAGTGCTTCCCCTCAGTCTGTACTGTTTCCTGAGCTCTTGGTCACACTGACTGAGCAGAGGCAGAGAGTGTGGGTATTCAGTCTGGGTCTTTTACAGAAGAAACTTTGACAGCTATGATGAATTAATAAGAAGTTGTGAAAAAGCAAGAACCAGGTGGGGACATGAGGGCAATAATGGGAATAGTTTCAGACTACCTTGCAGGTCTGGGGCTGCCTGGCTGTTTAGGACTATGAGAAAAGCTGGGTTTAGCTGTCCACAGCACAACATCCCAGTTTTGGAGCTAAATTGGCCAGTTGGCATCTACGTACACACTGGCTGTCTAATGCAGAGGTAATTTCTTTGGTCTTTAGTGAGGTATGTCCTACACCAAACCTAGAAATCCAATGGCAAAATACCCCATTGCAGCCAGTATCTTTATTAATTTTTAAAGCACCTTATCACATCATTTGCTTTATCTCTTTATCAAGGCATTATAGGGGTCCATTTTCCCACCCCTGGCAATGCTATTTTCACAGTATTTTTTGTTCTCAAAGGATTTCCTTGACATTCTGTGTTTGGATAACTTTTCAGTCAGCCCTCTCTGGTAATGAAAAATATAAGTACTTTTTATTAAAGAGTACTAAGCATTTTTAGTGGCACCATCCTTTTAATGAGTTAACTTTCTTCTCCAATGCACCAATATAAACTGCTGTCTGGCAATGGGTGATAATTAATCTTCATTTTCAAATTCCTTCTACATAGTTAATTTGTATTTTTTTTTTTTTATTTAAGTGTGCAAATCTCTGACTATGCTATCCTTTTACCATGGCTATATAACAATCTTACGTTCTACACTTGTGAACCTGTCCGTTCTCAAAATAGGAAAAGCTGACCTCAAAACAGTATGAGTTATGGATTTCTTTTTGTGGCAATACATGATTGACTTTACCCAGAGTGTAGAAAGAAAATATAACAGAAGCCATAATGAAAAAAATTCACTCCATTTGTCCTTCATGCAGACAAGTGTGGAAAATCATATAGTAATATATATTGCATCTACCTTGATATTAATTTAAGATTATTAGTGGGTAATAATATTAAAGTTCATCATGATTAACATAATTAAGAAGCATGCAGAAAGCAATAAAGATTTTTCTATGTTACTGGAAACGCTTTTAGATACCATTAGGGTCTCCACCATTGTGTATCTCATTTTTAAGACTGTTCTTTCCTTTATCTGGAAGCTTCCTTCCTGTGCAAAAAGTGGAGATGGACTGGACAGTTCATCTGACATAATATACCTCTGGGCCAGAATACTTATGCAGAGGAAGGAACTTATTCACTTAAGAAAGTGGTGGGGTATACTGCCTCTTTCCTGGACATGCTTATGCTGTTATTAAATAACATAAATAATAATAATAAATTATTGATAGCAAATTATACTTAGCACTTACATATGCAATTTATTACAAAAGGGTGGAGTTAGACATTATTTTATAAATGCAGTAGACCATTTTCTCAGCATTTAAGTTTTATTTTTTCAATAATCAGACTGGCCTATTCCTGTAATTTAAAAATTACCTCCAAAGCCCAAAACAAGGGATTTAGAAGAGGTTCCATGTTAGTCAGTTAATCTGATAATGGCTGGAGTGGTACCATGGATGCTATAGGGAAAAAAATGCAAAATACTACTGCCACAGGGAGAAAAGAACTACAGAGAGTAGACTTGTGAAGGTCTATGTCAGAAGGAAGAGTTGGTCTAGGTTAAGTTCAGCTTTCTGTGTCTTCGGTTTACTATAGAGATATTTTGCATTTAGGGGATTGAATATGAACTATGTCAAAAGAGATTGACTTTAGTTAGGAGAATGATGGTCTTGCATTAGTGGTGGAAAGAGCAAAGTAAGTCTGTTGTAAGGACAGTAGTGAAGAGTAGGAGAAGAAATGTTCTTGCAAGATTGAGAAAGCTCTGTGAGTGTGTTGAAGCACTTGTGCAGCTGTTTCTGTTTGTTGATGTCTACAGAGAACACAATGGCCTTTTTTCTTGAGTACATTTTCTTGCTTCCATCTTTATCCCTTCCACCAATTCTGCAAGTCTGATGCAATTTTGACAAACCTCCTGTTTAATCAGTCCTGGGAAAACTGGACCGCCATGCATCCCTAGCATTAAAATATTGTACTGTTGATCTGTTTTGGTGTTGTGGCTGACTTTAGATCAGCCACAGCACTAGTTTAATTTTGGACACTTTGTGAAAAGTTATGTGTTAGGAAATATGGTTGGATCTGCATCCCAGGCTTGGTAATAAATTATGTTTGTAATTTATTAATAAATTACATAATCTTATGAAACATAATCTCTGTTCTTTCTGAGACTAGAATGGGATATGCTACTTTGCAGTAGAGAGCCTGACTGATGTGGAGTAAAGTTTAACACATACCTAATTACAAAGCAGACTTCCCCTTTCTGAGATTCAGAGGCATTAATTAAAGAAAGAAATTTATTACAACCCGCTCCATTATCTCTAGTCACCTTTACACAGATGAAGACTAAATTATCTCTCTTTCTAACAGAGTATGCACACAGAACTATAAGCACCTTGGCAAAGGCTTTCTACATTATGTAGGCAAGCAAAACTGGATTTAAGAGCAGGAGTCCTCTTGCTAGATCTACTTTGTAAATCATTTTTCTTCTCTGTCTACTCCCTGTTTCTGAGAAGTGAGTATGAACCCATGAGTTAACGCCTTTTTTGGAAAAATATATTGGCTCCTGGTGAAGCATCCTGGCAGGAACATGCAGAGCAGATGCCATACTTGTGCAACTGGCACTGGCACCAGGCTCAGGTTGAATGCTGTCCAACACATTGTGTGTATGGCACAGGTGTTGGAGGCTGATGCCTTTGAACTCTTTGAATGCTGTGTCATTCCAATCTGCCTTGCATCACTATAGCCTCTTAGAGGGATTACTTTGCTCTCCAGATGAGAAGGAGGGCTACTAATTCCAGATGTGGAGGCTAGTTTCATGGGTTTGTATGACGAATTAACAGTAGCTCCACACCAGAAACAAGTGTCATTCCTAGGAAAGAAACTGTACTGAACATCTCCCAGATTGCCACAGAGCAATGCAGAGTAGGAAAAGAACGAGGGGAAAAGGCAGTCTTACAATAAGAATAGTATCTAGAAGAAAGTTACTTGCTACTGATACAATTCTTAAAAAAATTCAAGTATAAAAGTTTGTCAAACATCAGAAAATTTCTTGCCCCCCTCACAGAGAGAGACTGCTGGCAAAGGGAACAGCCTGGGTCCCTTCCAACTCAGAATATTCTGTTATTCTGTGTATGTGACATGGTGTTGTCTCTAGGGGTAGGTCTACATCCCTTCTCTTAGCTTAGGCAGAGATGTCCAGAAATGCCCTCCCTGGTTTGTGACTCATATACACTCATATGTATGCTGGGGGCAAAGGAAACAGGCTTCTCTCAAATGGGCTTCATGTTCTTGAATTCATTCCTCAAGAGGGTCATATGCCGTATTGTTGAATACAGGTAAAGATATTTTAAAAGAAAGGCCTTATAAAATCAGGCCTTGCTCTGCTAAATTACCAGCTAGTCTGTAAATTCCCATAAGAAAGAATCAGAGGAATGAGAAGCAGTTAACAGAACAACCTATTCTAGTAAGAAAAATAAGTTGCACCTGTAATAACAAAAGATCTGTCCCATGAGAATCCACAAAGAAAATGTAGACACCTGGGTAAAAGAGAGAGTTTTAGCACCTACATACAAAACACCTTTTAACCAATGAATTGAGTGGCATGAAAACTACTAGCCAATTTGAGTTGAACAAGAGGTCTGTGAAAACTGTTTAAAATAAGTTATGTGAATAAAGAACTGGCTTTTTCTGCATAAAGAAATGGAGTCCTGTCTGCTCTACTGCAACACCATATCCCTTCTCAGCAGCAGCTCACAGCTGTCATCCTCCCTACACCAGTCTTTGGCTTCACTGTTTTAGGCTTCCTTTTGCTATTTAACTCTAATCTGGTGCCAATCCTAGTTGCATCTGTGTCTCTGCTGGGACACCTGGGTATAGCAGATCTTAGAAATCATGGCTTTGGAGCAGATTATTGAACCCATGTGTTGGTGGCTAAATAAAAAAAGGTCATTGCCAGATCCCTGGCCCAGATGGCAACTCTGAAGGTAACTCCTGTTGGTACAGTACAAGCAGCTTTTAGTAGCCTCACTCTTAATTTGGCTGTCCATGTTGTCTCAGCTGTAAGGCCTTTGAAATAGCACTGGAGACTGGAGTTAGTGTTCTGTAGGCACAGAGTTTGTGGTGATTGGGAGTGGGGCTGCGGCCGAGCCTCATCCCCAGTGGGCTACAGCTGTGTAGGACGGGTGAACAGCATTGACAGCAATGAGCCATGGAGTGCCCAGGGGCACTGACCAACCACCAAAGGGAACAGAGGGCACACAAGTGCAATGCATGAACATGAGGGGTGTAAAAGGTTGGGCTAAAGAACAAGAAGGGCAGATGCTTGAAGCCTTCTGAAGTGGTGTGATGTTACTCTCTCTGGGCAGATGCCTGAAGCCTTCTGATGAGGTAAGATGTTACTCTGTGTGGGTTGCAGCTCTCTGATATTGTATGGTGATGCTCTGTGTATTGTGGCTGCCTGGACTGTGATATATGCTGTGACAGTGTTCCACAGACAAATAATTAGCCCACAAAATTTTTGGAGATTGGTGCTGGGGTTGAAATTGTCATTATCTAGAGCATGTGAGTGGGCATCTTGCAGCCTGGGTCCAGAGTTTACAAACTCTTCACATGGTTTCCCCTTATTCCTGCAAAAGACAAGCAGTATTTATCATCTAATGAGCAGGGACTTCAGGGTGAGTCTTTCTTTACCAATATTTGCTGTGATGAATAGCAGATTGAACATAGGCATATGAAGGTGCTCTCTCTATAGGAGAGCACTCAAGTTATCAGTGTTACAGAGAGCTTGCTTTATTAGCTTGTTCCTAGTTCATCTAATGAATTTTCAGCTTTCAGGACCCCTCCATACATATATTTCTCACTGAAGGGCAAGGAGAATAGTTTTTAAAATCACAGGAGAAGTAAATAATTCTGAACAGTGTTGAACCCTGCTGCCTAGCCTTGTGCTTTATAGATAATTGTTCATTGATCTGTCTGGTGGGAAAGAACTTCTGGATCTCATATCAACATCCTGTTGATTCTGGGAGATGGGATTATTTCCCTGTCTCTCTTTTCTCCTAAACTGTATATTTTTTTAGATTTCTGTTTTGAAAGAGTGCCAAATAACAGGCTAAATAGGTCAAAGTCTGTATGAGAGGAGGAACGTGTATAGAAACTTAAAAAAGACTCAGTGCTGAGGTAAAGAGCTTTTGGGAAAAGAAAATGCATCTTGCAGTTTCTTTTCAGCTCCAGCATGTTTAGGATGGGTGACTGATGGTATAATTAATGAGTTGGCAGAATTACTGTGCTAATATGTTGGCATTTTGTGCAAGTGTGCAGTGATATATTGGAGAAGTATAAAGTACCTGAAACCAGACAATTGTATTTACCTTAAGCAAGTTTATTTTCCAGACAGAGCTTTTCTCCCATTCCAAAAGACAATGTTGTCATCTTGCTTTGTGCTCAGTAGGGCACTATTTTTACCATTCTTTGTAACCGAGAGGATAAGTAGGATGCCCAAGAGCTTTGTCTAATCACTTAGCTAATGATCCTGCTCTGTAATATCTGTTCAGGTGTTTAATTCAGTTTAGATTACTACTGTGATAGTCCTTTCTGGCTGTTGGTTTTGATAGGACTCATTTCTATACGCTCCATCCCCTGAAAAAGGAAGGTCATAGTTCAGCTATGAATTACTAAGAGTAATCTTCTTTTAGATTGTGCTTCAGTGTTAACATTCAAATCAAATATTAAACTTTATTTTATATTATTGTGCCTTTAACTGTGACTTGTCTGTTTTGTGGGTCAAAATATTTAAACCCCCAGAGCTCATAGCCTGACAGGGTAACCAGTATCAGTAGGGATGGAGGAAGTGCTAGTGCTCCATGCAGTAATCACACCCTGTCTGTGTAACCAGGCAGGAAAAAAGCCCCAAAACCATTCCACTCATGTTTAAAAACATGGCTCTATAATATGCTGGAGAGTTTACAGGGTACAGCTGTTAGAAGAGCCAAATTAGCCTGTGGGCAGATGCAAGGACTACACTTCATTATATTGTTCCAAAGCCAAGGGTGAGAGCCTCATGCCCTTGTTGCTTTGGTGCTGTCTTCTTGTGTATTTGAACATGTGGGGCCAGGCTCTTAGACAGAAATTTAGAGTACTTTGATGTGCAGCACTTTATATATCTTGGTGCTTCAGACTGCAAGGTTTAAAATATATTTTCCCACATCACCACCTATATTTTTCTGCAGTATCTAAATATGTTTGTTTGGTGTTTATTAACTGCCAGTTTTTGCCAGGATGTTCTGAGGAAGTGTTTTGATGTGCTTATTTATTACATTCTCTTGAAAATTTTTAGTAAAGACAAAACCAAATCAAAATAGCTAGACAAGCATGAATGGAAGACTCCCCAGGTCCCCATTTCACTTCTCATTGAAAAGTCATTAAAGTTGTGACTAGTCAGCATATCCAAAATCTAGCACCTGTTTGCCAGATAAAAGCCAGCTGCACTGTATGTATATTCTTTAAGCCACCTGCAATTTGCATTCTGTGTGCAGTACCATTGTTCAAGTTGCTTTGCTTAAGGTGTTTTGAGATATTATGTTTTTATCAAAGATGAAAGATTGATGCAATAGAGTGAAACCTGAAGTAAGACTTTGTGATATCAGTATCTGGAAGTAATGAGGTTATATGAGGGTTGAATTTTTGACTTTTTTTTTTTTTTTCATTTCAATGAGCCAACTTTTTTTTGATCTAAAAATATATTTCACCTCAGCTTATTTCTTCATTGGCTTGGATTAGAATATGAATTACTGAAGTGACATTAATTCTTGTTTTTATTTCAAAATACTTTTTAAAAGACAAGTTTCCTGGGCAAGTTGTCTTTTTAATGCACGCAGGACACTCCTGTGATATGGAGTTCATTTTGACATTATTTCTCTTCCTTTCAAACAGAACTGGAATGTAAAACTATTTTCTCTTTTTGTGAAAATTGTCCTCTGAAGTGTCTGGAATTCTGAAAGTGAAATCACAGAAAATCTTTCTATGTTCAATCTACTGGCATTTTCTGCCATCCTGCATTTTGTTCATAAATATTGGTTAAAGTCCTACAGGTTTTTCACAGCCTGTGGGGTAAGATGAGGTTTACCTTAGTGACAGTCTGAAATGGCATGAGAAGATGGACAGAGAACTTACATACTAGATCATTAACAGACAGCAGGAAAGGAGCTTAGTTCAATCTCAATTTCATACTGGATAGCACAATACTTGGCATTCCTCATCATATCTGATATTATATTCTGAATCATTTTTCATTAGACTGTAAAAAGAACTGATTATAAAGGGTGTGTTGTGACATTAGTAGGATTTCAGGGCTTGATAGACTTAAATTCAGTTTTTAGGTTTACTGTGTTTTCTGTGTTTTTAGGTTTACTGTGTTTTTACTGTATTTTCTTGAGCAAGTTGCTTGTTTTTGGTGTGGCTAATTCTTGTACTGTAAAAAAAGTAGAAAAATCAATACTTCTTTACTCTTACCCACCAAGATCAAAATGTTGATACTCTATTATTTATCTGATATGTAAGATGTAGCCATAGTCTGTTGTCTGGGGTTTGAGGTTGACTGTCAAACTGTAGAAAATTAGCAGAAACTAATATTGGATATTCTGAGTGTTTCCTAGCTCCTTCAATTTCACACACGTTCTGTGGAAATTCATGTTTTGTCAAGAGATGAAGACATAGCTGATGAAATTTTAAGTGATTCAGAGAAATTGCAAGACAAGTGCAGTAATTGTGATTCTTAGAAATTTCACATTGTCCTGGCTTTTCCTCTTTCTTCCTGGTGCTAAATCATGTTGGACAGCCATAAATCCTTTCCTGGTACTTACTTTGCATATAAGGAATTCCTAAGTGATTATTGCAGAGCTGTTTGTCAAGAAGGGAAGAAGCAGGTGATCTGCATACCAGCACATTGGTTCATGTCACAACTCGGGCATTAAATATGGGCTTGGTGTGTCAGCACCATGAAAAATTCCATTTCTTAACAAGTAATGGGCAATTGCTGGAGGTATCTCTCAATCACTTGGTGCAATAGCATAAATTTATGTAAGTTTGACTCTGCCAGCTTAGACAAAAGTAAACTACATTTAAATACTTTGTCTCCTAAAACTCATCCTGTTTTAATTGACAGCAAATCCTTCTAAAACCTGTTTTTGATGTAGCAATCTTAGTCAATGTCTGCTGTCATTTAATTTTCACAAGGAAATATCTGAAAAAGCTTTTCTTATTGGAAAGCCAGTATCTGCTGCATACAGTTTATTCTTGATATCCTTGTACAAGCACAGAATAATAACTTCTGTGATGAAACTGATGCTTCCTTAGAAAAGATATTTGAGCTAAACAGAAGGGCAAAACAAGGTCACTGGCATTATATATCTACAGTGAGCTTTAAGAAATAAGTCAGACTTACAGATGGAATGATAGTTTGCCTTGTCATGAGAACACACATCTTCAAAAGGTTCCTGCTTTGGAAAAATAAAGTAAAAACCATAAGGAACCACTTAAGGAGGCTGCATAAATAATTTGCCATTTGTGAGCAATATATGCAAAACGATAGGACTGCAAGGACTGTATTTGATGGAAAAGCTTCTAACCATTTAAACTGCCATCCTGGTGTTTATTACCTGAATCACCTCCGGGAGTCTGATAAACACCTGTGATCTGCTGGTAATTCAGGAAAGGAAGCAGCACTCCGCATGACCTGCTTTTTTTCTCCCAAGCAGTCACAGTGTAATAAACAGGGTACAGTGATTTTGAACATGCAAATAATATATTTAGACAAGTTAAGGCTACTGCTCTTGGTTTAATGCTTAACAAAGCTAGCAGCTGAAAGTGGTTTAGTACCTCTGTATGGTGTACATAGAAGTGGCAGAAAGGAGCAAAAGACAATAGGAGATACTGGTACTTGGAAGGCAATTCAGTCATTTCATTTGTGAACGAGAGTAAATGGTAAACACCATAAAGAGAAATGGAGAAAAATCAGGTGTTCCTTTTAACCTATGCATTTTAAAAGTTACTACATGACCAGTAAAGTAATAATTTCCCAGAAAGCAATATTTAAATATATCCATCATCATTTAGAGCTTGGACACATACTTAAATATTATTGATTATTTGCAATTGTGTGCATCCATGTGTAAGTATATTAAACAAAAAAGTAATAGTATCATGTCACTGATTGGGATAAAGTACAAAAATGGAACTGGAGTCCCTAATTACTAGTTGTTTTTTTTTAATTAAGAAAACCACAAGCAAATTATAGACATCCAGTTTATAGCATTGCAATCTTACAGGCTTGCTCTCATGAATATGGTAATTTTTTATTTTATGCCCTCTTGAGATGTCTTGTTAAAAACATTTTATTGGTGATCCTAAAATTCAGTAAATTTGAAGCCCTTGGCACCCTGAAGATAGTTAAAGTTCTTCAAAAAATGTCGGCAATAAATATTTGGCAAATATAAAGAATATGCACATTTTTCCCAAGTGGGTGATATATTTTTTTCCTAGTTCTTATAGTCAAGTGATGACACTGCAGTTCAGAATATAAGTGTATATTGATATTTTTCTTCCAGAAACTGCATGTGTGGCTTAGAGTTCTTCTCCCACAGAGTTATTTTTGTGCAGACACCTGGAAGTGGTTGCACACTTGCTCCAGCTTGCAGACTAGTTTTGGGCAGTCGGGTGTATGTATGAGCAAGTGGTCTTTATTTGGAGCAATTAAAATTCTAACATTCTCTTCTCTTGACATGCAATTACTACAGCTCTGCTGTTCCCACTAATTGCTCTTGCTGGGGACATTGGTGAGGAGCCAATGATTTTGATGGGTAGTGGATTATCATTTTTACTCTGCTACCTGAGAAAAAAATCATTTGCAAAATCCCATGTGTAATTAGCAAGACTCATGATTAATTGTCCTGCAAAATTAGCTTCACTGTTGCTTTTATTTTACTGCTTCAAATATTAATTAATGTTAACTCCTTTCCTTCAGTCCTAGCTTTTGAATATTCAACATGGCTTTGAAAAATTAGTCAGGGCTTCTACTTGCATTAACATGCTGGAGCTTTGATTTCTGAATAAGTATTCTGATTTAAAAGATCACACGTGGGTCATAAATAATTTTTATAGGAGGACAAACAAAGCATCAAAGCATCATGGGAAGGCATTCATGCACTAACTGAAAGTAAATTGTTTCAGTAATGATTCATTCCCACTGTGCTTTTAGGGAAACATCAGCAAATATGCAAAACACTGCATTGTGTGGGGCAAAACAATTATTTAATGCAGCAATCAATGTATATATTTTCAAAGTAACAGAGTGAAAGGGGTAAAAATATTGGTGGAGTTTGAGCAATTGCATTATCTGTTCTATTTCTAGGAATTACAGGTTCTCACATTTTGATGGTCTAAGGTAGAAAATTACAATTGTCTATGTGTCAGTGCCATCTGCCATAGTGCTCTCAAAACTCTTATATATTTCCTGCTTACTATGATGGGATCAGAAAGCACAGAAAGGACCTAGTGACGACTGTTCTTGGGTCACTGCAATGCTGATGAATTGAATTCACAGGACAGCTCATTAAAACCAGCAGCAAGATAGCCTCATGCCCCAGAGAGCCTTGGCTTCTGGTTATCTGTGTTTTCATTGTGCCAGAATAACTCCCAGAACTCAGAAGAGAGCTTTTTTTCCAAGAACTGCAGGTTCCTCCCAGTACAGCTGTAGCACCACACGTAAAGCACACCAGTATAGGCTGGATTCTGCCCCTGCATCCGTCCTTGCTTTATTTCTTCTCTGTGTTTTGAGCATGCAGCTAGATGAGTTTCTCCACACTTCAGCAGAAAAGCCCTCGCCCTTCTAGATATGCTTCTCGTTATGCAATCATCTCCTTGTAATCTTGCCATAAGACTCCAAGTTGACCCCAGGAGAGAGCAGCAGGGGTAGAGGTGGCAGCATGGTTTATTGGGCAGGTATACTTGGCTTCCTTATCAAACCTAACAGGTGAAGCAAATTTGGGAAATTCGGTCTCACTTGCTCTTTTCATTAAAGTGTACTGTGCTTCTGACAGCACATGGTTGATTTTTACTTGCTTTTTTCAATCAAGTGAATGAGTTCTTTTGACTTTTTTGAGTATTTGCTTATCTTTATAACTGAAATTAATTTAAAAATCAGACTTGAATCTGACTTTTGTTTCATGACATTTTCCACAAATAGTGATTCCAGCTTGTTAAAGAGATTTGTCAGTCTTCACATCTTTTTCTATAACCTTCCCAAATCTCAGCTTTAGTGACTGGCCTCAGTGTAGAAGCCTTTTGGCCCTGTTAGTAGGCTCAGACACATCCTTCTCTTCTCGACATTAAACAGGTCATTGTAGATGCGTATTAATTCAGAATTTCTGTAGAGTCTCAAAGTGTTCTCATACGTGAGAGAAAACCAAGAAATAAATTCCAATCTGGATTCAAACATCAAGAAAGCTTTCACATTTTCCTTGGAACTTCAGGGACCTTTGAGTAAATAAAAGGATCTGTGAGCCTTCTGCTGTTCATCTGTAATTGCTTAGTCAGACTAAGGTGCAACCATGATTCACATGCTTTTCTAATTTTAAGAGAAACATTCATGTATATTAGTGGTTGCAAAGAAGGAAGCAGGAACACTTTGCAGATGTGCATGTATGGGATGCTTACTAGAAAAATTCTAATTTTGTCTCTGTCATCTGCTCTTGGAAGCCTTTTCTACGCGGAAAAGAACTGTCATCTATTCTGATAAGAACACATTGTTTTTCCTGTGCAATCATAGCTATAGAGACATTTTTTTTCTGAAGTAATAAGTAGGGGTTTTTTTCTCTTAAAAAGGACACTTTAAGAAGTGACTTACTGCGTTAAACACTCTCATACCATGGTAGGTCCTGCAGCACTCTACCAGAGAGTAACAAGGGCATTTGCATCACAGCTAGGGTCTGGGGGAAGGAGTCTCATTCGGGAATTTAAGTAGCAAGTATTTCAGATCTGGTCCTTTCCAAAAATGAAGGCTTTGGTCTACTAAATCAACAGAAATTAATGAAGCAAAAAAAAAGAAGCTGTGATAGAGAAATTATGAAGGTTGAGACCTTTCCATTTCCATAACTGTTATATTTACTGGTCAGATATCCCAGGAGCAAGTCTCCAGGGCCAGCAGGTTTTCCTGCAAAATGGAAACAAAGAAAAGAGGTCATTTTATCTTCAAAGTTATAATGCAGCAAGTAGCAGTTTGCTAGCACAATCTTCCATCCATGAAATAATTCAGAAATCTCCTGCATCAACAGACTGCCATGGTGAAGTTCCTAGAATCTACCTGATGCTGCACCCTTCATTTTCCAGTGATGCCCAGAGAATTTGCACATGTAATTCTACAGGAGCAAGTGGCTTCAAGTTTAGTGTCACAGCCACACTGGTCATTATCACAGCTTAGTTAGTAGAAAAATGTTAGGAGAGACTGAATAACTGATTTTGCCAGGATCCATTTAAGTACAGCTGATTAGAGAAATAAAGCTTTTGCAGAATCTGGGTGTAAAACAGAAGTTACAAAGTTCAAGCTCTCCATATTCTTTTACCTTTTTTTGAGTTATTTTAAAATCCGTATTTGCATGTAACATCCATTTATATGCCCACAGAGTGGGCATTTGCATTGAGGATTATTTTGTTATTTGAAGCTCAGAATCCATGCTTAGTTACATTTATTTTTTTATTTCACATGAGAATTTAGCTTTAATAGCTATGGATTTGGCTGAGCTGTATAAAAACAGTTTTATGAGAAGAGAAGGGTAACCCTATGTTTATGGAGCATAGGCAGAGCTCCAGCCAGCACAACGCTGTCTCTGTCTGCTGCATTACCAATGTCCTGATCAGCCTTTGGGGAGGCTGAATTTCTCTTTTCCACCTATCTTTTCATCTCAGTTTTTTAGTTAGAAAAAACCCAAACCAAACTACGGGCAGAGAATCCTAGCCTTGCCTTTCTCTTATAAACAACTATCCCTTTTGCTTTTTCCAGTGATTTGCACTCTTTCAGGTGCTAACAACAAATATGAAAGTTGTAAGATTTTCAATTTAAAAAAATTACCATTTGACATGTAGGGAAGGACAGACAGCAATGAAAGATTTTTCTTTACCTCTTAGGAATTAAATCCATCTTCCTCCTTAAAATTGGCCTCTACCCAGAGGCTAAAATACTCTGAAGGTTAGCTACAGCTTTATCTGCTGTTGTGATGGTACTTACTGGATGATGAATATATTAGTTAAAATTCAAATTGATCATATAGAAGGGTAATGTTGATACCATATTTACTGCTTTAGTGTAGTCCAATCATTAGTGTGGGAATAGTGGTAAGAAAATAACTTAAAGGTGACACTGTCTGAAATGCAGGAAATGAACAGTGCTTTATAAATAATATATTTATCCTCTTCTGTTAGTTTTTCAAAATAAGCTTAGAGTTAAGTGTAATGTTTGATCAGTAGGTGCAACTATACTAGCATATTATTAGTCTGTTTAGTCACATCTAGAAATATGTTCTTCGTATTTGTGGTTGCCAAAGTAAATAGAAATCAATGAAAGTAGCAAAAGTGCTGAAGTCATTTCAATAAGTGAAGCACTCATTAATTTAAATTTCACACTTGACATTGTTACAGACTAATCATAGAAAATAAGGCATTGACTTCTAAATATGTTCCAAGCCTTGGAGGAATCCTGCAACTTTGTTTTCAAAGTGGCATTGACATTAGAGGGAAAGACCTCTGACTGCAGCAGTTTAGGCAGATGGTAATGGTATGGTAAACTTTCTCAAAAGCCTGAAGTCCATTCATATGGATGACATAAGCTTGAGGAGTTAGCAAGCAAACAATATTGAGGCACTGGGACTGAACATGTTCTAAAACATCAAAAAGCTCTTCCTGCCGTTTTCAAACATCTAAAAATATGTGTGAAGCCTGTTCACAATTTAATGGGAGATATACAGAGAGCTGGGGATGGTCATACAGGAAATTAGAAAAGCCTCATCTCATGAGAGTGAAATAAATATGCCATCATATAAGAAAAGTAATTGGAGGGGTGTGTCAGTTCTGTTGATGTCAAGCAGGTGTTCATAAATTAGAATAAACATTTATAATTAGTGATAAGAAAGTATTTTAAGTTACACTGAAGAGTGTTACCTGACTTGTCTCTTTCCCTCCTTTTTAAAAAAGAGTTTTGGGAAATGCAATTTTCCCCAGTTATCTTACCCAATGTAGACTGATCCTCTACTCACCTGCTTTTCTGTGAAGTATCCAAATCACATTGCATAATGCAGCATGCAGTGCAAGTAACTTGGAAGACTACATTGCAGTTGCAGTGAACAGCTTTACTCTTAGGTAATGGGAGGCACGTAGGTGACATTAAATTGGTGTTTTCTGTTTGATAGGTGCAAGGATGCTGTCTCACTTCTCTTTGTTGTCTAATCAGCTCCTTAGTCATGGAGAACTCCCATTTATGGAGAATGAATGTACTTCATTCTTCCCACCTCGAGAACATCCTCTGTTGCTTAGAATATTCAAGGGAATCCAGAATTGCTTAGCACCCTTGACACAGACAGCACACAGATGCCTTCCTGTAAGCCTTTTTTGAAGAGTTAACTTTGTTTGGACTTGCTCCTAATGCAAGACACTGCCAGTTTTTAGTTAATGAAATGCTAATGATTGTTGTGAAAATATTTTTTGATCTGGTATATGAATCATGACTAAGAGTTTAAATATTAATCTTGTGGTTTGTACACAGTATATTTTAAGAGCAATGGTATTTTTTTGCTGTTACAATCTCTCACTTAAAACAGGAGGAAATCAGTAGTAGTGGTAAGAACAGCCTTAGTGTGAGATTATGGCATGCATCTGAATGTAATACTAGGATTTCTGAAGTCTAGTATTTCTCAAATCTTTAATAATGGATACAGTTTTTCCTGATCAAAAAGCAGAAGACTATAAAAATGTACATGCTGTTTAAGTGCCCAACTGTATCACAGTTCTATGTGGCCTAATTTTTCCACCAGATTCCAGTGTAAATTGGCTAAACTATAAGGATATCAATATGAATTGGAGACCAAACCTTGTTGAAAATTTGGCCTTTAATCTAGTTTTATGTATGTGCTTAACATTACTGTTGGCTTTTGGGTTTATCATTTAGGCAGGTTTTTTTTTCCAGTATCAAAAGCATTCAACAGAAATCTGGGCTTTGTGTTTGCATCCTTTGTGAGCTTGAATTTGTGTATAAAACTGTCAGACGCACTGAGCTAGTGATATTGTTTTATCTTTGCTTAGTATAGCTTGAAGTTACTGTGTAGTAACTTTACATTTTACAAACCTGTCCAGTTTCAGTCAGATATGAAATGGCAGTAAAACAGATTCCTCTTGGAAGAGTTCAGACAATATTTGTAATACAAGATCACATTCCTAAATGAATTATTTCTGAGAACTCTCCTAATAAATGAAACAGTTGGGAAGGCGATATACTTAAGGGCTTAAATCAGTGCAAGGTGGTGGTTTGCCATCCTTTTTGACCAATGTGCCTTTGGGGAAATAAATATGTATGTTGTAATTTGCAAACTACTGTAAGTTTTTCTCATAAATTTTAAAAATCCCACCCTTTTTTTCCCATTAAATTCTTGTTAGTTCTTTCTTTTTCCTTTAAAATCTTCCAACTAATAGTAAAAAGAAAAACATTTTTAGTAGGAAACCCAGAGACATATCATAGCTGGTTAAAATATTATGCCAAATATGGTAATTTGCTGTAAACCTTTAATCAGATAATATCTCTGTAGAAAAAAGCAGAAGAGTCCTGTTTTGCCCTTCTGATTAAACTTGTAAACCTTTTCTGACATTCGTGTTGAGTTACACTTGAGGCATTGACTCTGTCCATGTTTACGTGTGTGTGTGTGTGTATTTGGGGCTCCTGTCCTGTGTATCCCTGATTAAATGTCCTGATCTACAAGCTCTGGGATTGAGGAAGAGCAGGAAGGTTGCAATAAGGGTGCTTTGGTCCTCGAGTCCTGACCTTGCACTATCCCACTTCTCAAGTAGGCGTAAGACTTCAGTGTGAGGTAGTACTTCTGTCCCAAAGTTTGGCTCATGCGAACTAATTTTTGCACCATGTATAAGCTTTGAGAACACATTCTGTTTGTGCAAAGAGCATGCAATAGTTTTAGTATCCTTAAAATAAAAGTCTGGAATGAAAAGGGGTGATGTGGGGTGAGCAGGAATAGAAGAGGCCTTGGAGGAGATAAAGTGATTTGAACCATCTGCAACAGAAGGCAGGCAAACAGCTGCAATGGGGAGGGCACACACAAGCAAGGAATGTGTGCAATTAGATTCTGCTTCACATAGGGGGACTATAATTTCATTTTATGACTTTGTTGACAATCCTCTCATTTCTTTTTTATCGTGAATGACATCATCAATACCATCAGATGATTCACTAACAGATGGCTTTGCACCGTTTCCAGTATGACACCCAGAATATTATGTTATATTTACCTGCTTTCCACAGAGTTTTTACCTGGAAGGACTGCACTGCTGTTTAAGAATACTTTTAACTGAGGGATCTTATGTAGCTCTCAGTGGGAGATGAGGCAATAAACAAAACTTGGATAGCATTTTGCTAACTAGTTAATGAAGGAAGTGAATTAACATGTTTTGAACTTACTTGTCCATTTGCTTTTCATTTACTTGTTCAATTTTCTAGAAAGGAAAGAATATCTTTTGATTGGAACACAGTTCAAATTGAAGTGGGGAAAAGGAAAACTATCCTACTGCATGGTGTGCTGAAGAGTGAGCAAAAGCCCTTTTAATTTTTTTTCGCCTTGTAAACTTGTTTCCTGTTCTTTTGCCAGTTTAACTTACAAGTAGTTTTTAACTTATCTTGTAATTTATAGGTAATTTTGACACTTAGAGAACATCCTACTACCTGTATGACCTCACTATGCAAATGCAACTAGGGCTGGAACCCTTACTGTGAATAATCTGTATGTGAGCTCTGCCCATTAAGAAAGTTTTGAGGCAAGATGATACGGTGAAGTGTAATTTTCTCAAGGGATTCTGGAAAAGATTGTTGGGGATAGTTGCTCTGGATTCTCTGAAATGAAGGAAAGGAGGAAGAGATTCTAGAAATCAAGGTCTATATTAATAATATTTGCATTTACTTCCCAAGTCACATATTTTTATGTCTAAATTAATGTAATTAATCCTTATAGGTAATCTTTTCTCCTATATCTTTAGATCTGTCACATGGGTTTTTGTGCTCTATTTAAAACCTAGCAATGCACCCAGCTTTGCAGAAAAGCTCATCAGTTGATGGTAATGCTAATCCTATAGTGCTGGTTCCTGATCATGCAGGTTAATGGTTTAACTCAGTGATCTCAAAGGTCTTTTTTAACCAAAATCGTTCTATGATTTTATTCAGCCCAATAATGTAGTTTGCAGCAACAACTTCATGTACTCGGTCTTCTGCAGAAAAAAGCTGTCAGAGAAGTGTGCTGGTTTGGTGACATATTCAGGGTAATCAACTCAGCTCCCAAAACTGCACTATTTGGAGTCTGTGGAAATACTGCATGAAGGAGGACTGCACACTCAGGCTTTGTGTGATGCAACTAAGAAAACTGTGACAAGATTAGTAGGAAATTAGATTTGTGTGATATAGCAGAAACCAAAGAATGGGGGATCCTTTATGCTGGGGGTAGCAGATCTTTGGAAATCATTGACAGAGCATCTTGTAGATAATTACAGTTTACAGTGGCTAAAAATGGGGGTGGAGAGATTTGTTCATGGTTTGTAAATGTGTAAGAATGACTTTGCTTACAGAATGTCACCAGGCTGAAAGTAAAGAGAGGCTGGAAGATAAGAGAGGGAAGCATGTCTCCCCTCTTATTCCTCCTAGACATCTGCTTATGACCTTGGAGGCAGAGTAAAGCAGTAGCTGGACCTGCTGAGCTGAAGCAGTTTGGGTCTTCTGAAGCACAGTGGTGCTCTAGTAATGAAATGTTTAAATAACAACATGCTAATAGGCTTTCTGGTGTGCAAAGTGAGAATAAAAATCTATCTGCCCTGCTGTAAGTTGCTTTTGGTATATCTAAGTCCTTTTCTCACTGATTTTTACAAGGTGATAAACTTACAGACAGAAATTCTTTTAAGCCATAAATACCATGCATGCTGTCATGCCTAGAAGTCCAGATAAAGCCAATGGGATGCTAAAACCAGTTGAAGTGCATTCCTTCACTACCTGGTTTGCTCAGCTGAAAATGTCTGCTATCAGTATGGGTATACAGTGTTTGACCCTTGTTTGTAGATATAAATGAAATAGAGCTCCCATCACTTAGTCACAGTGCATTGAATGACAAATTTGTACACAGAGTTGCCCTGAAAAGTGGAGGCTTAACCTCACACGGAAGCCTCTGAAGTTTCTTGTATCTGTTTTGTCTCTGTAAACATTCTCCAGTCTTTCCCCATCTTTTTCTTTACAGAAAAGAATCCTATAGTTGCAGACCTGGTGTCTGAATTTTATTTTCTACTACACTTTTCTTATTTTGTGTTTTTCATATTATGTGGCTCTGGAGAGCACAGTGGAATAACATCCACCATACTTTGCTTGAGTTTGTGCTACAAACAAACTAATTTTTTTAAATTATCATTTCATGTATTGCAGGATATGCATTCTATGCATATTTTTTATCATGCCACAGTATTTGCAATGTTACTTTGAGGTTTCCCCATTGCAAATATGGGTAATATCAGTAATAAATTGTAGAACCTGGTAGTGCCTGATTGAAATATAAAGTTGTGAGTATAATGCTGAGAAGTGATATGTACATTCATTATCTTTTACTGATCATTAGATCTACATTGTGGAAACCAAAGGCAAAAAACAGTTGATGTGCATTCTATGACATTTCATGAATCAGGAATTTGCATATGAAAATGGAATTATCAACTCTAGTCTTTGCATCACATTAAACAGAAAGGAAACAGAAAAATTTACTTCTGGAGCCAGTGTCTTAAAGCTCCAACATTAAATATGGGCAAAAAGAGATACTATTTCTTCTTAACCTTTCTAAAATTTCCCTTTGAATATAAAAATGCCAGTAGTAACATCACGTTCCAAAAATGTGGAAATTCAGGGTTGATGCACAAATAACTTGTAAATTGGGATCATTGACTGAACTCATGGTAGGAGCAAATTGGTATTTTACATAGAGAACATTATTTGTCCAGGTGTTTTCTGTTCACCTGGACAAAGGCAAGAAGAGGCAGAGTGTAATGTACTGTTATCATTCAGTTCTACTGTATAATTTCATTCTTAGAAATGAGGCACTCCCAATTTCATATTTAAATCAAGAGATTGAAATGTTATTGCATTTCATTTATTCAGGTGAAAGAATTTTTCCTCTGTTTCCTTGCTGTGTGCTGTGGATTTTTCTAGGCCATTGGGCAACACTTTAAATTATATCCCAGAGGCTAAAAGTGAAGGATTCCAAGTTAGAAGGCTGAAGAAACTTTGTGTGTTTTGGAGATATTCCTGAACAGCTTCTATACTTCTTTTGCTCTCCAATAATGGGAAAGGTCAGCCCTAGCTGATTCCACAGCTGCTTGTTCAAATTTAGAAGGAGAGTAAACAGACAAAATTATGTTCTTCAGTTCAATTATAGCAGATTTTTCTGCAAAATCACGATGAGGAGTTAGACTGTGGACTTGACTGCTTATCTTGAAGTTTTTATTTTCCTGTTTGCTGTACTGAGTGGCAGCTGGGGAAAAACATAACTGAATTTCTTCATATTTTCATTTCTGTTGAAGATGGTAAATATATCACTTAGAGGGGAATATTCATGTTCTTCTTCCTATGTGTGCTTATGACCATCTTGAACATTTTTATTACTATTTAGCCTGTTTAATAAAGTGATTTATTTGCATATAAGATAAGAGGAAATGTACTGCCTGTACCCCATTAGATCAAGTATCTTGTCTGTGCCTGGGCAACACCAAAAGGACAAAACAAGGCTGCAGTTAATATTTTCAGAATATTCTTGCTATATTGCCTGAGCTATGGCACAACATCTTCCATGAGCATTTCTCTCTGTTCAAAAGGCAAGAAGACATTCTGCAACCATGATGACACCATGAATATTTGCATATAAAAGACCAAAGTGTTGTATTTACTACAGAAATTATGTAGTTATTGCAAAAAGTCTGGGCTTATGATCCCACTTAGAAAGCTCTGGTTTTTCTTCTTGAAGGCTGTGAACTTCAGGTTCTAAGTCCCTGTGGCAGCCAGAATTGATGTCACTGTTCCACAGAGACACAGGCCTTCCTGTGCTCTTTCCTGCTTGACAAGTCCCTGTAATGACTTTCAACAAGGTAATGTAGAGGAAGGAGGATGGCATTAGAAATCCCCCTCCAGCTCTCCCTCCTTGCAGGCACAAGCCTGAGAAACAAATTCTCTCAACTTCATCTAAAGAGGATCAAACACCTTCTGCTGTTGTTCCCAGGCACTGTTAATTGTTGTTAATTTCCAACACCTCATTAATTATTTGCTATTAAAGATGTGAGGCAAATGCCCTTCACCCATGGATAGTCACAAGAATGGATCATTAATAACTACAAAATTTTTTTACTTTTGAAGTTGAAAGGGAGCTTGTATGAAAGTCACGTTGCTTGCAGGGAAAGCCTGGTGCAGCATCAGGGTGTCATTTCGTAGAGGGCTGGGTGTGAGCAATGCCTCGACATGCCAAATAAACAAAACAGGGAACAGAGATAAAACTGGAGTTGATGTAATCAACAGTGGTTAGAAGCAGCACTTTCCTCTCTGCACTACTTCTCATTTAACTTGTTTTAAGAAGGACTATTTTGATTCAATACATGCTGGTGATATTTACTATATATAAAACATCTGAATTCTATAAAAAATGCACAGTAAGGTTTATTCTTTGGTATGCAAAGCAGTGTATTAATCTAGTATTCTTAGTAAGTCTGGGAAGCCTCAAACAGGACTGAGACTAATAACAAAAGTAACAGTAGGAGTCTCCAATTAAGAAATTCACACCTATCTATTGAACAGTCCTCAAAAGTACGAATGTGTTTCCTAAGGTGATGCTCACGAATTTTCCTTTATCCTAGGAGCTGGTAAAGGATGCTTATTTTTTTGTGATAGTTCCTTTTCTTCCAACAAATTCCCTTCCTTCCAGAAAAAGAAGAAATTCCTTTTTGCTACTATCACAAATAGTCCCTTTCCAGCTTGTATTTAAAGCTGAGCTTGTCAGAATGGTTTCCACAGCAGCAAGGTTTGATCTTCTTAAACAAAATTTTGAGTAAATCTACAGGTAGTGTCCAATAACCTCTTCATGTTGGCTTTGGCTTGTGGGTCCACTCTACCTTACCTACCATGCAGCTGTTGTCAGAAATCCATTAGATGTCATTTCTGGGACTTGCATGTTTTTGACTGTTGGTGGCTGGTACTCAGGTGAGATAACGAGTTTTAAGGCTATTATTCCTCCATTCTCTGTTCTGGTAAAGGTGCCATCAAGCTAATCTTAATCTGTGGCTTCTCTTTATTTTTACCTTTGTCAGCTTTCACTTTTATCTAGAATATTTGGTAACTCACTGCACAGATATTTGGCAATGACAGCTCCAGACACCTGGCTGAAAAATCAGTATTAGATTATAGCCTAAAAACCAGAACTGGATTATAGGCTGATTATCTTCCACCATTTTAGCTGCAGTGACTGAGTAACTGCCAAAGAGGGGCAATAACTTCTGCTTCTGCAGCCAAGTCCAAGTATAATAGTGAATCAAAGCCATAATTTGCCATTGTTCACAGCCTGGTATATTCACTTTAACTTTCTTTTTAAAGATATTAATATGTAATGCAATGAATTTCAGCAGCTGGGAAATTTACACACCACCCCTCTGTGCCTCTTTAATGGGCTCCACACATTCTTCAGAGAGTGGGTGGGTTGCTGTTTCAGTAATTTCTGGAGTAGTGATTTCTTTAGCTGCTGCAGCTTTTTCCAAAAGGGACTGTGAAGCAAAGCCAAGAGGTCATCTGGGCAAAGACTGAAAAATCCTGTTCTCCTAAGTCAAGTTACTTATGAAAATAATTCCATATATGATCCCTTGCACAAGAAATCTTAAGCAGAGCCAAGAAATGTATCCACGTCTTCTGAGCTATGTTACACCTTTTATACCAGAGATTATCTTCCAAAGCTAGATCTGAATTCAATGAGTTGAGCATCAGACATCCACCTTACAAACCAGTCAGTGCAGAGGAGTTCAGACCGCCTCATAACTGCAGTTCCCAGATGCTGCAGAAGCTCCTGTTCTCTACTCTGAGAGGAGAATGGGGATTTATAGTATTGGAGCTCAGCTAATTAGGACAGTACATGAGTAGCTTTACTTTTGTCTTTTTTTTTTTTTGCTATATGATGTAAAATAATGAAGTAAATAACACAGACTAAAATATTTTCTTCTCTAAAACCTTCTGTGCATATTATAAATTAAATGGTGCTAGACTTGAAGGCTGAAAAAGGGCATTAGGTCATCTGTTTATTTCTACAGACAGTGAAATTTCACCTCTCCTGAAATTCTCACACCTTTTACTTGGCCATGGGATCTTCTCTGTAGGCCTCCAGCTTTGCTTTGGAGAGATCAATAGGCAAGACGTTCACTACTGTCCTGATTATTTTACCCCCAGAGCTGATAAGCCTCAGTGATTAATGATTTAGTAATCAAAGTAAATGTTTTCTGTAAAAAATACAGGGACTTTGCAAAGCCTTAAATGTTATCCTCAAAAATAGTCAATGCATATTGCAAACTGTGAATTCGATTAAAACAGTAAATTATATCCTATAGCCTTGTCTTGAGTTTCACTTTAAAAGAGATAAAACCTTCCCAGGAAGTGTTTTCACCAGATGCCAGATCTGTATTTGTTTTAGAAGTGCTGAAGCATAATGAAGTACCTGACTTAAGACTTTACAAGATAAGAAGTGCCTGGTTGGTGCTAAAGCTTCATTTTTAATTCATTGTTTATTATGGGAGTTGCTCTCTCTGGGAGGGTGAGCTGTGATCAGGAGCATAGCCAGGACAGATAAGGCACATGAACCCTGGCCTGAAAGCTGACAAACTACCACAGCTGAGCAGTCAGTTATACTGGAGACAGATCTCTTTCTGGGACCAGTTCAAGCTGAATTTATTCTCAGTCACCTCCAAGAAAGACTCACTAAAAATGGAATGCGCCACAATGATATATGTCTTTTAAAAGTTTATAATCTATGTGTCTACAGGTTTCTGTCAGGAGGTAATAAGAAAAGGGAACATGAGCAAGCCTTCCCCTGCACATGTGCATACCAACATGTGCACATGCTAATACAGACATAGAAACTCATATGAGTATATAATGATAATTACATATTACAGTATTTATTAAAGTGGACTTCAGACTTAATCAAACAAAATCCCAACCAACTGGGTTTAATGAATTAGAAAAAACTAAACCCAGGAGACCATGAGCCATATGGATAGTCTCTTTAACATGTTTTGTTGGACGGACTTCATATTTGGTTTGAAAATTAATTTTATGATTCCAATTTGGGTTTTTACGTGTTCTTCTGTAATAATTATTTTCTTGGTTTTCATCATGACTGCCATGTACTCATTAGTGTTTTGCGTTTACCTTGCTTGAATTGCATTGCAATTTCTTTGTGGAGAAAGCAATGCACCATTGCTTTGTTATGTCATGCAGTGCCTAGCATGGTGCCTAAATGCTCCTATGTACTACGTCTGTATAACTAATCTATGGTCGTGATGCTTCTATTTCTCTGTTTCCTTTTGTGCTGGAAATTGACTTGATTCATGACTCATGTAAAAAGTTTAATACTTGGAAGTCCTGAACCTCTCGTTTCCATATTGGAGAGAGACCAAGAGTAACAAACAAACAAAATTTTTAAAGGAAGCCAAATTCCTGGAGCTGTAAGATATTTAAAGAGAGATATTTGCGTACACAAATACAATAGCCATGTGTCCAAGCAGTGTACAAACAAATACCCATCTGTAAATTAAAAGCTTGATTGTGATGGACCAAGATTTGGTTCTTCATATTGTAAGAATATATTTTTATTATGTTGAGGGTGTGTTTACCTTTAATCCAACCAGAAAAGCTGAAGTCTGTTTTTTTAATTATAACATTTTATAGTTCTTTAGTTGTAAGCTAAACTCTTTTTCATTGCAAAACAAAAGCAGAAATCCTGCAACCAGTGTATTTATCTCTCTTCAGGGGCTGGGGGTTAATATCCAATAGCTCATAACATCTTTATTATAATGCATTTATAATGATTTACTGGAATGACTCTGCAGCTAAGTATCTAATGTCAAAGACTAGAATTGGTGTGGTGGAAAATGTCGTATCCTTGGGTAGCTCTAGGGAAAATGAAGCCTCAGTCAGTGCTTTCTGTATAATTCTACTAACTGTAATAAGAATAGGGGTAATTGCATTAATGTCAATTAAGCTATTAATAATGCCCATCTTGTCATTCCTAAATATAGCAGTCACTCATACATGCTGCTGTCGCCTGTAAAGACTGTATGCAAATGAGATCATGGCTTATTTTTGCTTTAAAACCTGGCTGACAGCCAGTCTTGTATCTCTCGTATACCATCAAAATAGCTACTGTTTTGGAGAGAAACCACCTAAGGCCCTTGAAGAGGCCATGTCCTGTAGCTGTGATGTTGATCACCTCATACTACACACACAGCTCCTTCATAATTTGCAGACCCTCCAGGATGCCAGCAGGACCCTCTGTGTCACTTCCTCATGCCACAAGAAGTTTTGCCATGACTGGAAGCGAAGTTCTTTAGAGGAAAGCTTGCAGTGTCTCTGTACACTAGAAGAACTGTCATCTCTGTTGATGACTTCAGGATTCCTGTGTGGTAGGCCATAGCTAGGGGTGCAACTGCCCTTGCTAACCACCTGTTATGGGCTCTACTGTTTGGCTGCATTTATAAAACAAAGGTCTGTTTCTAATGCCAATTAGATAGTATTAGTTTGTCTTAAGTACAATTACCACTAGACAACTTAAAGACAGAGATCTGAAGTAATGCAAATGGACACACAACCTCCATGAAACATGCACAGATCTATATTTCTTAAAAAAATTGAGCAATAGCTTCACAGAATCAAAGCCTACTTGCTGTGTTGTGCAGTGCTTCAATGATGGTGGTCAATTGTTCATCACCAGCTGCAATGTGCAGAAAACCAACATTAGCAAATTTCAAGGGTTATCAAAGGGGTCACTCACAGAATTGCACTGTCCTTCAAACAAGAGGAATGAAAAATATGAAAGGAACCTTTCAGTCAGAGCCCATGACAAATGAGGCCATGGCCAATTCCCACAGGAAGACAGTGAGAAGCACCATGATGTGCCTACATCAAGGAGCAGGAAAGGAGGCAGCAGATGATATGTGTGCATTAAGGGCAAGAGAGGAAAGGGAAGTGAGAATGAGACTAGAGTTGTTTGTGAACACCTCTTGATACTCTAATGCTGCTCAACCTCCTCCCATCTCCAGAGAGCCTGGGGTAAGGTTATAATAGGTGAACTCATTTTTGTAATAAAGTTGGCTGTATCTCTAGGCCAAAAATCACAAGTTCAAGTGCTCAAACTTATACATTTCTCTTGTCTCACTCTCTCTTTTTATTTATACTTTGATATGGATGAATCACTGAATCGAAGGCAGGAAGAGAGTAATTCTTTCATCCATATAGAGAATAATACATTTACATATGAATTATTAGGCATATTTTCTGAAGAGATACATTCTATTTTCTTCTATCAAAGGAAAATATAATTTCAATGAACCTGCTGTTCTTTCACTATTATTTTAACTGACTTCCTACCACAAATTTAAATGAGCCTGTAACTGCAGTGAGTGCTAGCCATTAGATGGACTGCAAGTTTTTATCTTATGCAGCTGAATCTTACTCCTGACTCAGCTTTCATGTATTCCTTCCTTACTCATTTATTTCTTGTTCTGGTGAAGTTAAAATATCCTCAGTGATGCATTGTGTCTCAAAATTATGTAATCTTTGCAATTATTAGCATTTTAAGAACAGCTTAAAGGAAGCATTGATACCTCCTTGTCCATTTTTGTCCCTTTTGAGTCAAAACTTTGTCACCTCTGTTAACTAAGCATATTTGAAACAGCTGTTTAAACCCTCTTCCCTCATTTTGATTTCTTTTATAACTTCTCTCTTTAAGTACAGGTCCAGTAAAAATGGCTTCTCTGTTTAAATAAGGGTCCAATGCAGAATGAGAATGAATGTTGTCATATGAAGTGCATTTCAAATGTAATAAAGCAGAAAGGAGTTCCTGGCCCCTGTGTCAGTTGTAAGAGGGTGCATACTGTGATCACTATAGCTCAGTGGCTGCAAAGCAGAAAATGAAGATTGTAAAAACGTCACATAAAGAAAAAATGCACAGTGGATTCGTTTTGCGATGCTCATAATTCAGTAATGCCTTTAAGTAGCTAGAAGAAATATAATAAATGTTTTTCCACAACATTGATCATACTGTATCAGAGGAAATATTAGTGTGCAGGGAGCCATGATTATGCTGGTAGTAATTCTCATTGCAGAAAACTCCTAGAAGATGGGACCCTTTATAGGCTGAACTTTTATTGGCTGCCGTTATTTACCTTTAAGAATACACCTAATACACTGTCCTATAGCTAAATATTTTTGTGAAAACTCAAACCAGCCACTGTCAGTAAATCAAAAAACCTGCTACCACTTTACAGAATTTATGTTTTATTATGGACAATCTGATAAGTTCTGAGATACAAAAAATGACCAGTCAACCAAAACAAATTTTCTTGCTGTGTTCCAAAATCTGGATTTGGTCAGACAGGTTTATTGTGCATGATCTCATCAAACCATTTCCTGTAAGTATAAAGTATCCTCAAGAAATGTAATGCACTGTTAGATTAGGCAATAGATTAAAGTACAGTTATCTGAAGGTTATAAGCAAACATACATGTCCACCACAGATGATGTCCCTACTGTACTGCAAAACCCACCCAAAGTCACCAAAACATGTCTGGGCTTTGGGCTGGGTGAGGAGCCTGGTGCGGGGTCCCAGTGCCAGTCTCCTGCTCCTCAGGCTGGCAGGATGCTATAGTGCTGGGGCAAGGTGTGGGTCAGCCCTGCGGAGGGAAACCACGGGGCACCTGGGGGAGGCCTGCTAGGGATGGTACATGGGCACCATGAAACCAAGAAAGGAGAGCAGAGGTTGAGGTGAGGAACGTGGAATGTACCAAAATGTTCTTCCATGGGTGCTGAGATGGTTCTTCCCCTGCATTGTAGGGGATGGAGAGGCTGAATGTGATGTGAGAAGAGCTTGTCTGCCAAAGCGTATGTTGCTAGCTTCTGGGCTCTGAAATACCCTATTGTCTCTAGCGAAGGCACTAAAATATTCATGTTCATTTATCATTAAGCTTCTTTTCAAGAGGATGGTTGAACATGGTTACAACTTTAAGCAAGGAACTATGCTTATGTATTTCCCAAGTGCTGCTCACAAGCCTAACTCCTGCAACAGGACCTGCTGGGCCAGGCCCTGAACAAGCAAGTCCATTCTGCTTATCATTGGCTCAAGGCCTGCAGAGGATTGGTCCCAAGAGATAGGAATTGGTTTTGTTTCCTTGATAGACATTTTAGGCAAAAGTTTGATGTGATTGTTTCCCTGAGCAGATGTTGCCTCAGTCTTGAAACTAACCATGTATAGCTTTTTTCCTGGAAGACGCTCTGTGGCTTTTCTTACATTTAAAATAGCAGGGTTGTATTTTCTTGCTTAGAATAAAAAAGACAACCACACTCCCTACTGTGCGCTTGTAGCCTGGATTGGAAACTAAAGATCAGTTCTGCATGATCTGTTCCTTGGCTGTGTCACTGCTTTGTGACATAATCTTAGGCAAGTCATTTAAACTTTCTGTGATTTAGTCTATCTATCCTTAAAGTAATTAAAATAATAAGCACATCTCTTAGTAGTTATTGCATGGAAATTAAATAGTTAAAGACCTTTGGCAGGTTGTGTCAAAACAAGGAAAAGGCAAGGCTGAGAATTATCAAATGCATAAATTCTGTTGTGCATCTTCATACATTTTTTTAAGTAATGAGGGTATTAATGCTCTTGTGATTGAATTACTGTGACAATCCTTTATACTGTGTAGCTTTATATAGAATGCATGCGTATATGTTGGTCGGGGGGGGATCTTTATTTGCATATGAATTTTAGAGCTTTAAGTGCAGCGATCGAGAGTGTTACTTTAGTACAAAGTACAGCTGTTGGTATAACATGAAAGAAAGTGCCATAAAGGAGGAAGGGCAGGATTAAACCAGAAGCCCTAAGTAGTAATTGATGCTAAGATTCGTCAGAGTTTTGCTTCAGAGGGAATACACATTTCAGGTAAGGTGTGATGTAGTGCCAGCCCTGTGCAGTTCTGCATATTCGAGAAGGCTCTGAGCCTGGAGCTCAGCGCTGTCCCCCACGCGGGCACAGCCCCCAAACGCAGAAAAGGATGCTGCTTCGTGGGGCTAAAATCTGCCCATGGATACAATGAGCAGATTTTACAGCACCTCAAGATGCGTTGCTCTGACTCTGTAGTTGCCTCTTAACCCGAAGGCAGCTCGCTAGAAGAGGAGGAGTGACCATTTCGTTTCTTTTCGATGTGATTTTGTTGGCCCGCGGGGCTGTGAGCCGGGCCAGGCGCCGCTGGGTGGCGCTGTTGCACACGGCTGGCGGGAAGCCCCGCGGCCGGGGCAGCGCGCGCACCTGTGGGTGGCTGGGGGACACCGGCCGTGCCTCTGCTGCTGCCCGACGGCAAAGCCCTGCCCGAAATTACTGCAGCACCCCAGGAGCTGTCCCAGCGCTAGCATATCCATTCGCCTCAAAAGAAAAAAAAATCACATTTTAAAATAGATTCTATTTCAATCTGACTTAATCTGGGTTTACATGAAATGAAACACCAGTAAACCCAAATATTTCAGTTGTTCTGCACACCTTTATCTGCCCACACGAACAGTGAGAAAGCTGAATTTAGACTGACTCACTGTCAGTGCAACCTAATTTAAAATGAACTAGACCAAGCCATTTTCATTTTCACTACAAATATCAATGGGAATGCTGGTTTTGAAAATAATTTGCTCTTTTAAATATTCCTGGTTCTTTTATTTTAAATCACAGATGAAATTTTGCATTTAACTCAATTGACTACTGTATTTATGCTTGCTACTGTTTTTTAGGAAACAGTAAAAAAGGGAAGGTTGTTCTTTTCCTAAATTCTAGAACAGAGATGAGTCAGACATTGTCATTCCTCATTCAATTCTGTTCTTAATATAGGAATTCTTATGCTTCTATGAGAATTTTCATTTGATATTAAAAAAAATGTTTTAATTATATTGAGAAATTGCCTATTGTTGTGAATTCAACAGAACCTCTGTTCTTCATTCCCCTTCTTTTTCCTTTTCTTGAATGTTAGACTACATAGACTGTAGAACAATTACAGGCTTAGACTCTAGCTATGGGATTTCTTTCTGTTCTTGTACATTATCACAAAATTATGTTGCTCGCCATCTATGGGATGCTTTGATCCAAAATTTCAGTCATTGTTTCCACATTTAGGGGCTGGAATGAACATCAAAGAAGTGGGTGTACTGAATTTGCTGAATGCCAAAGCAGTACAATAACATGCAAAGGATATAAGCAAATCCCAAAGGTAAAATGTGCTGCCAAATCTTGCACATAATAGAAGCTCTAAAGTGACAGTCTGTCTTTGACAAATGCATAATGATATCAATGCCAAGGGAAGGAACTAGCATGCTGAAAGGTGAATAAAAGAGTTGGGAACAATTTGCTACATTTACACATTTCCTCAGTGTGTTTTCACACAACAAGGAAAGCAGATGAGACAAATGTATTAGGTAATCACTGGAGAAGACCGTAAAACTGCTGAGGTTTTTTAGTAACCTGCATATTTCCTTGCCTTATGATGAGTTTTTAAAAACAAAACATGGTAAAATGCAGTCCACAACGTGTGTAAAAAATGGGTAATTCTCTCTTCCTTTGACAAGATCACATTTAATGCCTGTATGGTAGTTGCAATATGCTGTTCTCTTTCCTGGTTGATAGATTCTTAAATGCTTCAAATAGTTGCAAAGACAAGGATTCCGTATGCATTTACCAGATTTTCCAACACTATGAACTAACAGAGTAATTTAAATGGGTACTAAAATGTAAAAACATGAGAATTACTGCACAAGACCTATCAATTTATCTTGTAAAAGATCTGAAACCTACTTGTTAAATTCATTTTATTTTCCTTTCTTTGAAAACAAAACAAAACCCAAAGCAAATAATAGCTGTAAAACCTGTAACAAAAGGCTTCCTTCCCCAGTGCGTACAACACTTAGCAGAGGCAAGTCTCGGGTACTTTAGCAGATCCTAGTGTGTTTTGGAGAGGAGAGGTTTTTCCCAAGCCTGCATGTTAATGTTCATCAGAGGGAGTCTGACAGAGGCCTGCTGAACTGCAGCAGTCCTGCTGCAGCCACTCAAATATTCAGAAGGAAGTTCTGCTGTAATAAAACTTCAAAGAGATAACGATTGAGGACCTGCTCTTCCCCATTAGTTTTCCTCCCTATCTCTGGTAGCTGAACAGTCACCTCCAGTTTTCATGCGACTGGTGACTGAAAGCACGGCTGCCACATGTCAAGAGTGCTGCTCAGGTGGTAGGTACATGGCCAGTCAGCATTTTGGCAGGTGATAGCTATGTTCTGGTCATATGACTAAAACAAAGGCTATTCCATCTTTGACAAAGAGAAGGTTAGCCTTTGCAGGGAAAAGTGACATATTCTTGTTTGGCCTGTGGTTCCTGTACTCCAGCTACAGAGGTCTAAGGAGCAGTTTAAAAAATCTAGGTAGGGTAACATTCCTCCTGTTCAGTAACTGGAAAAAGCTTCTGACTGGCATGGGGTTTTGTTGAGACTGGAGGGAGTGCTTCCATTGCTTGGAAACATGGATTTTCACTTTGCCATTGACTTTGAGGCAGCCGATTAACTCCTCAGGGTGCACCTGAACTTAGATACTTGGGCTCTTCAAGCGTCCCACAGAGGCACATGTATGGTTTAAAGCTGCCTCTGTCTTGCTTTTCCTTCCCCTTTTCTCTCCTACCCTGAAATGATAGGTTTTCTACTATGCTTTGGTGAAGTGTAGTAAATAATGTAATTCTTTATACATATAATATCCTGGTTTGTGCAAGCAATTACGAAACTGAATGTTGTGCCCAGATGGGGACCTGATCCTCTATGCCTTGGCTTTGGTCCTGCATTACATTTGTTAGGAGTGTGACCTACATTCTCTTCCAAAGAAGGCTGGGTAGGAAGGGACATCTGGTTTGGATTGTGGTTGCTACTAAAATCTCTTAGGAAGCAGAGAAAAGAGCTGCAAGTGGTCAGGCAGAGGTGCATCTGTTATCATAAAACAGGATACATACAATCACCTCTGAAGAAACTAGACAAATAATGTGAACTAGATTAGATGGTGGCCACTACTGAAGGAGGGAATGTCTAGTCTTTTATGTTTTGTAGACAAAGTGTCAGACCCCATGGTAGCCACCTGGTAACACTGAGAGTGAGCCTGCTCTGACCACAAAAAGACTATCTCAATGATAATGGGGGAAAAGCTGAAACCATCAAGAGCTGGGAGATTCATGGACACTTTGCCAAAAAGGGAAAATAATGGCAAGGATGTCCCCTCATCTTCAGGATAGTGGTAGCATCTCCTGAATGCCCCTAAAGACATGCTGCTTCCCAGAAATCTGGGTCAAAATATCATTATTTCTGCAACTCATCTACTTAATTGATCTCTTCTGTTGCATCCTTCTCTCTTGTCACAGAGATACTGCTGGAAGAGATGCTGGGCAGATAAAAAGATCTGTGGAACAGGGACAGAGATATGGGAACCAGAAACTCAGGTGGAACTCCTGTAAATCCTGACATTTGACAGTCTAGCTAGAGCCTGAAGATGAATGTGCAGCTATGCCTATGACTATGGAAGGATGTTAGTTTACCTTGACTGTTAGTGAGATTCTGTAAGTTGCAGGGAAAATATTGAGCCCACAGTAAAAGAAGGAAAAAAACCCTTTGAACATTTGCTACCCTGGAAAGAATGGTTTTAATCTAAAAGTTAAGGAGAGAACTGGCAGAACTCCATACACTAAAATAATCACCACCAATCTGCATGTGGGTAAAGACCTATGTGTAATAGATAGGTATAATACAGCCACAAGGAAAAGAAACTAAACAGGTCATGAGTTTAAAATGACACTGACAAGAATAAACAGGGAAAACTGAAAATCATAATATTTGATTATGAGTACTGCTGAACTGGAATAATGGAGACTTGACTGCAGAATTCATATGCCTGAAATATTAATATAAAGGATATAGATTCTTCAGGAAGGAGAATCAGGTTGAAAGCAAGAAAGGATGTCATGTGTCAGATGTCCAAAACTAAGTTCAAAGCATGTGCATGATGGTAAAGAAGACATCTAGAGTCTCCTACAAAGCATTAAATCTGGAAGTTCAAGCAAAGGCCAATTTTGATAATTAAGTAGCAGAATCTTCTAAGGTCCTGAAATCTATATGCTATAACTATCAAACTATTGGTAAAGGCAATGGTCAGCAAGTTTTTGGTTATGCTAGCTAAAAGGTAAGAACTGAAGGTGAATCAGTCTTCCAAAAGAGTTGAGGTTTATGGGGTTTTTTCATAGAGATTATTTTCCAATTTTTTTGCAACTTTCTCACTTACTTTCTACCTCAGCAAAAGGATCTTTTGGACTTGCTGAACAGGTCCCAAGCATCCTCTAAGATCTGACAATATCTGTGCTTTGTTTGAAGCAAGGACAGCAAATATAACAGGGAATTCACCTTCCTTAGCACTGTTATATTAAATAATGAAAGTGTAGGGACTCTATTTTAAGCTAAGTGAAGCTCAGGCTTGTTTTAATTTGAATTCGGCTTAGCTGCAGAGTCCTTGTGTTTGGACTTTGAATTCAGAGCCAGATTTATTTTAGAATTTCCTTCATCAGATAATTTATTCTTGTCAGATATCTTTTCAGTCCTATGACTTAATGAGACCTCTCAGCCAGGACTGGGTAAGTCACAACTCATCTTTCTCAATTTGCTGGCTGGGGGCCTATTCCACATTACTTCCTTTATTTTGCTCACATTTCCAGGCTGCCTCCTTACGTGCCGTACACTGTGGCTGGGGATGCGCACCGTGACTGAGCCTTGACTCTCTAAAATCCTGAAAGATGTAGTGTCTCAGGGAGACATTGTCAGGCAGATAATTTGGGGTTCACTAAGCTCCTGTTTCACCCAGTCAAGTAGTGTTTGTTTCTGATTTTCTTGGACATTGAAAGGCCTGATCAAACGGTCACTACTTTGCTCTGTGTGAGCAGTAAGAAGCCAAGGTCTGAGGAATGTGCATAAGATGTGGCGCTGTTCCATGGCACTGAGGGCAGCAGCACTTGGGGGGTGCGACTGTGACAGAACTCACAGCGCGTGGGACGAGGAAAAGGCAAAGCAGGAAATGTAAAATTATAGTCTTCAGGAAGATAAAGTCTCCTGGAGTTAGACAACTAGGAAGCAAGCTCAAGAGAAAAGGATATATGATGCTGTGACAGTTGAAATATTTTCTACCTTTTATTGGATCACACACTACTAAATGCATCAACTGTAGCAGCTGGCTAGTGTAATTGACGCCAGCTAAAAAGGGTAAAGTCTTCACTTAGGATCACATAAGGGCAGGAAAATTTTTTTCATTTTCTTGACACTCTTCTTAATTATCCCAGAATCAATCTCATCATGGCTACCTGAAATTTGTTTGAAGAACACAGGAAAGTTTGATGAGAAAAATTTTTAAAAGTTGAATGTGACACCAGTTCTTTCAGAAAGTGAGAGTAAGAGAAAAAGTATTCTGGATGACCATTTATCCAAAGTTTTTTTCCACAATTAATAATTAATTTTTAAGCCCCAAAAGATGAGATGGAAATAAGGAGCAACCAATATGAATTCATGAAATTCATCCACTTGATGAATATGAATTTATCAGTAAGTAGTCATGTCAAATTGATTTAATTTCCTCTTAAAACTGAGTAACAGGGCATGAGTAAAGAGGGAAAATGATAGGTCTCAGGTATTCCAACTGTTTGACACCATGTTGCAGCATGGCATTGTCTTGAACAACAATCTCAGTACTGTTTAAGGCCTGAGCTTGTGTGTTATGTCAGGTTTTGGGCCACCAAACTCCTAGAAAGACACAAAGGTAGTTAGAATCCAGGGGAGAATAACCAGGTCACAACAACATGACATGTAAGAAAAATTGGAAAAAGTATATTGTATTTCTTTCTCTAGAATAAAAAAGACTGATGGACCATGAGAACAGCCTTTGATTTTATTTACAGCAGCCTTTTACAGGAATTATTTGTTCTCTGTGGTAGATAAAACAGATTTGCTCTGGAAAATTCATATTAGACCTTAGGAAACAGCTTTCTGACTCTGAAGATGGCAAAACTGATGTTTTGAAAGGGCTGTTGAGTCTTCATCACTGAAAATGTTTAAGAATGGGTTTAAGAGGAACACCTCTTAAATTAAACCTGCCTAGAGAGAGGGCAGAGACCTTCCAAGGCAATCTTATTTTCCACTGATTCCCAGACACAAATGTCTGCAAGCTGTGGTTTCAGGGCCATGCAGGGCAGGAGATGTCTTTGCAGCACAAGAATATCCCTGCCTTACCTCCCATAGGTAGCAGCACACCTAAGGTGATACATCACTGTGCTGGAAGCTGCGGTGTCAAGCCAGGTTCCCTCATGTGCTCTGGTTTTATTCTCACAGCCTAACACTATTCTTTGGCACCTGTGCTGCAGTCAGTCTTCTCCAATACAGTCAGTTTTTTCCTGTGGAAATGCAGAGAGGTGTTAAACATTTTTTTACCAAGTCTTTTACTGTCCTTGTTTTCTCCATTCTTTCTACAGTTGATAGTGAGTAATGATGAAATTTAGCTTAGCAGAGAGTTTTTCCTGAAGATGTAATCTTTTGGAATTGTGTTTAGATTTTCTGGAGTCCCCAGTAAATTAGAGCATTTGGCTTTTCCATTGTTTCAGAACTAATTATTGAAGTATCTAAATGTTCAAGGACATAAAAATGTACAAATGGGTGTTAGTTGAATGGATGTAGTAAGATATTTTCTGGCATGAAAAGCACAGTATTTATGAGTTAATTTAATCAGAGAAGAAAAATATTGAGTAGGTGATGAAGTAAAAATGATGACTGTGTATTATGTTTTGCCATGCAGCTGAACAAACACATTCAATGACAGACTTTGGCAGGAGCTGCAAAGATGTTCTTGACAATGGCATGAATAAATATTAGGTGCCATACACAATTCACTGCATTCCAGGCCTTGAGCAAAACCAGGTGAGCTTTGCCTGGAAAACTTGGATGAAACAATGTAAGCATGTTGGGGAAATGTAAACATCTACAGTATTCTCCCCAGCTGCTTTGCTATAACATTTTCATTTGCATCAGCAACAAATGTCATTTTTTATCTACTCTACTTTCATTGCACTTCTAGGAACCAATTAAACTCCCAGCTACTTTAGAGTTTGTGGTAGGCACTTCACTAATATTGCCCAAATGAAGGACTTTATACTTGCTAAACAAAGTATATTGATCAGGCTTCATTTCCATTGCTGCAACTAGTTTACAAAAATAAAAAGAAAAATAAACACTTTGATATACTTACTGGCCAATAAAGAAGCAGAAAGGTATCTCCTAATAATTTAAAATGGAAATTAGAGGCTATACAACATGTATGTAGGCTATTAAAAGAATAAGTATGACAATATGGAGGAGAATTTCCTTTTAAAGACTGTTTTTTCTCCAAAGCTGGTTTATAGTCATAGTCTCTTGCTAAAACCTACAGCAGTATTGGTAGCTCAAGCACACTTGACTGCTGAGGAGAAAAGGGAGATCAGAACATCCTGTAGTGCTCTACACTTTATTCTGACTCCACTGAGTGAAATTTAATTCAAGGTTGGTCCTTACATCTTCAGCATTCAGAGGGCTGGGGCTGGCAGTACTGTTTTTCATCTTCATTTTTTGTAATCCTGAGAATATTCTCAATTTTGTTGGAACAATAATTTCCACTGACAAAAATTAAACTTAATGTGGAAGTTTCTCTCATTAGTTCTATTCTCTACTGATCTCGTTTGCAAGTGCACAATGCTCATTTCAGAAGTAGTGTTCTTAGGAGTAAGCCTCCTTCTGTGTCACTCCAGAAAGCAATGGGCACAGTCTACCTGGAATCTTTAAGCTGCTGTGGCCTGATGGTTCTACAAGGGATAACAATGTCTCTCCTTTAGAACATGATGTGTTTGTGTGCCTGGGATTCATCAGTGAGTCCCAGGAAGAATAAGCCTGCAACAGAGAAATCACTGGCCTAGCTGGGAAGGAGAGAAGACAGTTCATGTCACTTCTGCAGTTTCTTTTCTGAAATGAGTCCCAGACATAACTCAGAGCAGCTTCAGGCTCTTTGACCATCTATAGCCCCATAGGTATGTTTTAGAAGCTAAGGATAGATGTGGTGTTAAGCTACCCAGCCCACAGCTCCCCTTTTTAACTTGTTCTCCCTATTCTGTGAGGGATGTGAGAGTTTGTGAGGATGTAAAAACTGTAAGAACTTCAAAGGGACTGGGCCTGGCACATCTTATTTATATTTTTTTACTGAAAATAATATTTACTGGAAATAAAAAGAACAAAGTGAAAATCCATCTTGTCTATTTGGCTTTCTCTCCTCTGATCCTCTCAGAAGTGAAATGCTTAAAACACAGTGAGTGGAGCAGCAAGCAGACTACAGTGACATACTGGTAAAAAAGTTTAAAGGCTATTTTTTAATGAATGGAGTTTTTACATGTCAAGATGATTGATATTAAAGGAGGAGCAAAAGTAGGTCTCTTGCATCTAGAACAGTTTTGTTAGCTGAGGATTTAATGCTGTATTGCTCTCTGGGATTGTAATTCTGCATTTGAGTGTGTGCCTTACAGATTTCTTCTCTAAGTTTGTGGAGAATGCTAATTTGCTCAAAATGACCAATATATCTTTTGTATCATATGTGTTCCACAGCTGTTGGCTGCTATTATTAAACAATTTGGACAGTAATTTTATGGCTCAAAAAGATCCCAGAAAGGGAGATCAGGAGGCATCCTGATTTGTTTGCAGTTGTATATTTTATAAAAAAAGTCAAGAGTTTAATCTGAGCCTCAGTTAAGAGATGACTGCATCACACATTATTATGCCTATTAGAACTGTATCAAAATAGTGGAAGCTCTTCTGGACTTATTATGCCCCATGGATGGACATACATGGATGAATTTTCAGGTACACTGGGCAAGCAGAGAACTTAGCTTTTTAAAAAAAAATGGAATATACTTTGGGAATTCTAGACCTAAATACAATCTTGGTGAAAAGCCTGAAAATTTGGAGCCCACAGTTTGAATCAGATTGTATGTTTGCTTTATTTATTACATTAACTGTCTGGAGATGCATCACTTGTGTCATATCTCACCAGGACCTTGACAACTGGGATAGCAGTCCAGGAGCATCAGCAGCATGTGCATGGCATCTGTGATTGTCAGATGTGTGTGTTGGACACCCAGAAAAAGCATTGCTTTAAGCTACCTTTTCTGAGATATTTTGCAAATTTTGCCTATCTGTTGTTATGCAGGAGGTCAAAGCATATCCCTTCTGAAAGAATTCCTCACTTAGAGAGGAATGCTTCAGTGAATGGTTGTGAATCAGCTACAGGAAAAACAATAAAATATTTGCATATATGAATCTTGATGCAGAGGTTGCTGTCTTATTTTACAAATTCTAAGTGAAACATTATTTTGAAAAAAAAAAAAAAAGATATCTCTAGCTGGTTAGACAGTTCCAAATCTGGAATATGTACTTGAAGATTTTATCCTGTAAGTCTTAACTGCAGAGCTTAAAGCATCTAGAGGCAAGACTTTGAGCAATAAAGCTATGGTTCCTCATAAGTATATTTTCAGGGGAGCAAACAATTATCGATGTAAAGCCCATACAAATTTCTGTAAACATTAATGAAAGCTGTGTTGGTAAGTTAAAAGGTAAGCAGATTGAGTGCACAGGAGCAACTCTGAGCCTGACTTCAGGACCAGAATAAATGAGCCCTTCAGTTAGGAGAGATATGAATACCCTCAGAACATGAAAGGGACGAGGGACAATTGCTCAATCCTTTTGGTAAACTTACATCTCCTCATGCAATCTACGTGCTCCTGGAGACATTGCTTAGATATTGATATTTATCTTGTTTTGTTTCCTGTATGTCATCTGTGGCAACACTTGAATAAATTTGATAGAAGAATAAATGGGTTTTTAAATCTCATGGTTATTCTAGTATGTTCAACTGATTATGAGAAAATAGTTTTTAGTTATTTTATTCATCAAATACAACAGAACAGTTTCAGAAAGCACTTAAATGCAGATATTTAAATAGCTTTAGGTTTAGCTATTGCATCTGCAAATACCTCACTTTTTCAAGTGTCATAGCCATATTTTGAAAGATTGTGAAAGTTAACTGCAGATTTTATTGCAGGGTATTTAGAATTACAGTTAATATTTGTAATGATGCCTGTTCCTTTGATTAACTTTGGTACTGACTGGGACTTAAATGTGATTACTCTGCCAGAAAGAAAAGTTCTTTTCTCTTTATGGTTCCTCTCTATTTCTACAGAGTTAGAGAAATGGTTCAATTACTGAAAATACCAGAACAACTGGTGACCTGTATTCAAATCTTTTCACCTGCATCTTTGTGTGGTGAAGGATTTGTCGACTCAACATTGCATTGCATTGTGCTAATAAGCTGATATTTTATATTACTTTGGGCTCAGATTTACAAAGGTTCTATAGAAGCAATTGTTTTGTAGCTCTTTCTCAGGAATATTTTATACACAAGCATCAGTAATGACTTCTAATTTTTGGTTAATTAATGATACCTGGCTGATCACAGTACAGGAAAGACTCTCTTGGTCTGTATCTTGTAGTCTTGAAGAGATACGAGCAAATACGACCTTGTAGCTGGTAGATTGTGAGCTGTATGAATGGAGAAGGGACTTTACAGACATGAAGACAATTTCTGGTTGCATTATTGCATGAATGCCTCTTTAAGGATTTTAGTCCTGGAAAAATCATTCTGTGTTACATTTAGCACAAAATAAATTCAAGTCAAAGTGTTATTTCCAAGAGATGAATTTTAGAAAACATGTGGGTCCCCATTTTCTTAAGATCCTCGGTTGGTCTGGACTCGTAAGCCATAGAAAAAACCCACTCAATTTCTCTAAGCTACTGTACAGTTTCTTGGCAACTGATGATAAACAGATATGGCTTGTTAGGAAATCTGTCTGCCTTTTTCTCTTTCTTATTTTAGATGTAATCTGGAATGAAAACCAATGCTGTCATACAGGCTCCAAAAATAACAAAGCAAATAATATTTATAATATAACTTGGGATGTAATATGAGATTAAGTCTTTAGGCTTAGCCATATTACAGAAAAAAAGTTGTAGCATGAGTTTTCCAATTCCAGGCAACAATGGCAAAAAATCAGACTCCATGCATTGCCTCCTTCCTGCCCATTTGCCCCTGGATAAGAACAGAAGCTGCTTTCTAAACCCAAGTACTTTGAAGCTGCTGTGATACATGACAATATAAAACTCTAAGACAGCCTTGGATCCCTATCTCAGATCCTTGTAGATTTAATAAACAGAGAAGGGAAGTGTGATTTGTTACTTGTCTGAATAAAGACAGGGCACTACCCTTTATGAGAGCTGGAAATAGCTGAATGGGAACTTTGAGTCAAAAATAAATTTTATGAACTTTCACCATCCTCTTGTGAACCTGGAAGTCATTAACACCATCAACACCAACCTATGGATATTGACAGATATTTAAAAAGAGAGAGAAGCTGAGATTTGGACCAAATGGCAATACCCAGTGAAAACTCAGCCATAGAGATACCAATCATGAATACAGATGCTAGGGAATTGTTTCACAAGTCGATATGTTAGCAAAGGACAACCAGCAAATAAGAAGAGATGCAGGCAGACGCTAAGGAAGAGCTCAGGAGCAGAGCAGGGAACTGAGGGGAAGGACAGATTAGGGAAAAGTGTGTAAAGAGTTTTTGTTCTTATTCTGATTTTGCATTAATTCTTCATAAGCCTGGTTGTTTGGAACAAGATATTTTGAATTATATAAATTCCTCCTACTGACAGAAGTTACCCTAGAGATCCCTAAATGTGGGATAATTTTAGCTGCTGTTTTTGTCATTGAGAGAATTTCAACCAGATTTTGTCTGAATGCCATTAATTTTTTTAAAAATCACAAGAATTTTATGTTAGTGATTTTATGTTCTAATGAAATTAATTTGATACAGGAGCCTGTAAAATTTTGTTTTTTGTGTTTTCTGGAAATTATTCTTTCTGTGTTCTAAAGTAATTAAAATATTTACCAAACCCATAAGACACCTCCTTCTTGCTGCCTTGGATTCTAACTCTAGTATCCTCGGAGGATACTGGGTATTTCAAAATGTATCCAAATGTAAATTTAGGTTTTGAAATACCCAAGTACCTCAGTAATTATTGATGAATAGTACTGTGTAAAAATCCTAATATGCTGTTCTAATGGAGTCAAGAATTTTGAGTAAATTGTGAATTAACTGCAAAATAACTTGTCTAAGAATTTGATCTGTATTTTTTTAATGACAATTAATCTTGAAGAATTGTGGGAAAACCAAGAAAACAGCAAAGAATCTTCTTAGCAGTCCAGGATTTTCTAGGGAAGCCTTATTTCTCTGCCAAAAGTTTCCCATATAACTATTTTCATCCTTCTTTAAAGGATAGATGGCTCTCATCTTGAAGTACAATTTATTGCAGATTTTCCCCCACAAAAGTGAGTTAGTTTCAGGTGGGAAATTCTATCATACAGTAATAATTTTTTTTTTGAGGGGGGAAAAAAGCCTGCAAAAAATCTTGCTATTGCACTATAGTAAGAACATATAATTAATAAAGCTGTGAAGCAAAATAGTCTGCTGCAGCCCTTAAACCAAATAAATTCACCATAAGCATGAAAAATTCTGCAAGAAAATAGTATTAAAGTTAGTAATTACTTGAAATGTACTTACAGTTCCTTCAGTTGCTTTGTTTAATGAATACATTTCAAACACCACTGGCACACTCAAAGATTGACTTGAACTCTCTCTTTGCATTGCTTTGTAGTTAATGGCAAACAGGACTTTAACCTTACCTCCCAAGCTCTGTATTACTTCTTTAACTGGCTAAATAAGTACCTGGTACAGTTTAACTGTGCAGTTTCATTTTTCTTCTATTTCAGCAATGATGTTTAGAGGGTTTCTGTCCTCCACTGATTTTTACTGACCCACACCTGCTTCTGTAGTTGTTTTGATACAAATCTTTTTAAAGATAGGAAAAATAGATAAGGAGCAGGTTCAGATTAAAATGTTCCTAGCTTTTATCTACTTTTCAGTGCTATTTTAAATTGAAACCCAGTTTCTTGAGCCAATTCCTGGGTGTCACTAGAAACAATCATGTCAGCACAAGGGAAAGGATGGGGCAGGAATGAGGGTTGTGAGCAGAGAGAGAGTGAGAGTTCCTTATTCTGGAATTGTCATTGAAAAGCATTAGAAACTATATCTGTATAGCAATCTAAAGCAGAAAAAAAAGATTTGGCACCAGAAACTTAGTTCAAAAATACAAGAAAAAGAAGAGAGCAGTGATTAATTCACTAGAAGTACAGTAAGATCACATCAGCTCACCAGCTCACATCACTGCACCTGTTCCCCAGTTTTTGGCACAGCATAAAATAAGTGATTAAATATTTCTCTATATTATCTGGTCATGCACGTGTATGAGAACACACATATGCAAGCAGGCACATGTGCAGGTATCTTCTTTTCCCTCCTGGTTATGGTGCTTGGCACAGGAACTGAGTGAAAACAGGCAGTGGAGGTGGCTGCTAACATGCAGGATGTTGCTGGATCCAGTCCTGTCAGCAGCAGCCAGAGAAGGAGACTGCTAGAAACAAGGGCTTGGGTGTGGGTTTGACTTAAGATATGTATCTGCACAATTAAACTGAAGAAAATATATTCCTTTTGGATGGAACTGTGACAGGTTCTGTCAACTGTAATTCTATCTGTATAATTTTTTGAGATAGTGTGTCTAAACAGGGATGTAAACTTTTGAAGTGGCCTAACCCCCTTCCCATGTGTATTCTGCAATAAGCAAGCACCCACTCAGAAACATAGAGATCTCACTCTTGATCTCCCTAATTGGAATTGAGAATATCTAGATGATAATTATTTTCTGTGGGTTCATATGACTACCTCACATGATTGTTACATGATTTGCCTTCTAAAGTTTTAATTGTATGTCTTTTATTAAGGTTATATTAATTTTTTTCTAAGTCTTGGAAGTAAGAGATTGGTTTAATAGATTTTCCAGGAGCTGTTCAGGTGATTTCCTATTGTTATGAGGCATGTATCATCTCCCAGTTATTTTTGTTTGAGCACAAAAATTATTGTCTGCCTTCAGTGGTAGCTCCTGTCCTGTTATAGCTGCATGTGTGATTGCTGTAACATTGAAACCTTGTCCGGAGGGCACCTTTTTAAAGTCAGTAGATTTGTCTTTATACTTCTATGGAGTTTGTGTGAACAGAACTAGGGAACAGAAATCCAACTTGTACTTTTTTAAAGTGCTATTATTTATTTTAAAAATAATTTATTTGACAAATCATAGTCATGGCTAGATCCTGTTTGAATGTTTATGTGGAAAACACCTCTTTTCAGTTTGGCTTTTGGCATCCCTGGATGCACCAAGAATCCTTTGGAGGATATGTCCCATACTGGGACAGCTGCCCTGCCTGCAGGATACATGCAAGCAGCAGATCTTCCACAGCTGCTCTTTGCTAAACAACTGGGGGCTCACCATGAGCCCAAAGCTTGCTCAAGGTTTTTCTGCCTGCTACTTACCCCCCTGCATCTCCCAGCTCTGCCCTCTCTGTTCTGTACTTCAGTGTGTGAGGAGTGATGGAGTCATCTGCAGCAACCCAGTTCTCTTAGACACTGACCAAGCCAGAGATGCTCCCAGGAGCTGCTGTGCTGGTAGTGATTGAAAGGAAGGGTGGCTGCCCAGCAGAGCTGGGGCACAGGAAGCACTTTTGGTGGAGTAAATGCCAGTGAGGTAACAGTGGCTCCAGATGTGTGAATCAGCCCTGGGTGTGACATGCAGGTGACAAAGCTGCAGATTATTTGTCCTCAGGTGTTCCTTTCCATGTGGACTATGCAGGCAGGCAGCCTGGTGTGGGTGATAGGAGAACTACTGGTGGATTCACAGAACTTTTCTGACAGGTGCTTTCCACAGTGCAACCATATTATTTCTGCAACCTGCTGGCTTAGGGAGCAAATTTCTAGTTGCTTTACATCCTAACCAGCCGTACTGCTCTAGAAATTTCCTTATCAGTTTTGCAGGATGTTGTATTCATGTTTGCACTACCTGTGCAGCCTCATCAACACTGTACTATCTGATGTGAAGGCTATTAGCTCAGCTTCAATTATTTTTGTTTATTGACATGATAATTTTTTTCCAGACCTATAAAGTTTTCAATATGCACTGATTTCTCATCTGTCAGCTCTTTGCACAAAAAACCCCATTCGAATAGCTGTTAGTCTTTTCCTTATTCATCAGCAACTCTTTTTGTTGTTGTGGTTGTTGCTGTTTTTTGGGGTTTTTTTTTGCCAATTTCCAAATTGACAAAAAATACAAGAGTTCAAAACTATTGCATTGAAGTCCACCAGTGCTGGATTGAGTTTTGAACAAGACAAACTTTATAATCCTTAGATAAAGTGACAAGGTAGAAAGTAGCTGATAAATGGCTGTTATTCTGTTCTTCTTAGACACAGAAGACAGAAATAATTTTCTCTAAATGCAGTGCTATTATTATTAAGCTACTCAAAAAAACAGATCTCTTCTCCCAAGCTGGAGATGGTACCTCTGCTGGGTTATCATTTTATGTGCTTATGTATGTATGAACTGCAGGTGACTATTCAATAAATCCATTTTTCTTGTCATTAATATTAAAAGATTTCCAACTTCCACTTGCATGCTTTATTTATGATCAAGTTCTTGCAATCAGAAATGTGATCTTTAATAAAATGAAATGTATGTGTCTGATGGAAAGAAGCATTAATCATGCAGAAAGCAACCAATACACATTTATTTCCTTTTGCCATATTGTCACATTGCATTTCTATAGGTTAATCATGATTTGTAAGAACTATGTAAACATATTTTCAGAAAAGTGCTCTCCTTTAATGCACTGTGAGTCAAAGTAAAGAGTATGTTCAGTCTCCACTTCTATTCAGGGAGCAGGGCAATCCAATGCCCATTTACCTCTGCTTTCCTTCTAGGTATTTCTATTATCTTGCATGTTGTGGATTCAAAACATATAGACATGAAGTTCCCTAAGGGATATATTTTAAACATCAGTACCACAGTGAAGTGATTCTAATTTTCTGTAACCTTACTGAAAGTTAGCCCATTCTTTGTAACACTAATTAGTGCTCCCATGAATGCATAGAAATTATTTGTATTGATATTTCATTTATTTGCATTATTCTATCATGATTAATACCCACCTCCTGCAAAAAAAACTGATTTGCAAGTTTGTTAATATTGTGCTTAAACCAACTTGGGATGCTTATTTAGCAATAAACTCATTTTAGTGCTTAGTCTTTTGGCAAAGAACATTTTCAGACTAATGTTTTCACTGGGTAAACTACACTATATTTAAATCATATAAAAATGAATCACATAAATTTAAAAATTACATTCACAGCAGAGCTGTACCAGGCAAGAAGGTGTGAATGAAAAATGACTGAAAAAATTCTTTGAATAGTTGCATTCATTTCTACAGGAATTAATTGCACTTATCATTATTTCCTTTTGTGTTCACTGTCATCAACTGCCACTAATCAGCCAGATCTCACAGACCCACCCAAATGTAAAGTGACCCACAGAGTCTTCATCCCAGGCTCAATTTGGCACTGCATGCACAGCTGACTGCTGTTCACTGTTCAGGAAGCAGAAAAAGCTTAACAGGCTCAGACTTGCCTTGGCAGCGCAGCTCAGCCCTCAAATGCTGAGCAGTTTGTGTTACCTAAGCAGATGAAAAAATGAAAATCGACAGCACAAAGGCATTTAGTGCTGGATGTGTGTGCCAGCCTCAAGGGTGGGTATAACAGAGCTATTCCCATCACCTGTTCCTCCTGCTCATACAGCCTCAGCTGCATGCATCATAATGTTCCCTGGATGCTAGATGAAGCTGCAGGAGCCTGAGGTAGTCCTGGTGCTGGAAACACTGTGGGGCTTTGGCACAGGAATGGTTTTAATGTGCTGAGCATGATCACCATAAACATGTAGTGCCTAACTTTAGGCACAGGTAAGCCTGAAAGCTTAGGTGCCCTGAGATTGATGGCTGGGATGCTGTGGGTGGGTGTGGGCAACTGAGGATCTAAGCTTTGAACTTGGATGCTTGCAATGGCAACAGGATCCTATATCCACCTGAATCCCATCCTTAGCCTTCAGTGAGCTGGGAGACTGCTGCTCTGGGAAGAGCCCTAAGGACGAGACCCTTAACAGTTGTAAGCTGGCAGAGTACCACTGCGTGTATTGAAGCTCACGTAATTTACACTGCAGGAGGATCTGGCCCTCTGTCTTTAGCTGGAGTCCTTAGTCAAATCAGCACCTAGCCAGTATTAGAGGCAGCTCATTATGGAGGAGCCATCTTCACCCATGCTCTCTTTCTGGGACACCTTATCTTGTTCTTTCATGATTTCTGAGGCTGCACCAATGCCGAGTAGAGGTCACTGCCACTTAGGAAATAAGTTTTGTAGACTGAAGCTGCACAACAGAAACTCTGGCATATGAGGCTGCTCTCTGGGCCGGGGCTGTGTGTGCCTGGGAGGAGGGATTTGCAAAGCTGTGCAGCTGACCAGGATGAATAGTTGTACAATCTAAGGATCTTTCTCTTCCTTTCTTTTTATTTTTCCCTTCCCCACATTTATTTTCTTCATCTCTTCCTTTCTTGCTTAGTTAAAGAGTAGTTCCTATTCTGACGCCTATTCCGGATCCATTTAGGACTTGGTGAAATACAGAGCTCCAGGTACAGCAAGACAAGCAGAGCTCTTGAATAACTGATGGCTGAAAGGCACTATTTGGCAGTGCTAATTGTACACAGAGTAGTGCCCAATGGCACCCCTCTGTCTAATGACTTGTCGTTGCATATATTTTAGAACCCTTTGTTAGTCTTGAAAATTTGCTTATGCTGATACCCAAAACTCAAAGTTGGCACCACAATTTTAATTGAATTGTGAAAGTATTCCAAGACTCTCCTTCATCTCAATAGTGCCTGTGATGAATTCCCTAGAACTAATAAAACCCCCAAGTGGTCTTCTCAAAGTGCTGTTGTGTATAGCTTCAAATTACAGACCAGAAGTTTTGCATGATTTTATGCAGTAGATGTACTCTCAGAGAAAGGACTCCGGTAAAGTAACTAATTTACTTCAGAGAAAATCTCATAAACCTTTCCCATCACTTTCTTACAATAATAATAGCAAAAAAATTCAAAGGTGTTGAAGAGCAGTTTAGAAGCAGCCCTGTTTTAAGACTGTTTAGACGTAAGCAAAAAACAGAGAGTGATTTTGTCCATGCTTTGAACACAAGGTAGTTTTGCTTGCATTTTACAAGTGAGGCTGTTGTTGTGAATTTTAAGTGACACTTTCTTTTTGCCATCAATATCCATCTTCTGTGGCACATAGAGCTGACAATAAACTTCAGTGTGAGTTTGGTACATTGTGCCTTTATTTGTGCATTTCTTCTTCAACCAGAACTGAATAATTAAAAGATTCCCACCTTCCCAGCAGCTGGGAAGGTGAACTTAGTGTAGAAAATTTGCTCATGTTATTGTACTTCTGTGGCTTTTAGAATTCGTGTACAATAACTCAAATAAGGCACTTATTAGAGAGGTAGCGCTGAGATATACTGATCATACTGATAGAACTATGATGATATAATTATACCACTCTGGTAATATGAGTACATTTTCTTGCATAAGCAAGCCTCAAGTCAAACCCTTAACATTATTAAATTGTACTTTTGCATTATGAGCAGTAACATTATACAGAGTTTCAGACATTAGAAATATTTAGTCTGTTCACAGGGGGCTAGAACAGGATTATATCCTTAGAGTGTAATAGTGCTTTGTTTCTTCTAATTTTAGATGTCTCAGGGGAATGGAGCTTTCACCATTTCTGTAGAGACACTATTTCACAGCCCATAGATCTTTCTGTCAGGAATATTCACCTTACAGTCTCACAAATTTTTTCTTCTATGTAAGTTCGGTAGCATTTCTAGCTTCCCTGGATAGCTTTATATGAGAGAGGTGAAAGGAGAGTAATTACAGAGAGAGAGAGCAAAAACAGTGAAGTCTGAAGAAAGCTCTAAATTACTTCCCCATTAAAAAAAAATACAGCACCACAGACTGAATGTTGCTCTCATCAGCACCTTGAACAGTTCAAATTCTGTTATGATAAATGTAAACTTAAAAGGATCTTAATGTCAAATGGAGCAGGAATTAAAAAAAAAAAAACCAAGAGAAATTTCATCTAGAGATAAGAGTAAAATATTGCTTTGATTTGATTCACTCTAGTAGATTTCCTCCCTTAATCTGATATATCTGCTTTAAACCTTGAGGAATTTGTGCTGGTTTCTAGAGAGCAAGACCTTGCAATGAAACGGAGAAGCGGGAGTTAACTTTAAAAACATACTGGCTTTCTCCCAAGCAGTGAGTGCTGACAAGTATAACCATGTTACTAAAATCACATAAGGAATGTGATATATTAAATAAAAACATGATCATCTACAGCCAAAGTAGTTTGTACTTTATCCATGAAAAAGCATCATGTTACATCAATCTGTCCAAAAAAAATGGGGCACATCAGAAAACAATGTTAAGAAGGCTTTTAAAACACATCATTGAAATTACAGCACCTTTAAAAATAAACAGCACTGAATACCAACACAGGTAAAATGTCATTGTGAAGCCCAGATCTCAAATTCAACGGCATGCTTTATAGCTTTCCAGTGTGTGATAAAATCTGTTCACCAGATGTACTATCTGTCTCCTGTGCAGCATACTTGAGCATCATCTAGGTCTGAGGCCCATTTATTTCATGTAAATGCCTTTCCTGTGCACACCTTAGGGCACCCTAATTCTCCATTTTATTTCAGGCACTGTACAGGGTACCATCTGGTAGTGTTGAGCTCATCTCATTTTATTGCACTATTGCAGGGGCTATATCCAGCCCTATAGCATTCTTTCAATGAAGAGAGAGTTCAGTTACTGCCAGCTATTTATTTTTGCCAGAAACAATATACACATGCAGAGTTCACATGTATATCTGTCTCACCTGAAAAGCAGGTCACCCCACGTGGTTAAAAATAACTAAATAAATAGTGACTTGCTGATATCAGGTACAGCAGCAGTTCTGGCATGACTCTCTTTGGTTGAGAGTAGGAGATCTTACTCCTCCAAGTAATGATGTCTCTCCAGTATCTTACTTTTATTAGTTCTACTAAAATGAGGGGGAAAAAATTATGTCACACCTTAAAAAAAGCACCTTACAGGAATAGCTTAATATTTAAAGGTAGCAATATACCTCTCAACTGTACTTTGTTACAAAGTTCGTTTGCTATTTTAGGCACAAATTTACTTCCTTATGTCACATTTCCACTTGTTTATTCTTGTAAATTATTGCCATTAAAAATTTTGAAATTGAAGTTATAGAAAACTTTATACATTTCTAGTTTCTTCTTCATTGTCTGCCATTTTTAATAATTTCTTCCTTTTGAGTCTTTGTCACATATGTTAATGGACTGCTTTTTTAAAAATTTCTTTCATACCAGCAATATGTGGTCTTGGTTATTGCTACTAGACATCTAACTACCTGCTTGGGCCTACAAATGAGAGAGTTGGAAGTCTAAGTGATAATAATTACTCCCATGGCTTTAATGTGCAAAAAGGGAGCCTGATTTTTCAAACTAAAAATTTTGCTGGCAATAAGTTTGAAGTATGTCAGGTTTGAAAGTGCAATGCTGTTGTCTTCTGTAGAGCCTAATTCTACTTTCCTGTAAACTCTGCTGGTTTCAGAATGGCTGCATGTCATTAAGGCAGACCAGAATTAACCTCACTGCTGCAATTCTAGCAACGTTGGAGAGGAAAAAATCCCACCTTAACTTAATCACAGTGGAAACATGATGGGAAACATTCAGCACCAAGTTAGATGCCATACAACTAAATACACAAGTTTCTTAGATGTGTGAAAGCGATTCCATTCTTGATGTCAATGTCAGCATGAATGAAAAAAAATTAACTGCTTTTCTCTCCTAGGTTTTTCTTAAACTATTTAAATCACATTTTCATTGCATCCCCTTCCCCTAGTGTTTTCTCCCTAGGCAACATCAAGGGCAGAGTAAGGTTATTTGAATGCAGCATAACACCATCCCTCCTCCCTTCATCTTTAAAACTCTGTCTTCTCTTTGGAGCAGTAGTTGGATAGGATATTATCCTTTGAAGAAATATGTGTAAGTGTCACTTGGGAGCAATAGTTGTGTTAGGCAATGCTTCTAGATGGAGCTCGGGCAGTGTAGATTCTGTAGTGATCACAGCAAGGGGTGGCATTTGTCCTTTCTCACCCTGGGCAATGGCAAAGTTTCCCATCTAGTGAAAAGCAGAAATGTTCCAGTATGGTTCCAGGCCTTATGCACACTCTGGCTGCTGCTATTTCACTGGTACCACTCATGTGCCATTCTTTTCAGCTGTGAAAACCTGGATGAAACATTCATGTGACTGAATGCTCCCAGGAGCTGGGCAGTGTCAGTTCTGATCCATCCTCAAACAAGGCAACAGATGAAAGAATTTGAGGGGAGGGGAGATGTGAAAGTATTAATTTTAGATAAATATTTGAGCTACACAGCTGCCATTTCCAGTGCTGGAAATTGCTCTCTGTCTATAATCTGCTGCATATGACAAGTAGATGACAATGGACTGCTTCAGAAAATTGCTTGTCTCATCTCTGGTGAGCAGCATCATAAAAAAAAAAAATTCACTGTTAAATGCATTCTCCCATTTCTTCTGACTTCCTCAAGTCATTGATTACTAGTAGCCACAGCATGGCACTAATAGTCATGTCTGAAAATCCCACTCCAGATAAATAAATTATAACATAATAAAGCTTTAAAAAGGTGGAATTATGTTCCTTAGTGTGAATTCTCTATGGTTTTAGTTCACTGGCAATGACAAATGTAGGTAGATTCACCTGGATTAGCTGTCTGTGTTGATATAAAGGACAGGTGAACAGAAATAATAACTCTCTTTATCATACATTGTTGTAGGAAACGTTTATTTTTCTGTTTTCAGTCTCAGCTGAAATTGAGAGTACTGGATTGTGACTAGACAAGCTGTGATTCTTCACAGCCTAAGTATGTTTTTTCTGGTGGATTGTAAATCAGTAAAAGTCTCAAAAACAAAACCCAAAAAGCCTTCATATTTACAGAATCACAGAATCACAAGGTTGGAAGAGACCTTCAAGATCATCAAATCCAACCCATGCCCTAACACCTCAACTGAACCATGGCACCGAGTGCCACATCCAGTCTTGTTTTAAACACATCCAGGGATGGTGACTCCACCACCTCCCTGGGCAGACAATTCCAATACTTTATCACTCCTTCCATAAAAACTTTTTCCAGCCTATATTTCCCTTGGTGCAGCTTGAGACTATGTCCTCTGATTCTGTCAGTTGCTGCCTGGAGGAAGAGACCAAGCCCCACCTGACCACAACCGCCTTTCAGGAAATTCAAGTAGAGAGTGATAAGGTCACCTCTGAGTCTCCTTTTTCTTAGACCTCCATCTCCTTTAGCTTTCAAGCCACTTGTTCTGTAAAATTGTTAATGACAATCTTCACCCCATCAAACAGTTCATCTCAATAATTCCAAATACTTTCATCTGTAAAGAGCCAAGTGTCTGAACAAGTCACCATAGACCTTAGAGGAGTCAGAGCTCAGAAATTCTGGTAGATAACTGAGTACTGAGATTTTCTATATACCAAGAAATGATGCTTTAAGGAAGGGAAGAGAACTTGGCAAGGTGTGATAGACAGGTGTGGGTGCAGCAGGGTACCAGACAATATCTGTTGAAGGGCTGGAGCCTTAAATATAATTAAGACTGTTCATTTGGCTTAGCAAAAAGAGAACTCGTAGATTTTTATTGATAAAAATGCAAATGTAATAATTTGAACTAAAAGGGGAAACATAATGGCACACACTCATATCTACATTTATTTTCCATTAGCAAAATGCTAATTAGCCATTAATCATTTGATAATGTATATGTAGCAAAAAGCAGCTCAAAGTCAAATTGTCTAAATAAATAGCACAGTAGCCAGTCAAGGTGAAAAATACCATGATTCTTTTTTTAAAAAATAGAAACTATTGTTTCCCCTCACGGAAATCATAGCTGTGGCATACATACAGATATGGCACTGGGGATTATGTCCAAGTAGTCAATCTTTTCCTACAAGTGGCTGCAGTTAAGTGGAAGGAACACTGAAACAAACTTACCCATCTTTGCAATCAAACTAGGAGAAAACTGTCCTGGGATTCATTGGACAGTGGAATTTGAAAGCATCACATTCCTGCAAAGGTTTCCTCTGAGCTGGTTTCCTGGTGCAGTGACTTCTGCTCTGAGCTAATTTCTGCTCAGCTCCCACTGCACATTTTTGCATTCATAGGCCCCTGGAGTGCTGTGCAGCCAGACCTGCCAGCATTGCCTGTTTATTTCAGTCTCTGGTATGATATTGAAAGTAACATCTCAGCCTGGAAGTATATTAAATGAAGTGTGAATGCAAATTACTACCAAACCATCTTTTCTATTTTACAGAAGGTTCTTGTTTGATTGGTTCATTTTACAAGACTTAATTCTGTAGGATGGGCTAGGCATTTTTCCCATTATAAAAAATCCCTAATAACTAGTTCCATATCTGAGACAGTGAAGATTAAAATCAGCCATTGTGTAGTATATGAGAAGTAACTATTTTTCATAGGGTTTTTACTGTACATTTGGGATTATGATTTCATATTATGCAAATGCTTTTTATGAAACCATAACACATAAGTGTGTACTATTGTTAATACACATTTGCAGCCTAGCATGTGAGGCCTCCAAAAGAGCCATTCTGGTGTCTTCTCTCATTGTGTATTATGAATAATAAACAAAATGTAGTTAGACATATTCTATATTACAGAACAATAACAGTAAAAATTACATCCTGTCATTAATATGCATCAACAGCGTATCCTGGTAGCTAAAAAAACATCTCAATGTGAATGCATGTTAAACAAAAAGAAAAAGTTGTCTAATTCACAGCAGGAACAGAGACTGTTTGGGACAGCTCTGATTGCTGTACTTGGAGGGAGGGATGGTAAACAAAATCGTTCTTATTCTTCATTTCTTTCAGCCTCACAGTGGCATTATCTTTGCCACTGCAGTCACTGCCTGCATGTTAGTTCCTGTGTCATATTTTACAAAGTACTTTAATAAGCCTCAAAATAATTGTTCTTATATTTGTTTTCTAAAGAACTTCAGAGAAGCAACTGGTGTGTGAGCAGCCTCACTGCTACTGATGTGCTTGCCTGGGTGCTCAGCTTTTTAAAAGCTCCACATGCAATGCTTATGTTGATGAGGCCATTCAGACATGGAATCACAAATAAATATTATTTCTTCTTAAATTAGTAATGAAAAAGGAAGTAATTTAGATGTTTTTCCACTTCAGTCTGTTTTTTTCACTATCGGTGCAAAAAAAATCACTATCAATAAAAAAATGTTTCAACACTTGCTTGTGATGTTATGCTGTACCCCAGATGAAATCTTTATTAGGGCACCTTCCAGGTGTTCTGGTACTGAATGAGGCTCATTCTGTCTGGTAGAGCTTCTTCCAGTATAATCCTATGTCCATATAAACTGAAATATTACAAAGACTTTGAATGCCTTTTATAAGCTGAGTTGACCACAGGTTCTGGGTATTACTACTTGAATATAGTAAAGATTTAATTAGAACTGCCTTACAACCCTTTATCATTACAAGGGAAAAAGATTAACTCAATATCAAAGTTCATTAGAAAAATATTACTTTGATTCAAACATCTGTATTTTGAAGATTCTTACAGGTATCAGTTAGAGAAGATTCCATGTCTAGATGGCATTAAAGACATGATATCTAAACTCAAGCAGATAAACACTTGAAATTACATCTTCTGTATATTGAAATTTGCCTATCTATAAAGCTCTTTTTCTTGTTTTGAGGTTTTTACCCTACTGCAAAAAATATTTTTAAAGGTAATTTCACCAGACATTGGAGACCTTAAAATGCTTTTCTATCCATATGGTTCTTTATGAACAGGTAATTTTTATCTGTGCTCTACTCAACTGCATGTTTATAAGACTGTCTGGTCTCAAAGATGCCTGCTTAAAACTATAATTGCCTTCAAATTACTAACATAAGATTTATTCATTTATCCTTTCAGTACTTTGCAACTTATTTCCATTTTTTTCTCCCTCAGTTTTGCCTCCAGTAAAATCCTACATTTTTCTAGTTTGCTGTGCTATTTGTATTAGGCATTTTCTCTTATTTGTATAAGTAAGCAGTCTTATAAGTTTGAGACTGTAAATCATTCATCCATTAAAAACTCTATTTCCTCAAATTGCAAGTTCGATTCATTGAGGAAAGAAATAAACCTTGCTGTGGAATAGAATTACGCAATGTCATGGACACATTAACATTTGGATCAAAATTTTACATTGTGTCAGCCAGTAAACAGTATAAATGGTTCAGATTTGCAATAAATAATTGTCTATTAATACCTTGGCGTGGTGTAGCAAATTAAAGTCTCACTTCAGTAAGCACAGATGTAGGTAAGAGCTGAGGCCTAAAGAAAGCAACTGCTATGCAGCATTAGATAGAAAGAGCATCATGAAGCATTACTGCCTCTTTCCAGGAACGAGAATAATGTATACAGATTTAAACAGTAATAGACGAACGTAAGGGGGAGGTAGGTTGCAAGAGTGGTTGATTCTAATCAGGCAAGATTTAGAACCATTTGTTTTAGATGCGCTGGCAGACGCTTTCCTTGCAGAAGATTAAGAGAAGCATTTTAAAATACAGCTTTGTGTGCTGTTGCATACGAAACAGAGCTCATAATTCAGCATGATCGGGACATTTGATACCCAGGGACCCCGTGGGTCATTATGTTGGGTCCATTCCTGTTGTAGTCAAACAGCCCCCAAAATATTATCTATTTATTTCTTTTGTTAAGCTGCCATATTTGGCAGCTTGCAGGTTGTTGCCAATTGTCTTGAGATTTTCACAAATTTAATTGCTAACTGAAATTTTGTAAATTACTTCAGTAACTTCCTGCCCCACAGACTGTGAGCAGATGGTCCTGAATGATCAGTATCTGAAACCCAAAGTTCAGTTTCTCAGTGTGGGTTATTTCTGTGAATGTTTTCACAAGCAGACATGCCACTACTTTAGTGCTGAAAATCAACACAAATGAAAGTCCTATAATAGATTAATTTGAAAATTTAACTATATATGAACAATTAGGTGTTAGTAATTATTTGGGAACTCCATTGCATAATATTGTCTCTCAGCTGTCTCTAGTGATAGCCCTCATGAACCATAATTGTTGTTACTCTAGTTTTGAGCATTTTTTTTCTTTTGTGTTACCAACTCAGCCCATAATCCCATAACACAATCTAGTTTGTCCATAAATTAATGGGAAGGCATAAATCAAAATATTATTCTCTGTTACATTAACTATAGAGCAATATCTTTTAGAGAAATATATTTTTAGAAGGCATCTTTGAGACCAGACAGTCTTATAAACATTTGATTGAGTAAAGCACAGATAAAAATTACCTATTCATAAGAAACTATATGGATAAAAACACAGCATCTTCTATTTCTTATATCTCCTATTATTTTCTCCTTATTCTCTCATATTTTTAATGGTTTCTTTGTCCACAAGTGTTTGAAAATACACCTCAGTGTGCAGGACTGCAAGTCCTCCATGGTCTGTGCTTGAATGGCTGAGTAATCTCTCATTTTCTTTGTCACATTGTGTTCGTGTCCTTGGTGTCCGGAGCACGAGTCAGTGCGTTTATAAGCAGAGTACAGGGTCTGTTATTTTGCAGATCTGAAGCTGTTGTGCTAGCTGCACAAGACAAGGGCTTAAAAATCTTCCCCCAGTCCAAACAAAATTTGGGTGTCTGCTCTGAGGGAGCAGAAGAACGCTCTGCTTTCTGCATTGCCTTGTGCAGTGGGACTGGTGAAAGGGTTAGAAGTGTACCCATGAGAGCCTCTGTGCTTCAGAGCTCCTTGGATAGGCATGAGAACTTCTTCCTTAGCTCCTCTAGCAGTGTTGTAGCTCTTGTCCAAATCTCTGAGGTTATTAATAAAAACCTGAAAATCATTGATCTAATAAAATTCATGTCCCTCCTTGGAACACTTAGACCTCTAACTTCCAATGATTTGCTCTGTTTGTGCAGCATACTCTGTTGACTTGAGTCCTTGCATAGTTACTGTGAAATAATGCGTGCTATTACATAGTGATCCACAGAGTCACTTCACTGGGAGCAAAGGTGATTACAGAGTAAATTGTGTTAATCTTCCCATGCTGGTTGGTAGCTGTGTAATTATTCCAGGTCACCTGTGCAAATTAAAGTTGCTTGATAATTTTTCTCTTACTCCTTTCTTGCAACAATTGCCAGTTAGAACATGGATGGTGTCTCAGCAGGGTATGTGGATCCAAGCCTGCCAGAGCTATGCCTTGCTTTCTATATGCAACTCTTATTTTTATGTTATCAGTAGAAGACTGATTGGAGGGACAGAGGTTAAATTTGTCTACATGAAGAGGTGCACCTCCATTTTTTCCTCATCAAAATCAAGCGTCATATTACATTGAATAGACTTCACTAATATTACATTGAATAGACTTCATCCTTTTGCTCTGTAGGGACTTCTGAAATGAATTAGGCATCCTGAATTTACTACCACTCTTATGTGTTATGAATTTTGAATAAGACAGACAGACACAAGTTTGGTGAAACAGTGAAAAATCTTGAGCAGGATTTGAAGAAGGCTGTGGCTAAGGCATCTTATATCAATCAAAAATCAGCCATAAGCCATGGTCAATAAAGTATTGGTTCTGTGGCCAGAGAATGCAAGTCACCAGAAATGACAAGATGTAACTTTTTGCATAAGGAATAAAGTGTATGCATCCACAGTGTAACGAAAAACTGCTAGGGAGATGAGATGACATGTCCTGGCATGATTTTCTTTAGTACCAGCCTGAGTTGCATGCTAGAATACAAAGAATAAATTACATGATACAAAAACAACTCCCATCAGTGCTCCAGCAACCTATGCCACACTATTTAGGAATGCCTTTCCAGTGACACTCCTGTTTCCAATATATCCCACAACATGCGCACAGTATCATTCTTGTGCAGAAAATTTCACAGTTAATTAAAAAAAAATCAAATATAAGCAGTCTATCTCCTTACTAACTAATTAAAAATATAAATACAATAAGCCCTGACTGAATCTTTGACAGGTCATTAAAAGACACAAAATTGAATCAAATACAAGGACTGGTTTCAATACATAAGAAAGTGAAATTACGATATAAAATGTTGAGGTCAAACTTAAATTAACACTCATTTTGATTCCATTGTTTCTCATCCTGGTGTCAGTGTCTGGATTTACATAGTGCAGTTCTCCAAAGGTAAAGGCTCCGGCAGTTTATTCTGTGAAATCAAATATGCCAATTACTGTTTTCTTCTGGCTTTTAAATATGCATCCCTAGCAGCAATAGCAGCTGTGTGTATTCCACGCAGTGACTTTTTCATCAAGAATTTTGACATAATTTTCAATCCTCTGAAATTTTTTTTAGCAATAAATATGTACTCTCACCATTCCAAGTACAGCCTCTAGAAATCACTTTGATCAGAAGTGAATCAGTGCTTTTGGTGGATCAGCTTAGGGCTTCCAAGCAGGATTAAGATCTATCAAACATTTTCCTTGTAGCAGCTTTAATACTGTGTGATGGGTCTGCACTGGGCTGTCGTCCTGGCATTCCCTTTCTTTCACATGGGAATCCCAGTCCTGAAGATACTCGTGGTGTATACAGCTTACCCAGGCTCTTTTCAAGGGCAAATAAATACTTCACTTAGTGAATTAGAATAGATCTGACTTCAGAAGGTTAGTTTGGTGCTTGGCTGTAAAATACCCTTCTCCTGTTACATTGGCAATGTGAGAAGGTCCCCAAAAAACCCCAAACAAACTGAAAATGTATGGGTGTAGTCACTGTTAGTATTTTCCTGTTGACCTTGATTTATGAGCAGCATAAAGAATGTCCTGAATACATTTGAATTCCTTTGAACTACCATTTAGGGGGCTTCAGTAATATTCCCTGTATTGTTTGGAGAAAAGTGGGGGATGCCGCTGTATATGAAAATGCTGCTTCCTGGCATGCTCTAGCTTCCATTTACTGATATCCCACATATATTCACTTGTATAGAAGATCCTAGAACAGTGTATAATATAGTTTTCAGATAAATTGATTTCCAACACAATTTGGTCTGCCTATAAATTGGTACAGGCTCAGTTTTTATGGATCTGGACTTGAGGGACCTTATTTCCTGGCGCTGGGAAAGGAGACAGGATCAAAGCTGTGGCCCTTCCACGGGTGTAACAAGAGCCCCTATGCTGAGCCACCAGGATGGGAGATATTTACCTAAGGATGTAGGAGTTTCTGCCTCAGGGCTTGTCTGCTTCAGGAGTTCCCCTGCAGCAAGCAAAAATGTAAACTTAGCCCAGAGTTTTGTAACACTCCTTGGACAAGCTGCCCAAGGAACTGCAGTAAAGCAGATTAAATGCTATGGAGTCACATTCTTGCTTATTGCTGATTCTCATTATGCCAAAGTGCCCCCAGATGTGCTTCCCCAGTACCGAGGCTCTCAGCCCAAAAGAGTCAGGACTATTGGCAGTTGTCCTGGCTGCTGTGACCTTTGGGGTTTTCCTCTGCTTGTGCATGTGTATGCTTCAAGAAGCCAGAATCCTGCACCAACCTGTGCCTTGAAAGAAGGGATCAATGCCTAGAAAATATCTCAGTCAAAAAGTTCAGAGGCAGTTTTTACAACTTAGTTAATGATCTAGTACAGGAGAGGCCTGAGAAAACATGGCAAATATGTATTAATGCCAGATCTTCCTCATTCTCTATTCTCTTCTACTGCCTCTACATCAGATGAGACTCCTTTTTATCCCTGGCATTAAGTTTTTATCACTTTACTAAAATACTATAAATCAATAAAATAGGGCAGAAAATTGCTTTCTTACATCATTGCACCAACATGCCGCTTGTATGGTCTGGAATGACAATGAGGCATCCATCTTTCTGTGCAAAAAAAAAGCCAGTTCCCAGAACAAAATGCCAAGTGGTATATGGCTAAAAAAATTACAGACCAAACATTAGCTTCTGCTGAGATGAGAAATACCTGCTTCACATTTCTAATTTTTTGAAGATGAAGAGAAAATTCTAATTCTTTAAACACAAAATATTATTTATAAATGAATATTTATATTCTGTCCTAAAACTCACTTCTTAGCCATTCTTCTTCCTGATAATATTTGCTTGGTTCTTATGCCAAGATCTATGAAGACCTCTTTTTTTTTTCTTTTTTTTTCTTTTTTTTAATTTTTAAATATACTCACTAGGGGGGATGCTCATAAAATTCAGCCTCAGCCACAATCTGGACTATGGTCTGCCAAGCTCCACATAAATAAATCATCAAGTCATTTTGGCATCTTCTGGGCCAGGAGGAATATCTTCGGGGTAGATTTAAAGAGACATTATCCTGTAAAGTACATCCTTTGTGGAGAAAACTAACCAGCAGATTAAAGGCTACTTTGAATTTCAGATATAGAAATTTTTTAGGTAACAGCAACAAAATACAGGGAGAGACATTTTAATTCCAAAATTACAACTGTGTTAGCTAATCTTCCCTGCTGCTGTCCCGAAAGAAATTAAATCAAATACCCAAGACCTCAGGGTACTGTGAGAGGGTGATACTGGAGATGCCGATTTTGTCCTAAAATGTCTGCAGAACACACAGCAAGTGGCCATTTGAGATTTTCTCTTAGCAATCCGAATGCTGAACCAGGGATAAAGCAGCCAAACATTTCTTGGCTTTGCACTTTCTAAAGCCAATCTAAACACTGAGGCACAAGAGCGAGCGCTCCAGCTCCGGAAGAGCAAGCTGGGGTTGGCGTGCTAGTGCGTTGGCCTGTCAGCTGGAGACACCTCATCCCTCTCTCCCTCCCTTACACCCTGGGGAAACAAAACCTCAGCTCAGTTAAAGAGAGCAGCAGTGTCCTGCAAGGGCCCCAGGCAGGGGTGGTCAGTCGGGCAGGCGCACCAGGAAGGATTTGTGCCCTGCAGCTCAGGCTCAGAGCCGAGTCCTGCTCAGGGGACGTCCGTGCTGGCTGGGAATGATCTCTGCAGCTGGCTCTGAAACAGAGCTTTGTTCACCTACCCCGTGTGGCGGGCAAAAAAACAAGGACATGTTAATCAGATAATAGCCAAGAGAAAGCAAGCTCTGGCTGGTTTGTCAAGAGGAGGCCTTGGGCCACAGTCCTATCTGCCATTCACAGGTCACTGAAATCAATGGGGTTGTGACTGCAATTACACCACAGGGAATCTGGATCCTATTATTTGGACTGTGGGAAGTTACAGAACAGTAACAACATGGAGGGAAATTGCCTCATTTTAGGTTTTGTTAAAATCCCCAACAGAGACCAGGTTCATTGACAGGTTCTAAACTGTTGTTGGTCCCTGAGAACATTGGAGAGGTTTGGGTGAGCAGCAGAGATAAGTCAGGCAAAAATTAGTGTCTTCAGCTGGGTTTTTCTTCAAATCACTTTATTTGTAAAAGCTGTGGACAGCCAGGAGGAGTTTGAGTTTCCTGAGATCATTTGGAGAGTGAAACAGTTATGGGTGGACAGAGATTGTGCTCATGGTGGAACCAGAAATGAAGTGCCCAATCTAGAATGGCATCCTTGTGCACGTCAGAGTTGCAGCCGAACCACTGACTGCCTGAAGGAAATTCCTCACCTGTCTTGTAACTTCTGAAATGCAGAGGAGAGACTTAGCTGCAAAAAATTTGAAATTTATGAATGATCTTGGGAATGTGATTGGGCCCCTTGTAAGTAACAATGACCTCCTGAGAAAAATTGAAAGCTGAAAATCAAATTAAAAATTCAAGGAGTTTCAGGTCATAGCTTCTCAAAAAACTGTACTTACCACCAATGATAATGGCTAGAGATGCTCTTTTAAAGATCATTTACCTGTCTTGAGTGGTCTAATGATATTGAGAATGCAAAATGGAAAGAAGCATCAGATACTCTTTCTGTGTTACTCTGAAATTAAATCTTTGGGGTTTGGAACAGTGACAGGAAGTAATTAATGTGCTGTTGGTAGTCTTTGTATGTATTTCTGAATTGAAAAGAGGCACTCAGAAATACATGCCAGGCAGTTTCAGGTTAAGGATCATTTACATAAATTAGCAAATTTGCAAATGAATTCATCTAGTGAAAAGTAAGACACGGGACACTGCATTTTAATAATTGACATTCCACATGAAATGCAATGTTCTCGAGGAGGAAATTGAGCTCCAGTTTGCTATTAGAACCAGCGGAGCAGCAAGAGCTGGAAAGAAATGCCATCTCATATTATGTGAGTTACTGCTCCTGCATAACAACTATCTTCTATTCTGATAGACTTTATTTTAATAAAACTAGTGCTAGGATTTTTACAGGGGTAAAATTCCATCATCTACAACACTGGTCAAGAAACAAAAATGCAAGAAATCTTTGTGATCTGCTTCTAACAGTCAGCTAGTAATTAATTGTTTTCTAAAGTAACCTTTCCTGTTCTATTTGGCAGCCAAATCTCCTTACTCTTCAGTTATACCAAGTAGTTACAGTCTTAGCCCAAATATGCAACACTGACAGAAAATTATAAATTATCTAATTTTTTTGTTCCCTGTCATAACATAGGTTAAATTGCAAAATAAAGATAAGTGATCCACTTAGCTGCTTCCTGCTGTCCTGATCAGTTTAAGAACACATTATGCTACAAATATTGTTCTTGATACAAAAGTAATGACTTTCGTAATGTGTTAGTCAGTCATTCAAAGTCACAATACTTCCATTGTATGCCATAAATACAAATTATATTCTCACAGAGAGCTGAAAGCAAATCTGTCCCTAGTAATGTTTCTTTAGTATACTTTAAAGATTAATTTAAAGTGAACCAAATAATTCTCTCAGTGATACAATTTTCCAAAATCACGCAGAGTAAGTGTATCTTTCAGTGAATTCCAGTAAAATTTCTCCTCCTGTAATATCCCGAAATTCTGATGAAAGTGTTTGTTCTTAATCTGGCTACAACTCTGCCATCATTCAGAGGGAGTACTGTGCTAAACTTCCTGAGATGGAAAGATAAAGCAACAAACTATTGCTACTTGCCAACAATGTTTGACGTTTGGTTGTCCTTATATCCTTTTTACTTCTGTTCGGATACAATTTATTGCAGCAACCTGGGCAAGCTTACTAAGTTCTCTCCCTCTTCATTTCTCTCCCTTTTTTTAGTAACCTGAGACATTTTAATTCCTGAATAGATTGAGAAGTCCCTCCAAATGAATCAGCTGTATTAATAATATATCTTTATCAAATGATTCAGCTGTTTGAAATGCAAACAATATTCTTAGCTATGATGAGCTCAGACTCAATAAATGGGCAGGCTGACACCCTTCTTTTCAATATTTTGACACACTGTGGTGCATACATACATACAGGTAGAGCAGAGACACAGGTTGTAATGATGCCCTGATAAGGAAAATGTGCTTCCCTCACTGGCACAGGAGCAAATTTATGTAATTCTCATGCCCTTTGGTATGAGGTCTTACTGAGAAGTATTCTCCTATACTGATTAACAGACTGAATGAAGAAAGCTTCCATTTTTTAACTTCATTCTTCATGACATAAAAATAACTGTCACATATTAATGGGAACCGTCATGTGGTGGAATTATTTTACAAGAAAGAAGGCAGCTCTTGGACATTTTTGCCAACTTAGAATATTCTTCCCCCACCAAAGCAGCACTGTAACCTAGGTCAGATAGTCCCTGTGTTGTATCCTATGCAGAGCAGTCCATAGCTTTGCAGAAGTCCATAGCTTCACCAAAGACTTTACCTTTAAGAGTGCAGTAACAGGGTAAATGCTTTGCACCAGGATGTCACTGATGGATCTGAGCAGCTTTTCATGTATGCATGCTGCAAACTCTTTATATTTTTACATTCTAATAACAGTGAACAGCATAAATTATCTCTAATTCTTGATTCTGCGAGGAAGCAGCCATCTGGTCTAATACCACTGTGACAGTGATATAGGACTGAACACTCTGTGCTTGGTCTGCTGCACAGGAAAGGACAATAGGACATATTTTAAAATGTCAGGATACATCAGAACCATATTCAGGAAAGTTTGCATTTATGAAAATTGATAGTATTGGAGATATATCATGATGCAGACCTAATCATGGCTGCTGGTATAGTGAATTAAATTAAGAGCTGATTTGAATTTTTCTAATTAAAGATGTGTTATTCCTTCTCTCCTCATGTTTTCTATTTGGTAAAAGAAGCTTATTAAACAATTTTCAGGAAAGTTTTGTGATTCAAAGTGTTAAGGCTTTAAGGGAAAAAAAGCCCCTAATGTCAGTGGTGGTTTGACTGTCTCAGTGCAGTATCCAATGGGCATTTATTTGTATTCCAAAATCACTGCTGGTATTTGCATAATTGTTATTTAGATGGACTTGGTAAGAAGCATACCCAGGTTCTGCAGGGTAGGGTGGCCTGTAGGCACAGCAGCTTAGCAGAGCTGGGTGAGAGGGCCTGCTTTCAATGCCTAAAGCTCAAGCACTAGAAATAAAGGGAGGGCAAAAAGAAAAAGAAATTTGTCTTATGTGGGAGTAACATCATTTTAAAAGTAAGTTAACTTAACATGAATTGGATCAAAACTTATCAACTCATGGTTTGTCCCAACAAACTCACTTCAGCTTTGCTGTAGAATTAAGATAACTAAGTAGCTTGTTTATGTAACTTTTTTGAATAATGTTGGATATTTTTCAAGGCTTCAAGACATCAGGAACTTAGGAGTGTAATTTATAGGCATCACACAGTATGTGTTTCCATCATTAGCTGTAATGATTTTAAGAAAGTTACTGTATTAGTTAAAAAATAAGCAAGAAATCATTTTTTTCACAGTGTGAATATTTGTTAACCTAGAGAGGTCAAGTAGTTAAATATTGTAATGGGATTTTTCAAGAGACTTCTTAATTTTATGACCAATAATATAATTTGTAATTTTACATACTAGGAGGGGCTATCAAATTCATGCTCGAGGGTGTTAGCTGATCACAGGGATAAGAAAGAGTCATCTCAGCGCTTTTTGCCATGTAGGACCTCACATAATTAGCCAGCTGTTTGCTTTGAAGCACCTAACCCAGGCCACTGGTGAAAGCAGAATTCTGAGCCTGTAGAATAATTGATCCACTCTGGCCTGGTTTTTATGTTCAGTTGTTTACTCTTAAAATACATATTCTTCATATCAAAGATGGGACTATTTTGAGTCTTTCATTTTGCTTTCTGCTTCCAAGTATGCCAGAGATATAAATACATGAGTCCTTTCAGAAGGTGGTTCTTCTGAGCTTGTGCCAGCATATTTCCTAGTTAGAATTGTCCAGTGCTGTGACTAACATTAAGGCCATATATAGAGAAGTACTGCTTGCAGGGTGTTGTTCTTAAATATGCTGGTTTTGCTAATTCAGTTTATCAAATGCTAAGGCACACTTGTACTGTTCAATCCTTCTTGCCAGCTCACCTTCCTACTACCATAACATCTCATAGGTGCTGGAATACTGCTTTCAGGAACACTTTTTTAGAGGCAAATGCAAACATCATATTGTTTATGAAGGGGGAAGTAACCATAAACAAAAGCAGTTTAGCCCAGTCCTGCTTTTGCATGACCATCTCCTGTCATGCTTCTGCTCCACAGCATCAGAAATAGTCTTTGCCTGTGCTGTAGGCAAAGAGAGCACACCTTCAGAGGTAAGCATGGAAAAGTATGTGAAGGCAGATCTGTCATCATTGTGCATACCACATTTAGAGAAAAAAATGCAAGCTCTGGCTAGAGTCTTGCATTTTGTATGAAGGAAGGGGGAAGTTTCTGTGTGCCACAATGGAAATTGTCAGTACCTGCATGAGTAGTTAGAGGTGAAAGATGAATGGGAAACACACTGATTTATCTTTGTTTAAAGCTTCACATCAGTGTTTGAGGGAAGGAAAAAAAAAAAAAGCAACGTTACCTTACAGTCATGATAAAGTTTCTGCAGATATTTCATTTTCCCTGTTAACTATCAGATAGATCATATAAAGCAAAGTTTCTAAAGATTATTTCCCTGGGGGGTTTCTTCTGTTACAATACCAACTGGTTATAATCTTCCAAATTCACACAAATAATAAGAAAGGTTATGAATTCAGTTATTCTATACCTTACCATTATTCTATGCCTTAAACATATGCCAAGAAACCAACTAACTCATTGGTCTTCACTCTTTTGTTGTTTTGCTGTTTCAGAACCAAAGTAAAATCTAATCAAATCTGTCAGGATCCTTGAAATCCTAAACTCAATCTACTTCCTTTTTCTGGCAGAAAAATCAGAAGCAATACTAGTTCTCCAAAGCCCTATCAAATGGTTTCAATACCATAAGTTTTAAAATGCTGTCTCTGAAGGCAGGAGACAGAAGTTGGATAAGAACTTGTGCTTGTCTCTCTATGTATATTCTTTGATACCGCCATCAGTTTGTAAATGCTGAAATCAGGTTTCAAAGAGTCTATGAGTTTTGAGTTTCTTTTCTTCCCCTATTTTTTTCTTTTCTTTCCCCTATATTTTACACATCCTTTGTGAATAGGCAGTGCACCAAAAGTCATGCCTGAACTTTTCTAGGTCATTGTTGCCACAGAGACCCATAGGGAAAGCCATGGTCCCCTTCTGGTGCTGCCTTTGCTGGTTTCTGACAACTGTGTGAGCCCATTCAAAATACTGAACTAGCAGAAAACTACCTTCAGAAGAAAAATGGTATCTTTTAAATTCATTTTGTGAACTGAATGAGGTTACAGAACAAAAAGGGATGGGGGATGGGAGAAATTAGTGAGTTTTAGAACAGTGTCTTTGTTGGCATTAAGTTTCATCTTCTCAGCCATGGAGTTTAGCATGACCCAAGGTGTCTGGAAATGGACAAAGTGGTTTTCTTTAAATGGCATTACTATAAAGATTTTGTGCTTTGATCTTATCAAGTTTCTTAAGACAAAGAAGATCATAGTTGGTCAGATAAGATCCCTCATTTTCCTTTCCTCTTTTCCCTTGAAAAGCCAAAGCTCGTTATATTAATTTCTACCTCCACCTGTGCTGTGTTCCCATTCAGGCAGAGAGGCAGTGAATGTGCAAGAGTGAGCATTATTTGGGATGAGATAACAAGCCAGGGTCTTGACTTTAGATAGAATCAAACCATGTCAGGACAGAGATCCTCCAATATCTGTTAACCAGACTCAGAAAATGCTAATGGAAGTTTACAACAGAGATCCTACTAACAGGTTGCTGTGTAAGCAGGAGAGATCTATCTTATTTGTCATTAGAACTATTCTACATCTGGATAGAAGCTGGAGGTATTCATTAGCACAAATTCATGGATAGCATTGAACTAAAAACTGGCATTATTTTCTGGAAAGTCTGGAAAGTGCAAAATAGCTTTTATGTGCAATTAATTAGATTTTCTATAGTTTTAGTTGCAGAAACTCAAAGCATTGCCCACATAAAAAAGTTGGCTTAGAAAAGCCATCACTGTAGTAGTTGGAATATTCATTCTCATTTGTTATTTATATCATAGAACTGTGATAAGAAACAAGGAAAAAAGGAAGGAAAAGAAAGAGGGAATCAAAGAGAGAAAGAGATGTAAAGAGAAGCTGAGAGAGAGGGGAGAAAGACAATTTCCATATACTTTCTAGTAGAGCTTTCACTAAAGGACTCATTAGAGTATCAGAGGATGGATGTAGAAGATAATTACCTTTAGAACAAGCCAAATTCTGCAACATTGCTGTAATCCCAAAGAAGAAGGCTATGAAATGCTGTGGGCACCTACACATATCAGGACAACTAAACGGGGTTTGGAATCAGAAATGACACGGTTTTTATGATGCCCTGTTGTCCTGCTAGCAAGTGCTTTACGGTCCATCAATCAGTCACTCAAATAGTCAAAATCTTTAACCACATAAAAATCTATTGAGAACAAGTTTTATTTACAATGGTGACCTGGCCAAGAAAACTCAAAACCAGCAATATGTAACATCACTACAGACATACAATCACTATTGTATATTACTAGAAAGCTCCCAAACATATCATGAGACATAAATCAATTATATAAAATACCACAAACATCAAATAAACCAATAAAAAAGGGAAGGTCATAACACAACCAGACATGTCATGAATAACCGCCAGAAATATCAGCCAGTGTTTCATCCACGGTATGAATAAAACCCCAGAAGATATACAAGCAATTTTTTAGATCCTTTTGTGTTCTGTTAAAAATGTGTTACTGTCTTTTGATGTTGTCTATTTTACAATATTATTTCTTTTTGTATTTCACTAAGAGCATAAGTTACTTTTAAAGTCTGTATTAATTAAAATTGGGAGGGTTTGTTTGTTTGCGGTATAAATGTGCATTTTACATGTATGTTTTGATTAACAATTCATTGCATATAGTTCTGTGCTTGCTTATAATTGGTAATATTTTGCATTTAGTAATAAAGTTCACAATATTATTAAGTTCAGTATACTTAAAGAAATTGGACGTAGAACACAGTGGGAGGCACAGTTTGGCATCATGTGTATGTATCCCCTCCAACACTGCTCTGGATTATGAACATAATTCAAAAGCCACAATGATTTGAAGAACACTGCCTCCAGGTATCCAGGATCTCTTAGAATGTGCACCACTATTTGTATATTAGCAACAAAGAATGAATACTAAACCATCATTAAACTTAGTCCTTAGAGAGTTGAGAGCTTATGCATGGAACAATATATCTGCAATTATTAGGTGTGATGATTGCAATCAATCCATTTTGAACTGCCAGATCATGGATTTTTTAGTGTTTATATTTATATGTCTTATTCCCAGAAGTTCATGTTATAAGGTGTATATATATCCTTTGTACTCAGAACTGCAATATACATTTATACTTTTGCAAGAGTCACAAGACTTTAACCTTCATAAATTCTGGTTTATTTGATGGGGTTTGACACATAGATTTTCAGATTGCATTCAAAGTAGCTCATCTATTTGAATGCATTTTAGTTACATAAATAATACAGAATATTATGAATTCTAATTTCTGCTTAGTACTCAGAAATATTCAGCATTGGTACAATATAAATAAGCTTTACCTTTAGTCAAACTTGACAGAAAATGAGATAGCATGTCTCATCAGATCCTGTTCTCAAAAGGGATATCTGTGAGAAACTCACACCTTAAAAAGTGCTGATGATATTGCCCACCATTTGCAGTGCTCAGCTGATGAGACATCAGCAAAACAAACCTGTCTGCTAACTTGGAAACAAAAGCATTTTCTTGGTGAAAACAAGATCTGTATTTAAAATTTCTTTATAGCTTAACTGAATGTAGTGAATTAAGAAAGTGGAAGAAAACATTTGGTTTATTTCTATTTATCCTTTTCCAGACATGAAGCTTTTTCTGAAATTCAGAAGAATAGATCATCCAGACTGTAATCTAGATCCCTTGCTTTTAAACTGATGATATTGGCTGAAAATCAAACCACCATCATTTCAGATTAGTCATTCTTGCTTCATTGATAACATATGCACTTAGAAGCAAGTCCTGCACATCAAAAAAAAAAAAATCCTCCCTTTCTCTGCATGCATTTTTCAGATATAGACCCAGCTAGTATATGCTAACACCAAGCAATTTGTTTTGCAGCATGTCACATAATTCTCTTTTTTTACACCCAATATCTATGATTAAGAAATGTAATACAT